>NW_006780914.1:402742-442100 GCF_000442215.2 Lipotes vexillifer | reverse complement strand
TTTTTTTTTGTTTTTTTTTTTTTTTTTTTTGGCTGCACTGGGTCCTCGCCATTGCACACGGGCCTTCTCTAGTTGCAGTGAGCGGGGACCACTCTTCTTTGCAGTGCACAGGCGTCTCACCACAGTGGCTTCTCTTGTTGTGGAGCACAGGCCCCAGGCACGTGGTCTTCAGTAGTTGTAGCACGTGGGCTCAGTAGTTGTGGCTAGTGAGCTATAGAGCACAGGCTCAGCAGCCGTGGCACACGGGCCTAGCTGTTCCGCAGCATGTGGGATCCTCCCGGACCAGGGCTCAAACTCATGTCCCCTGCATTGGTAGGTGAACTCCCAACCACTGTGCCACCAGGGAAGCCCTCTTGTCTTTTTTACAATAGCCATTCTAACAGGTGTGAGACAATATTTTATTGTGGTTTCAATTTGCATCTCCCTGAAGATTGGTAATGTTGAGCACGTTTTCGTATAGTTGTTGGCCATCTGTATGTCTTCTTTGGAAAAATGTCTATTCAGATCCTCTGCCCATGTTTTCATTAGATTGCTTGTTTGTTTGGGGTTTTGTTTCTTTGTTTTTTGCTATTGTGTTGTATGGGTTTTTTTAATATATTTTGGATCTTACCCCCTTCTCAGATATATGATTTGTAAATATGGTCTCCTTTACTGTGCTAAAATCATTTTTTTTTTTTTTTTTGCCGTACACGGGCCTCTCACTGCTGTGGCCTCCCCCATTGCAGAGCACAGGCTCCGGACGCGCAGGCTCAGCGGCCATGGCTCACGGGCCCAGCTGCTCCGCGGCATGTGGGATCTTCCCGGCCCAGAGCATGAACCCATGTCCCCTGCATCGGCAGGTGGGCTCTTCCCCACCAGGGAAGCCCTAAAATAATTTTAAAACTAACAATTGAGTTCTATAAAGTGGCTCTATGTGAGAAAAAACACAAAAATTAACAGTTTTCCTTTATGAATAAAAAATTAAGTTGGAAAATAAAATGGGGGAAAAGATCAAATTTATATTAGCAACAAAATTTAAAAATGCCTAAGTATGGATTTAATAAGAAAGTAATAAAAATTAGAAGAAGAAACCTATATAGTCTTACTAAAGAACATACAGGAACAAACATACCATCTTCCCAGATGGGAAGGCTTAACCCTATTCAGATATAAACGATTTATATTATTAGATAAATTTAATAGTATTCCAAACAGAAGTTTGACTTTTTTTCTCTTTGAAATCTGACAAGTGGTTACAAAAACTAAGAAAATTTTGAAAAGAATAATGAGAAGGGATGTGGCTCACCAGATATTAAAATGTATTTCCTTATTATTATAAAGTCTCATATGCATACAAGAATTGAGAATTAGGTTAGTGGACTAGAACAGAGTGCAGAAATAATGCAAGTATATATTGGAACCTATATATGATAAATTTTGCATTTCACATCAGTGGAGAAAGGATGTTTTATTCAATTCATGGTATTAAGGCACTTAGCTGTCATATGAAAAATTGAATCATTATATCACACTTGTACCATAATAAATGAGAGATCATTTAAGATGTAAATGGGAAAAAACAGAATTATAATCATCCTAGTAAAAATATAGATTTTTTTTTTTATAATGGAAAAAAGTCAAAATAAGTCAGATACCATTCTTCATCTATCAGCTTTGCAAAATTAAAAAAGTTTAAGGTTGATTTAAAGATGGAGAAACAAAGACTCTCCTATATTGTTGATGGGAGTATAAATTGTTAAAAATGTGCATACTCTGTAACCCAGTGATTGTACTTCTAAGAATCTATCCTTTAAAAATAATAGCAAGGAACCTCCATACTGCTCTCCATAGTGGCTGTATCAATTTACATTCCCACCAACAGTGCAAGAGGGTTCCCTTTTCTCTACACCCTCTCCAGCATTCATTGTTCATAGATTTTTTGATTATGGCCATTTTGACAGGTGTGAGGTGATACCTAATTGTAGTTTTGATTTGCATTTCTCTAATGATTAGTGATGTTGAGCAACTTTTCATGTGCCTCTTGGCCATCTGTATGTCTTCTTTGGAGAAATGTCTATTTAGGTCTTCTGCCCATTTTTTGATTGGGTTATTTATTTTTGTGATATTGAGCTGCATGAGCTGCCTGTAAATTTTGGAAATTAATCCCTCATCAGTTGCTACACTACCATATGTAAAACAGATAGCTAGCGGGAACCTGCTGTATAGCACAGGGAGCTCAGCTTGGTGCTCTGTGGTGACATAGATGGGTGGGATGAGGGGGGTGGGAGGATGGTCCAAGAAGGTGTGGATATATACACATATGGCTGATTCACTTCACTGTACAGCAGAGACTAACACAGCATTGTAAAGCAACTATACCCCAATAAAAAATATATTAATACAATTTAAAAAAACCAGCAAGAATCCTGTCAAAAATTTTACAATAGCAAAACACTGAAATAAACTTAATCCACCAGGGAGTAATTAAACAAATCATAATATGTCTTTAGAATGGAATACTATGCAGTCATTAAAAAGAATGAGGTGGATAACCTGGAAATACGTCCTGAATACCCTGTTAAACGCTAAGAAAAGGCTGGAGAGAATAAAAAGACAGCCACTGAATAAAAAATCTGGACGTATATAATCATAAAATAATTTACAGCGATTACAGTGAAATGGAGTTGAAGGGGGATGGGAGTGGGTAAAGGAAAGTTTTTAAGGACTAAAAGCTCTAAGTGACTGTAAAATTTTGTGTGTAATACAATACTATATGTAAAGAAAGTGTAGCCTCAGTTATTCACAAAAAAAATTTTCTTTATCTTGTAAAGTCTTACAATTATCTTTCTAAGGAACCCAGATCAGGTAGATCTTTGCTAGCTATTAGAATCACTATTCTATTGTCCAAAGAAAGCAAAAACCAAAGAAGCAAGAACACCTTTCAAAATTCTATCTTAATGAAATTCACTCTGTCTTTTATATTATCAGCTAAATAAATGTATCACCATAATTCTACCCTTACTGAATTTGATTTACTGTACTACAATCATTCTCATGCCTGTTTCCTTCGTTTGGTGATAGTCTCAAGTAGATGGGGCCAAGTCATCATAACAAGAAGTGGAATCTTGAAGATGTTATCCGGATGATTCTGGGAGACCTCCTACTTATCATCTTTGGCCATTTATTCCAAATGATTGATTTGTTAATATACTATAACCATTTTCTAGTTCTTTTCAATTCTTATAGCTGTAATCTTATCTTAAATGAAGGATGAGAATCTCCTCGTCTTTTTAGATAACCACAAGTGACATCCAGACAAAGAAATAGTGAAGAGAGTTTCCCCTTCAATCTGACTAATAAGAGGATGAGGATTTTTATGGGGTACTTGTTGAAAGGGGCATCAGGTAGGGCTCCATATAGTTTCACCTGCCACTTCTACCACTATCTATCTTTGCTTCAAAATTCTATTTGGGGGTCCTCAAATCAAATATAAACATTCTCACCTCATGCTAAACATAGGAATACCGCCATTTTCCGTATCTATTTATTGAGTGGGGAAAAAAAAAACTACTTTGGAATGGCATCCAAGAGAGAATTGATGCCAGGATGTAGGGGCCGGAGCAGACTGAGGCAACAGAATCATCGAAAGCAGTGCTCACAACAGAGGTGAGCGAGCACAAAAGACAAACAGTGTCCCTTAAATTTTGTGTCTAGTGATAGACTAAAGTTTGGCTTTTCCATAAGGTAAGTAAATGTTAGAAGAGGCCTGGCTTAAAGGTGAAAAAAGTTAGAAATTTAAATTAGATGCAACACCTGCAATTTTTGAAATTCCTTTATGAAACCAGAAATAATAAGGAAGCCAATAATCATGAAAATTCTGGAGGTGAAAGAATCCAAGGTAAAGAATGAATTATTTCAGAAGTTATATCAAAAGCAGTTTCTTAGCACTGTCAGTGGCTTACCAGCTTCTTGAAAGAAATGCTTGTGCTAATGAGTGCCTGAGCTGCAAATTTGGCCGAATTTTCCACGTAGTTGCTTTACTTCTCAACTTTTCTCCTGTTATGAAGATTTGATCCCTCAAGTGACATTTACCAACATCACCAAAACTAAATAAAAAACAAATACAAGCAAGTAATGTCATTCCTGAAGTGATGTGAACTGTGACAGGAATTTCATTTTTCATGGTGTTTCCCTAAAACAACTCCAAAGCCTCAGTTCCGTCATTGTTAGGTTTTAGAGGTTTAGTCCTTTTAGAGGGAAAGCCATCCATCCTGCTGTTCCCCTGAAGGCTATGGAACACTGCAAAGCTCTATTATCTTGAAAGCACTTCTTTGGAAATTCTCAAGACCTCATTTCTCAATCCAGCAGTGTGGTTGAGCAACTGCATGTGTTCTTCGGAATCAGAATTACTGTCCACAGGGAATCTGGCTCCCCCGTCCCTTTTAAGTCCTTTTCTGTGTACTTTGAGACAGAACATTTGGGACATGACCAATGTAAAATATATGTATCGCAGAAAAAGCTTTTACTTATCCAAAGGCAGTTGTGGTAAAAAGAGCGAGTGTTGGTCTCCTTAAGCATCTGTGTGCCATTTTCCCTCCTAGATGTTGGATGTTGTCCTCTACCATCCATCGGAAATCCAGTGGTCCTTCTCTCCTTCTACCATCATTTCAAAGACGGATTTTTATATTAATCATTGACACTTGACTGTGAATGGCTTTAATCATCGTAATTGTTCTTGGGAAATTTGCACTTAAGCCTTGCTTCTAATTGTGTAAAAATTATGTAACAAATATTTTGCTCCCCATTAAATTAAGCTTAGGCATCGTATAAAACTTGGCAATTATGAATTCTCATCATATTCCATGATCTTTTCTCTTGTGTGAAAGAGAAAATAAGCAGAAGCCTGACTGGACTATGGCAGTGACTGAGGGAGTCCAGAGCTGGTTGAAAGCAGAATATCATGGGTTCAGGCAGCGTGCACAGCTTCAGTGCCCTGCGTCCACCTGTTCAAGCTCCACTCTTCATGCCTCGTGCTTCCTTTCCTCTAGTGATCCATTATCACTCTTTTTCTCAAGAACCTAATATCTCAGTGATCAAAACCCATTTGCCCTGTGCTTTCTTTTCTCTTTTGTGTTTATCTAAACTCCCAGGTGCTTAGAGAGCACCATGTCCACAGGGCCTAGAAGTTCTACTTCCTTAAACTCTTCATTTTACAAATTCCTCAAGCTGAAATTTCTGAGTGTGTACAAAGGTCAGGAAGATCTGAGAATGAGAATAGTGAAATGAATAAAAGGAGGAAGTAACAGTAGTGTCTTCAAACCTGAAAAGTGAAATGTGCTCATGTATTTCTCCTCCTCAACTTCTTTCATACATCCTCCCAACCTTAAAGAGCCAAAGACAAGCCGGGAGGAACCAAAGCTCAAAGCAGGAAAGGGGAGAAAAATCCAATAACAGAGTCCTTACCTCTTCCACATTGTGGCTTCCCAGGTGTAGCAGGACAGAGATGAGAGAGGTTATTTAGCTATAAATGAAGCATTCATATGAATACAATGGATTGAATCTATCACTAAAGCGAGAGGGTTTTTTTGTTTGAAAGTGATCAGAGTTCTTTTATAATGGGAAAGAATAGAAAAGTTAGGAGATAAGTCTGAGATAGAAGATGGGGTAAAAAATAGAACTATTTCACTGAGCAGTTTAAAGGGACAGTAGGAGAAAGAAATAGTGTCTTCAGCACGCACCTAAAGGACAGGTACACACCGCCATACTTTGAAGTCAGCTGTATTTAGTTTGTCTTCATTTAGGAGGAGCAATATTTGAGGCACAATTTTCTATGCAGTATGATGGCAATGGCACTGAGATTTATGTTCTTTCATTTGTCATTGGCTTTGGAGAAAGCAAGTGCACTCCAGAGACCAATGTGTCAGGTATGCTGAATAACAAGGAGCCAAAAAGTGTTCAGTACAATAATGAGTGACACCAATAATTTATGTTAAAGCTTGGTGAAAAAGCAAAAATATGAAAAACAAGATTTTTATTGTAAAAACTTTATCCCCAGTCCAGACAGAGTGGAAACAGCTTTGCGCTGATGGGAAAAAGCCCCTGGGGAGTGCTATAGGCTTAGATGAGGAGAGAGAAAGAGTTTTGAGGAATTTGAGAATCAGCACCTTTCCTCTTTAATGAATTACAGAAAAGCAGACTATTGTTAGAATTATTTGTGAGAATGGCCACGAGGCTGCTGTCAGAAGTACAGGGCGCTACTTGATGTCTTTCTCCAAACCAGTGGATTCTTGGGTAAAGGCTTTACCTCATAAAATAAAATTAGCACAGTTCAAACTCTGGTTCTGGTGATTTTCAAACATGCCAGCAAGTTCTTCGACAGTGTTCTTGTCAAGAGGTAAAGTCTAAATCTCCTGCCCTTGGATATACACTGATGGTGACTCTTTTAAATAACAGAATCAACAGTGACGCTACATGAATTTTGAGTCTCGATCATAAAAACAGATAAAACTCCCAACTGGCTCTCTCTTGGAACATGGCCTTGGAGCTCTGAACGTTGTAAGAATTCCAACTTCTCTGAAGCCACTGTGCTGGAGAGAAACGAAGAGAGAACGCAGAGAGACAGATGCATGAGGAGACTCAGCTGCTGGAGTCTTGCCAGCCCAGGGGCAACAGGTGAATGAGCAAAGCTATCAGATGATTCTGGCCCCAGTTACCACATCATACCTAGAAGAAGAAACCATTCTAGGATTAAAAGGTCTAAAAACAAATGACAGGACATGGAAAACTCCCTATACTAATATTCTCTCATGTTTTATAAAATTGTGTGAGAAGATGTGAACAAATCAAAGAGAAGTTAATTCACAGAAAACTCAAGGCATAGCCTAGTCTCATTTCTTTTTGATTAATTAAAATTTTAAATTATGAAGTAACTCCAAAGTATAGAGAGACTATATCCCTCATACAAAATATAACGGATTAGAACATTTGGCCTATTTATTTTAGGTCTTTTTTTAATAGAAAATTATAGATACAGTAAAAATTCTACCCCCTTCAATTCATCATCCACTATCCTGACCTTGGTGTGTATTATTCTCACGAATATTTTTGTAATTGTATTACATATGTATATGTATATTAACAATATATACTCTCATTTGTGTGTTTTAAATTTTACATAAGTGGTATCACACTATATCTTACCTTTAACTCATTTGTGATAAATTTACATGTTGATATAGTTTGATACATTCATTTATTTTAATTAAGAAATTGTATTACATTGTATAAGTAGAGCACAAAGTTTATTTATATCATTATTGGGTGACAGGTTTTTCCACCTTTTCTCTATTATAAATAATCTATTCTTGAATTGTTTATTGTGTGTGTGTGAATATTTGAGAAGATGCTTCTAGGTTATTGACAGAGATACAAAATTACTGGTTCAATGCTATGCACATCTTTCATTTTCCTAGAATTGCCAAATTGCTTTCCCAAGAATATCAGTATGTACACCCACGAGAAATCCCTCAGAGCTCCTAGAAACTGATTCCTTGCCAAAACTTGTGTTACCTGACAGATGATTTTTGCCCATCTGATAGGTGTGAAATATTTCACTTTGATTTAATTTGCATTTCCCTAAATATTAGTTAGCTTGAACAGCTTATCAGCTTGATGGTCACTGGCTAATAATTGCCCATTTGTGTATTTTGCCTATTTGTTCCTGAATTGTTTGTGCTTTTTTTCTCTTTTATTAATTTTTAGAAGTTCTTTATAGAGCTTGGACACCAATCCTTTTTGGTTACATAGTTGCAAATATTGTCACCCTTTTGTCACTTGTATTTTCACTTCTTTAGTGGATCCAATTGATAAGTGATTTTGGTTTTTATTTTTTTCTTGAGGTATAAAGTGGCATTAAAGTGTACAAATCTTAAGTGTACAGATCTATGAATTTTTACATGTCTATATACTTGGGTACCCACCACACTGCTGAAGGTATAGAACATTTTCAGCACCCTGGTAGGCTTACTAGTGTCTTATCCCTGTGAATTCTTTCTGTAAACATATCATGACAGATCAGTTTTGCCTGCTCTTAAATGTCATACTAATAGAAACATACAATGTCTACTCCTGTATCTGGTTTCTTTTGCTCAGCATTTTGTTTGTGAGATTCATCCATGTTGTGAGTAGCAGTGGTTCATTCTTTAACCATAATTCATTCATTCTCATGCTGGCGGCCATCTGGGTTGTTTCTAGTGATGGGAACACTGGAACTATGAATAAAAGTGCTGCGAATATTATTGAATGTGTGGATTTGCTTGATCACAGGGTAAGCATCTGTTTAGAATTGGCAGAAACTAACAAGTTTTACAAAGTAGTTACCTCAATTTACACTCCCACCAGCAGTGTATGAGTGGTCCAAATACTCCACACCAACCTCAGCGCTTGGTATGTCAGTGCTTTTAATTCTAGAGACTCTAGTGGGAGAACAGAGCTGTGTCGTTGTGGGTTTTGTTTGCATTTCCTCAATGATGTTAAACACATTTGAATATGTTTACTTGTTACTCCTTTAAAGTTTCTGTTTGTCTTGTTTACAAAAGTACCTACTCCAATAACATAAAGACATGATCTTTAAAAATGTTTAGTTTTCTATATTTAGTATATAATGTACTTGGAATATATTTTTGTACGTGGTAACAGGTGTCTAGTTTTATATATTTACATAGGTATAGCTATGGAAATATTACAGTACCGTTTGATAGTCCATCCTTGTTCTACTGATTTCGTAATGCTTTCTTTGTCTTGCTTGCAATAGCTTTTATAATAATGTGTTGTAATTAAAACAATGTCAGAGATAGGCCAAAAAGAGAAAAGGAGAAAATGTTAGAACACATATAAACAAACCTGCACGGCTCTCAGAACTCAGTGTATGACTTTTGATGATCTTTGTTATTCATTTCTATTTCATTTCACTAATTTTCTAACCTTTATTATATGCTACGAGGCTGCTTTCTATTTTTATTCTTTCTCTAACTTCTTTAGTTGAATGCCTCAATCATTATTTATCACCCTAACTTCTCTTCAAATGAATTTAAGTGTATACATTTCTTTTACTGCTTGAGCAGCATCTGCTAAGTTTTGTTATATAATGTGTTCATTGTTATCTAGTACTAAATACTTTCTAATTTACATTTGTATTTCTACTTTGGCCCATGAACAATTTAGAAATGTATTGTGCTAATTTACTAATGTATAAGGAATTTTGATTATATTTTTGTATTAAAGATATTCATTTTTATTTACCTCATGATTTTTACATGTTTACCTGGTCAGGGGATATTGTCTGCATAATATTGATGTACTTGCATCTTTGAGGCTTTTTGCACAATGAGGACATAATTACTTTTGGTACATCCACGTTTTCTTGAATAGAACATATATTTTATAAACATTGGGTAATATAGAAGTCCATGGGTTAAGAAGGTTAATTGAAACACTCGTCTTCCACAGTCTTATTAATATTTCATTGGCTTAATATAGTATTAACTGAATGGGGTTTAAAATTCCTCATTATATTTGAAACAAAAATGGACATAAATCCATGTATTTTGAGGCTATATTCTCAGCACATACAAGTTCAAGATTGTTATATTCTTTTAGCAAATTGTTTCTTTTACCTATCTGTTATTATTATAAACAAGTGAGGCATTTTTTCTCAAAAGTTCTATTTGGTTCCTTTTAAAACAATATTTTTCTTATTGTTTCAATTTCTTGTTATGCCTTCAAAAATTTTTTTCAGTCTTTTCAGATTGTTCTATTATACAAAGTTCTAGAGATTCTGCTCCTCCTGTCTGTCATCTCCTGTGTTTTGTCATTTTGGAGTGGATTTCTGTGACCTTGATTATGTAGTCTAATTCCAGTGTGATTTTGCAAAGGCTTCTGCAAGAGATTCAAGAGTATCCCCATCCTGGGGTCAAGTTTTATGTTAATCTCTCATTTTGGTGTTTCAGGGTCAGCAAAAAAAGTATAAATTTGACTCCTTAACTTGTAAAATGAAGAACTAGGGATTTTGATTTCTCAGAAAAGACCACCATTGCTGTGTTTCACTTTTATTTTCACTCAGGTCTTAGAGAAAGCTCCCTTGTTGCTGGATATGGATTTTTTTTTTTTTCCTTAGTGTATTATCTCTCTCAATAGCAGAGCTCTTCAAGGATCTTGGCTTTTGTATAGATCTTGGCTTCAAAGTCCCATAAGATCCCAGGCCTCATGTCCAGCCGCCATATGAATCTTAAAATTCAGCTCCTTGGTTACTACCAGAACTGAGATCTCCATAAACTGCATGGTGAATTAATGCATTTAGCAGCCCAGAGATCAGTTGCCTCTTCATTTTTGGCACCTTGGCATTTCCCTTTCTTCTTTTGAACTCATTTGTGCATTTACAAATTATTTTATCCATGTTTGCAAAATGAGGAGAATCACATATTTGTTTTAATCAGGAGACCTTCTGGAAGCATCCTCCTTAATTGTTACATATGGAAATTTAAGAGGTATACCTACTAATTCCCTATTTTCACATTGAAATAGACTATTATAACTTTGAGAAGGGATTTTACACGGAGGCAAAGAGCAAGAATTGTGGAAATTATCTACAAAGTATATTCCAAATTATGTAAAATAGAAAAGTGTTCAAAATGTGTTTTGTCCCAAAATTACATTCACATCAAGGTGGTACAAATATTGGACTCATTATTTTAATACATTTACATACATATTAATTTATGCAGATGAAACAGAAACATATAGTTACACATTATTAGCTCAGTGCCCTGCTTAATCTATTTAATTGCTTTCAAGTATATAACATATGTGTTCTGTGATTTCATTTTACAATGTTCCTAAAAATGCCATTAAAAAAAATAAACTGAAAATACTATTGGAAATATACATGCAAAAATGAGTGAAAATCATTTTGAAAATTATTTTCCTACAGTGTGTTATTAGGGAGGGTATGAAATCAGAATTATAAAGGAGGAGGTAGCAATTTTTCTGGGATGGTTGACTCTGTTTTGCTTCCAGGCAGACAAAGGAATGTGCAGCTCAAAGAGTTCAAGTACTCCAAGATTTTTGATTCTTAAATCTTTTCTAATATGCTCTAACAACCTACTAAATTGTTTAAATTGCCATTTCTTAGTCATTACATTTTTCAAGAAAAGGAATTTTTTTCAAATTATTGAATAGCTTGTTTCATAAAATGATTTGAGCTTCACGTAAGGAAGATAATGTGCATTTTTTTCCCTAAATTTATTTATTCATTTATTTTTGGCTGCATTGCTGTCCACGGGCTTTCTCTAGTTGTGGAGAGCGGGGGCTACTCTTTGTTGGGGTGTGTGGGCTTCTCATTGCGGTGGCTTCTTTTGTTGTGGAGTACAGGGTCCAGGTGTGCAGGCTTCAGTAGCTGTGGTGCACGGGCTCAGTTGTGCTGCGGCATGTGGGATCTTCCCAGACCAGAGCTCGAACCCGTGTCCCCTGCATTGGCAGGCGAATTCTTACCACTGTACCACCAGGGAAGTCCCGGTAATGTGCATCTTGCTTCCTTTTTCTATTATAGGTACTTGATTTCTGCTAATCCATAGGCAAACTTCAACCCACTTCCCCTACATTACGTAGCTGTCAAATGATTATATGGAGTTAAGGCACTGGGGAGAGGAACACAACAAAGCTAAATGGACTATAAAGTCCATATCCCTAACCTCATTAACATTATACTCTAGCTTCAAAATATGCTCTGGTTTCCCTGGTGGCACAGTGGTTGAGAGTCCGCCTGCTGATGCAGGGGACACGGGTTCGTGCTCTGGTCCGGGAAGATCCCACATGCCGCGGAACGGCTGGGCCCGTGAGCCATGGCCGCTGAGCCTGCGCGTCCAGAGCCTGTGCTCCGCAAAGGAGAGGCCACAACAGTGAGAGGCCCGCGTACCGCAAAAAAAAAAATGCTCAGCTGTAACTTCTGGAACAAGTTATAGTGCACTAAGGAAGTCTGTGTGAATTAGATCATTCTCTGCTGACCAGGGAGAGCAAGAAGGCTCAAAATTACATTTACTCCAAACAAATAATTCTTTACACTAATCAGACACCTAGACAACTACAAGTCACATGTCAGCACAGTGGGGGTGACATTTAGATGATGAGGCATTGCAGTGGTCAATAGTCTAGAGTGCCTTAGAAGAACCATTTGACAAACATCAGCATGATCCCACATGCATTGTCAGATTGTGTCTCAAGCTCTTCTCAGATGTGTTTTCAAGATGAGATGATATTTCAAAGAAATGGCTATAAATTAGATGCTGGAAAATTAGTAATCTTTATAAATGGAAATTTATCATTGCTATCTAACGCCTTTGTAGTAAAATTTGCCTAAAATACTTAACACATGTTACAAATGTTCTTATTCATTCTCTCAGTGCTCCTATAAATTCAATAAATAGTATGATTACTCCTCCCTCATAGAGAAAATAAGGTAAATTCATGAAATAAGCAAAGAAATTAGAACCACCCAGATTTTCCAATTATTTCAAATCAGATAATGCTCATTCTTATTCAGTGATTCTTAAACGATTTCCTGGCACAGTCCACATGGCTTAAATCAGCCTCTGCCCCTATTTACACAGGCATATAAACACACAAAACAAATGTCAACGGGGAGGGAAAAGTTATAATTCTAGAAGATATCACACACACACACACACACACACACACACACACACACACACACAGCACTCTTCTCTCCACTAAAGATTCTAAAGATTAACTGGAACTGATAAGTGATAGGAGACCTAGTAAAGACGTCATGAGAAGAGGAAGTACAAACTGTTAAGAAGAAAAAGCTGCCGGGCAATTTTAGGAAAGCACTTAGTTCCACTAACTAAGAATTAGTGTTTCTGAATTCCACATAAAGGAATGCATATTTGTGACTGTGTATGTGTTTTTACAAGAAAGGATTAATACATTACATATTGTTTTCATTTTAATTTAACTTTAATTTATCAGTGTATCATGATTATTGTCCAATGTCAAGAAACAGTCTTTCACAACTTCGTTTTTAATTGTTCATTTGTATTCTATTAGATTGATATAATTAATCCATTAATCCTCCCTTGCTGGATATTTCCATTTTAAAGTAGTCTATGTTCATTTGTCTCTTTCTTATTTTTAGCCTTCCCAGCTTCATTCCCTCTCCCCAGTAGCATCCTAATTTCCAACTAGTAAAGTGACTGTTTTCCAGTGTTTTAAGTCTTCGGGGAGAAAAATTCTAGGAGACTGTCTTCTATCCCAGATGCCAAAAGAGAGAAATTATCTCTCCTGGTCCAACAGCCAGGCGTTGGTATGTGACCTAAATCTGGTCAGTTGGAGGTCCTCTCCTGGGACATAGAACCTGGAACTTTGAATTAAGTACAGAAAGAAAATGCTAGAGTTTGTTCATCCCAACAGTGGTAATGTCTGCTAGAGTTGTGATGGCATCTGGACCAGATCTGCTAGCTACAGGACAGTAACTGCTTCCTTCCTCTTCCTTCTTGATAACTTGATCCTCATCAAATCAGCTTCCCATTCTTCTGGAGATGCCCAAGAAGCCTCATGGGAAACAAACTTTGGTGGAAACCTGATTCTATAACATTAAGAATTTCAATATTATAAAAGTCCCTAATAAAAACCTTGTAGATATATTTTGCACTTATCCATTTTTATGACTTTGTATCTTAGAAGTGCTAAGCCAAGGGGATGCAAAATTTTAAATAAGAAAATACATAGTGTCAAACTACCTTTTAAAAATACAGCATAGAGGTTAAGAATGCTAGCCAATCTCTTATTGCAGAAACTCTTGAAATTTATCTCTAAGCCTGAGCTTATTCACTTTAGCATGAGATTCATCATAGCACTGATTAGGGCTACAGTGAGGAAAAATGAGGGAATACATACAAAGTCTAGCACATAATAAATTATTGATAAATGTTAGATTTTTATTTGTAAGAATGTACAAATTACACTCCCGTTGGCAATGTCTAGGTGCACACATTCACATCTCCTCTGCTTTCATTTGGCTCTCCCTTGACACCCTTTATCCAATCCTGTTTGTCTGATCAATGAAAACTCCTGGCTGAGGCCTTTTGCATAATCTACAAAGCAATCTACATATTCAATACAATCCCTATCGAACTACCAATGGCATTTTTCACAGAACTAAAACAAAAATTTCACAATTTGTATGGAAACACAAAAGACCCCGAATAGCCAAAGTAATCTTGAGAAAGAAAAATGGAGCTGCAGGAATCAGGCTCCCTGACTTCAGACTATACTACAAAGCTACAGTAAGCAAGACAGTATGGTACTGGTACAAAAACAGAAATATAGATGAATGGAACAGGATAGAGAGCCCAGAGATAAACCCACGCACAGATGGTCACCTTATTTTTATTTTTATTTTTATTTTTTGCAGTATGCAGGCCTCTCACTGCTGCGGCCTCTCCCATTGCAGAGCACAGGCTCCGGACATGCAGGCCCAGCGGCCATGGCTCACGGGCCCAGCCGCTCCGCGGCATGTGGGATCCTCCCGGACTGGGGCACTAACCCATGTCCCCTGCATCGGCAGACAGACTCTCAACCACTGCACCACCAGGGAAGCCCTGGTCACCTTATTTTTGATAAAGGAGGCAAGAACATACAATGGAGAAAAGACAGCCTCTTCAATAAGTGGTGCTGAGAAAACTGGACAGCTACATGTAAAAGAATGAAATTAGAACACTCCCTAACACCACACACAAAAATAAACTCAGAATGGATTAAAGACCTAAATGTAAGGCCAGACACTATAAAACTCTTAGAGGAAATCATAGGCAGAACACTCTATGACATAAATCACAGCAAGATCCTTTTTGACCCACCTCCTAGAGAAATGGAAATAAAAACAAAAATAAACAAATGGGACCTAATAAAACTTAAAAGCTTTTGCACAGCAAAGGAAACCATAAACAAGACAAAAAGACAACCCTCAGAATGGGAGAAAATATTTGCAAATGAAGCAACTGACAAAGGATTAATCTCCAAAATTTACAAGCAGCTCATGCAGCTCGATATCAAAAAAAACAAACAACCCAATCCAAAAATGGGCAGAACACCTAAATAGACATTTCTCCAAAGAAGATATACAGATGGCCAACAAACACATGAAAGGATGCTCAACATCACTAATCATTAGAGAAATGCAAATCAAAAGTACAATGAGGTATCACCTCACACCAGTCAGAATGGCCATCATCAAAAAGTCTACAAACAAAAAATGCTGGAGAGGGTGTGGAGAATAGGGAACCCTCTTGCACTGTTGGTGGGAATATCAATTGATACAGCCACTATGGAGAACAGTATGGAGGTTCCTTAAAAACCTAAAAATAGAACTACCATACGACCCACCAACCCCACTACTGGGCATATACCCTGAGAAAACCATAATTCAAAAAAAGTCATGTACCACAATGTTCATTGCAGCTCCATTTACAACAGCCAGGACATGGAAGCAACCTAAGTTTCCATCGACAGATGAATGGGTAAAGAAGATGTGGCACATATATACAATGGAATATTACTCAGCCATAAACAGAAACGAAACTGCGTTATTTGTAGTGAGACTCTAGGATGGACCTAGAGTCTGTCATACAGAGTGAAGTAAGTCAGAAAGAGAAAAACAAATACTGTATGCTAACACATATATATGGAATCTAAAAAAAAAAAAAGAAAATGGTTATGAAAAACCTAGGGGCAGGATGGGAATAAAGATGCAGACCTACTAGAGAATGGACTTGAGGACGTGGGGAGGGGGAAGGGTAAGCTGGGACGAAGTGAGAGAGTGGCATGTACATATATACACTACCAAATGTAAAATAGATAGCGAGTGGGAAGCAGCCTCGTAGCACAGGGAGATCAGCTCTGTGCTCTGTGACCACCTAGAGGGGTGGGATAGGGAGGGGGGAGGGAGGGAGAGGCAAGAGGGAAGAGATATGGGGATATATGTATATGTATAACTGATTCACTTTGTTATAAAGCAGAAACTAACACATCATTGTAAAGCAATTATACTCCAATAAAGATGTTAAACTATTAAAATAAATAAAAATAAAAAGAGCAACTTTGTCAAACTTCCTTACCATTACTTTACAGTTTACTATATTCTGATTTCGTTACATATGTGAAGATGTGATATTACAATCTTTTTAGTGCTGAGGGCTTTTAAAGATCTTAATCCGATCCTCATTCTAAAAAATGGTACAAGATAAACTTAAAGAAAAAAGGCAGAAGTTGGGCACTAAAAAATGAATTTTGGATACAGCATCTTAAGGAAAATAAAAAGCAGAGCCATGATGAACGATATAAGGAGTAAGGATTTCTTTAAGTGGTGTGGAAGAAGAGAGGAAATTTAAATGCAAAAATTGAAGAGAATTTAGTTAGATGTAAAATAGGGTCAATGTTAGAAAAGTCTCCAGAATCTCAACAACATTGTGTAACAGAGACACCTGCTGGTGACTCTATATTTCACTGTTCAAACCTTCAAAATACCATTTGTTCTTTCACTCTGTAACTTGTTCTCCAGATCATCTCTAAACCATTAAAATTTCACAGCATGAACACGGTGAGAGATTCATATTAAAAATATAATAATTAAATAAATGGAGTGCATTTTTCCTCGAATCTGGGAACAAAATCTGGGCTAGCAAGACACCTTTAATTACATTAAGCCTGCTTTGTGTAATGTATAATAATATCCTACTAAAAGTTATGGTATACCATACAACTCTAGTAAAATAACTAGTTTTGCTTTTTGAAAGTACATAATAATAGTATGGTTACTGACAAAGGTAAAAAAGTATAAAACAAATATATCAAAGACATTAAATTAGGATTCTGTTTTAGAAAATGAATGTAAGCCATGATTATGTAAAAATATTAAAAGTTTATCTTATAGTATTATAAAGCAGTAAAAGAAATTGGTTTATTTTCTCTCACTGCTATAAAATTCTCAAGATAGATGTATCCATATCAACTACAGCAGTACCTAAAAGTCATCAGACATAAGCATTAATCAGCTGATTGTGACTGATAAATTGGGACTCCTATCCCAAGAGCACTTTGACTCAGTGGAAATATATCCCTTTTTCTTAAATAGTTCAGGTTAATTAAGATACTATAAATATACCTTTGGCTAACAAAATATAATTTGCATATTCTTTAGCACCCTCAAATTTCATGCTTTGAACCCTGAGATTTAAAAAATATTTCAAAAACCAAGAATTGCAATCAGAATCTTAATTTGCTTGTAGCATAAATTAACTCAGTATGTTAGATATTATCCATGGCTAAAGTCACAATGTGGGCAAATATAAAAATGCTAATTATAATCAAATAGTTCATCAGTTAACATGTATCAACCCTCTGTGTTCAATACTATACTTAGGACAGTAAGAGATGCAGGACTATAAGACCCTCTATTTTCAAGGACCCCATATTCTGATTGGATAGACCACTTAATTTCACATGAAATAATATTGTCAACAAAAGTCAGCATGAAATTATGAGCTAAATTAAGTCATGTAAAAGTTCCTGCACGAGTTTTGGGATTGTTCGAGACTAGTTTGGGAAATGCTCATAGTGGAAAAGCAATGAAAGGGCATGTGAATACTGGTCTGGATCTGAGAAGGCAGAAGTCTTAGTGAACGTCGCATCAGGCAAAGAGAACAACATCAGCAATGGGAAGGGAGCAAAGCCTGGTCAGAATCTGTTTGTGGGCAGGGAGTAGGTCACCCTAAAGCAGAGAGTGGGGTAAGGGAATAGCAAGGAATACTTGGCTTGAAAGTGAGGGGCCAGTATAGGGAGATTCAAGCTTTCAAGCTTGGCGGTAAGTTTAGATTTGGTGAATCAGGATGTAAGAAAGATGAGTTTTGATAAATTCAAAGAGAGTGACTTGATAAATTCACTGTTTAGGGAAGATTAGTTGGGCAGCAAACTTCACCATAAGTGGTCTAAAATAGATTGGCTCTGCTTGAGTTACTTTGCTAATAATATTTGGATTCGAACTTCAGCTACAGGGAAAGCAGTTCATATATAACTTCATACATTCTATATGATGATTAAATTATTTACTTGATGTCTATGCCAATAATAAATGAGGAAGACAGTTGAGCAATAAATGTGATTCATATTGATGACCAACCTAGTAAATGATATCCCCATGCTCACCCTCTTCTACCTCCTTTGCTCCACTCCTTGATTAAAGGATAAATATTGCTTAAGAGGAAAGAATAATTATCATTCTCCTCGTATTATCTAATCCTCATTCGGAAAATGTAGATTTGTCCAAGACAAGTAAGTACATAATAATTATAATAGGGAATACAGTATATGCTATTACTGAATGCCTATTATTTGTCAAGTATAATATACATATTATTTCACTTCATTTTCACCACAGCCCTGCAAAGAAGGAACTGTGATCATTTTTCCAGCTGGGCTGTCTGAGGCTAACAAGGTCTAGAACTTCCCTCGGATTGTGTATTGGGATGTGAAGTCAGGTCTGTCTGGCTTCAAAGCTTGTGCTCTCAGCATGCTTCTACCCAGTCTCTCTGGTGAGGATACTGCTTGAAACATTGAAATGACTCCTTTCCCACTTCATCCCCATAGAACTAAATGTCAAAGTTAAAGGTCACCTCAAACTACATCCAAATTATAGCATGCCAAAATGTTAGCGAACTGCTACTGCCATGATCGTGGAAAGCACGAGTATTGATGGCAAGGTCTGGCTAAGAACTCAAGTGGCAGACTTTCAATTCATAGTTTCAAAATTAATTTGAAGTATCTGAGAGTCATAATGAAGCCTGATATTGAATAAGAGGTTTTGTTTCTTTGTTTTGTTTTGTTTTTTTGTTTTGTTTCTTTGTTTTGGTTTTGTTTCTTTGTTTCAGAGACTTCTTAGTTTCGGGGATACCATCCAGGCATATCTACATTCTGGACTGTTTTTTAAAGTTCTTAAACTACTTTGATATTGAGATTTTCTTGACTATCCTTCTCATTTTGGCATGGCTTTTCACTATTATTGATTCATATAACCCCATCTGGAGAGCAAATAATCTCTGGTTTACAGTTTTTAAATAAGAGAGAAAGGTGGTTAAGAGTTCTCAGCTATCTAGGTACACAGTTCTTTCCAACTTCGGTAATAATGTACAATAGAGAAACAGGATATGGGTCCAGGTCAATTGATTTTAATGGCAGAAGTTAAGGTGTGTGGTCACTTTCACTGGCCCTAACTCACAAGTAAAAATTGCCTTTCCGGGGGTCATCAGTCAATTTAAATTATGCCATTTTTAGCTCAGAGTTTTTAAGGTCGCAACATAAGGAATCTGGAGGACTTGCACTTCTGGAAGAATTGTATATTAGACACATTAGAGTCCTCTCACTACGAAAAAAAAAAGAGCTTCAATAAGAAATTATTTTTATTGCATGCTGCTGAAAATTTAAGGAAAATCTCTAAGTGACTAAAATATATATATATTTTAAAAAGCTTGCTGAAATTCAAAAGGAAAGCCAAAAAAGAATCCTCAGGAGGCAGAGATGCCCTAAGGGCAAATGCAAACATCATCACTCCAAATCCTTGCTACTAGCAAGACAGAGAATATGAATCTGAGACTCGTGGATTTAGCTAAGGTTCTTGGACAGGACTAAAATGGTCCCAGATCCACTGTTCTGATCAAAGTGGATCACCCAAGTGCTTTTTTTTTTAAAAAAAAAAAGACAAGTTTTTTAGAGCAGTTTTGGGCTTACAGAAAAACTGGGGGGAAGATACAGAAATTTCCCATATACCTCCTGCCCTGCACATGTATAGCCTCCTCCATTATCAACATCTCCCACGAGAGTGGCTACAACTGATGAACCTACATTAACACATCATAATCATCCAAAGTCCACAGTTTACCTTAGGGTTCACTCTTGGTTTTGCACATTCTACCGGTTTGGATAAATGTATAAGGACATGTAGACATCATTATTGTATCATACGGAATAGTTCCACTGCCCTAAAAGTCCTCTGTTCTTTGCCTTTTCATCCCTTGACTCGACGCCACTCTAACCCCTAGAAACCACTGATCTTTTTACTATCCTTTTACTATCCTCATAGTTTTGTCTTTTTTAGAATGTCATACAGTTGGAACCATATAGTATGTAGCCTTTTCAGATTGACTGCTTTCACTTAGTAATATGCATTTAAGGTTCCTCCATGTCTATTCATGGCCTGATAGTTCCTTTCTTTTTAGCACTAAATAATATTCCATTGTCTGGCTGTACCACAGTTTATTTATACAGTCACCTACCTAAGGACATCTTGGTTGCTTCCAAATTTTGTTAATTATGAAGGAAGCTGCTATAAACAATCACATGCAGGTTTCTGTGTGGACCTAAGTTTTCACCTCCTTTAGGTAAATATCAGTGAGCACGACTGCTCAATCATATGGGTATGTTTAATTTTGTAAGAAACTGCAGAACTATTGTGCAAAATGACTGTACCATTTTGCATTCCCACTAGCAATTAATTTGAGTTCCTGTTATCCACATCCTCACCAGGATTTGGTGTTGTCAGTGTTCTGGTTTTGGGCCATTTTAATAAGTGTATAGTGGTATCTCATGTTTGTTAAATGTGCATTTCCCTGATGACACATGATGTAAAGCATCTTTTCACATGAACATTTGGCATCTGTATATCTTCTTGTTCAGGTGCCAAGGCCTTTGGCCCATTTATTAATGTGGTTGTTTGTTTTCTTATTGTGAAGTTTTACTATCTTTGTATATTTTGGATAATAGTCATTTATCAGATGTCTTTTGCAAATATTTTCTCCTAGTCCATGGCTTGTCTTCTCCGACATTGTCTTTTGCAGGACAGAAGTTTTTAAGTTTAATGAAGTCCAACTTAACAATTATTTCTGTCATGGATCATGTCTTTGGTGTTGTATCTAAAAAGTCATCATCATACCCAAGGTCATCTAGGTTTTCTCCCATGTATTCTACTAGTTCTACAGTTTTGTGTTTTACACTTAGGTCTATGATCCATTTGAAGTTAATTTTGTGAAAGATGTCAAATCTGCGTCTATATTCAATTTTTCACATGTGGATGCCCAGTTGTTCCAGCACCATTTGCTGAAAAGACCACCTTTACTCCACTGTATTGACTTTGCTCCTTTGACAAGGATCAGCTGATTATATTTACTTGGACCTATTTCTGAGCTCTCTATTCTGTTCCATTAACCTATTTGTCTATTCTTTTACCAATATCACACTGTCTTCAGTACTACAGCTTTATAGTAAGTCTTGAAATCAGGTAGTGTCAGTTAACCACACTTGTTCTTCTCTTTTAATATTGTTTTGCCTATTCTGGGTCTTTTACCTCTCCATTTAAACTTTAGAATCAGTTTGTTGATATTCACAAAATAACTTTCTGGGAGTTTGATTGGGATTTCATTGAGTCTATAGATCAAGTTGGGAAGAACTGATATCTTTACAATATCGAGTCTTCCTAGCCATGTATAGAGTATCTATGTATTTAGTTCTTTGATTTCATTCATCAGGATTTTGTAGTTTTCTTTACACAGGTCTTGTACACATTTTGTTAGATTTATACCTAAAAATTTCATATTCTGAGTGCTAAGGCAAATGTTATTGTTTTAAATTTCAAATTCCACTTGTTCATTGCTGATATATAAAAAAGTAATTGACTTTTGTCTATTAACCTTGAATCCTGAAAACTTGCGAATCACTTATTAGTTCTAGGAGTTTTTGATGTTATTGTTAACTCTTTTGGATTTTATACATAGACAATTATGTCAACCACAAAGAAAGAGAGTTTTGTTTTTTCCTTCCCAACCTGTATAAATGTTATTTCTTTTTCTTTTCTTATTGGCTAGGACTTCCAATACAATGTCAAAATGAGTGATGAGAGGGGACATCCTTGCCTTGTACGTGATCTTATTAGGAAAGATTCGAGTTTCTCACTATTAAGTATGGTGTTAGCTAAAGGTTTTTTTACAGATATTTTTTTATCAAGTTGAGCAAGTTTCCTTCCATTCCTAGTTTACTGAGAGCTTTTATCATGAATGGTTTTTGGCTTCTGTCAAATGCTTTTTCTGTATCTATTGATATGATCATGTGTTTTTGGTTTTGCTTTTAGCCTGTTGATGTGATGAATTACACTAATTGATTTTTGAATGTTGAATTAGCCTTGCATACCTGGGATAAATCCCAGTTGGCCATAGTGTATAATTCTTTTTATACATTATTGGATTTGATTTGCTAATATTTTACTGAGAATTTTTGCATCTATGTTCATGAGAGATATTGGTTTGTATTTTTCTTTTCTTGTAATGTCTTTGTCTGGTTTTGCTATTACAGTAATGTTGGCCTCATAGAATGGGTTAGAAGTATTTCCTCTGTTGTATACTCTGAAAGAGATTGTAGAGAACTGGCATAATTTCTTCCTTAAATGTTTGACAGAATTCACCAGTGAACCCATCTGGGCCTGTTGTTTCCAGTTTTGGAAAGTTATTAATTATTGATTCAATTTCTTCAATAAATATACATCTGTCCAGATTATTTCTTCTTGTGTGAGTTTTGGCAGATTGTATCTTTCAATAAATTGGCCTATTTCATGTAGGTTATAAAATTTATGGGCATAGAACTCTTCATAGTATTCCTTTATTATCCTTTTAATGTTCATTGGGAGTACAGTAATGTCTCCTTTTTGATTTCTGATATTAGTAATATGTATCCTCTCTTTCACTTTCTTTTCTTAATTAGCCTGGCTAGAGGCTTATTGATTTTGTTGATTTTCAAAGAATCAGCTTTTGGCTTCGTTTTTTCTCACTGTTGATTTCTTGTTTTCAATTTCATTGATTTCTGCCCTAATTCTTGTTATTTATTTTATTTGCATACTTTGAATTTAATTTGACCTTTTTCTAGTTTCTTACAGTAAAAACTTAGACTTTTTATTTTCCATCTTTCTTCTTTTCTAATGTATGCGTTCAGTGCTATAAATTTCATTCAAAGCACTACTTTTGTTGCATCTCACAAATTTTGATAAATTGTGTTTTTATTTTCATCTAGTTCAAAATATTTTAAATTTCTCTTGAGATTTCTTCTCTGATCCATGTGTTATTTAAAAGTGCATTGTTTGATTCTGTACATATTTTGGAACTTTCCAGTCATCTTTCTATTATTATGACTTCCATTGTGGTCTGAGAGCAGATATTGTATGATTTCTATTCTTTTAAATTTGTTAAGGCATATTAACAAATATAGCCCAGAATGTGGTCTGTCTCAGTGAATGTTCCATATGTGCTTGCAAAGAATGTGTAATCTACTATTGTTCGATGAAATGGTCTGTAGATGTCAGTTATATCCAATGGATTGATGGATTATTGAGTTCAACTATGTCCCTACTTATTTTTCTACCTACTGGATCTATTTCTGATAAAGGCAGTTTTTGCCTCATGTATTTTGACACTCTGTTGTTAGGAACATATATGTTAAGGATTGTTATTTCTTCTACAAGTATTGACTCCTTTATCAATAGGCAATGCCCTCTAAAGAGGGCATCCCTAACGTTCCCTACTTTAAAGTTTGCTCTGCACGAAGTTAATATAGCTAGTCTTGCTTTCTTTTGACTAGCGTTAGCGTGGTATATTTTTCTCCAACCATTTACCCACCTCTCTTATGGATCCTAGAAGAGTTGATTTTTCAGTCTGTTCAGCTTTTTACTTGTAGGACAGAATGGAGGCTTCTAAGTTCCTTGAATACAGAAATGGAAACTAGACTTTTTTTTTCTAATATTTGTATAAAAAATAAATGGAAGAAAAATAGCCAACACACTCTTGAAGAAAAGGAATAAAGCAAAGGTATCTGCCCTGATAAATAGCATGATCTATTATAAAACTATAATAAAAATGATATTAGATCAATTGACTGGCAAAATAACATAGCTCAGAAACAGACCTATAAATATTGAAATCTGATGTATAATAGAGATGGCCATGCAAAACATAGAAATTATGGACTCTTCAATAAATAATATTCAGCTAATAGTTATAAATCTGAAAAAAAAAAAAGAGTATGGGATCCTTACCACAAACCACACACAAATCAATTCCAATTTGATTAAAGACCCAATCTCAAAGCTAACAGAGTATAGGAGGATATATTAATGACCTCAGAGTAGGTTAGGTGTTTTTAAACAAGATTAAACGGTATTAATCATAAAAGACTGATAAAATTGACCACATTATATAGTTAAAGTTTATGTCACTAAAAAACATTATAAAGGTAAGCTAAAGGTAAAGATAGGCCATAGAAATATTTGCAACATATATTAGTACTAAAAACTGCAAAATATAGTGTTAAAAACATGTAAAGAACTCAATCTCATTAACAATCAGGAAAATGCAAATAAATATCACAAAGAGATATCACACTGCTTTTATCAGAGTAGAAAATATTAACCAGTATGATAAAGCCAAGTGTTGGCAACCATGTGGTTCAATTAAAACTCTGTATGGCATGGCTATGAGTATAAATTTGGTAAAACCACTCTAACAAACAATTTGGATTTATTTTGTAAAGCCAAATATTCATGTATTCTACATTCTCCTATTTCTAAACCATTGAGAAATGCTTTTATAATTACATCGGGAGAATGTCTACAGAAGCATTCTTCATAACGACAATTATAACTGGAAACAAATGAAATGTCCATAAAACAGCAGAATGGATAAGTTGTGAGGTTTTTTTCACATAATGAACTATTATATACCAATAAAATTAAGGATATATAACTACAAAAAATAGCTCAGAAAGTAAATATTGAGAGAAAAAAGTTACAGAAATCTATAAAGGGTGGATAATTTTTCATTAGGTTGATTCAACTAATTTGAAACTACATGCCCTAGAGTCCCCCTCTCTCTGTGCTTTTTAGTTAAGGTTGCTACAAGAGAAATTTATCTGAGATTTGGAAGGTGAAATTTTTAACTCCCAGAATATCCGTATCATTCATGTGCAGTTGCAGTTCACAAACATTGTGACTGATCTTGGCAAAGGACAGCAGCCAGGCCAACAGCTCCCTCCCAGATACCTCCAGGTCTTGTTCAGCTTCTCTGATTCTGGCTGTGGTTCAGCTCCAGGGTCAAGAGAGTCATCTTATCCTGCAGGTCATCTGCCTCATCAAGACTGGAGGCCATGGGAGGCAAATATGTTTCCAGTTTGTTTGGTCTCTCCCACTTCATGTACAGCTTCACTTACAGACCCAGTCCTAGCTGACTTCAAACTGAGGGGAGAAAAAAAAAAAAAAAAGACCTATGGAGACTGCGTATTTGGTTCTATAATTGCCTGAATTCTAACTCCTATGATAAATACCTAATTCTATATCACTCATATGGGTTCTGCTTCCCCGAGCAAACCCTAACTGATGCCAACATGTGGCCAAATGTTTTACACAGCTCAAAACTAAAACTAAATAATGTACTGTTTTGGTATGCATCATATTGATAATTTTTTAAAGAAAGGAAATGGCTAACACAAAATTTACTTCTAAGAGGAAGGCAGGAATAGGAAAGTATAGGAAAGAAACACATTGGTAGATTCAGTGGTATTTGGAATGGCATGGGTAAAGTTCTTAAGGTAGGATGGGGGATTCATCAGTGTACATTTTATTATTTTGCTTCACAATTTACACATAGATTATATACATAATTTTGTGTACAAAATATTATACAAGAATCATAAAAAATAAAGCACTGAGATAAGAAGGACATGAAAAAAAAGAAAAAAAATCAAAAATTCAACAGGAAAAGAATGTAGTATCCAGAGTGAAGGTGCACCAACTTTCTGAACCAGTGCTAGGAAGAAACCCATCAGCAGAGGTTGGAAACAAGAGCAGGCCTGGGAGTAAGCAACAGGGTAACTGGAAAAATTTAGGAGTAAAGCATGCCTTTATAATACTCTGGAGGTACTAGATTGTCTGTCTAATGAATGAAGGCTGCAACCAGTGAGGACTCCATTTTGGACAAAGTTAAACAGGTTCCTAACACGGTTCTCAAAGCCAAAGAAAAAGTGGAATAGTATCCCCATATAGCACTGCTCCATACAGTATAAATAAAAAGAAAAATGCTTCCCCACACTTGCAGGGAACTCCTTCACTATTTTCTCACTCCACAACAGAAATGAATTATCATTATTTAAAGATGATAGCTACTTAGAAAATCAGAAATAAATCAAATGAGAATTAAACTGATTAAATGTATCAAAAAATCAGTAGTCTAAGAGTTTTAATTGACAGTGTAATTCTAACAAAGATTGCATAATAATACCAACAAAGGCTACAGATTACCTTTGAATAAACTTAACAGGGAATGTGTAAAACCTATTTGAGGAAATTAAAACTGTACCACTGGACATAGAAGTCCTCATTAAATACGGAAATACATCTCATTCCTAGATAGAATATCTCATTGCTGGAAAGATGTCAATTCTCCTCAAACCAATACAAAAAATTAAAGTTTTAATCAAAATCCTATTAGAAATTTTTAGAGAAAAAAGAACTAAGTTGATTCTTCAATCCATGTGGAAAAGTAAGTCAATGAAAAGGGGCAAGAAATTGTCAAAAGTGAGTAATAAATATACACTTATCCAATCAGATACAAATATTTATGATAAAGCTTCAGTGATTAAAACAGTATGTTACTGACCCCGATAATTGGATTAATGAAACACAATAGTCAAGCAAAGACCCATGAGCATATGGAAGTTTTGAACATTATAAATGAATCATTTCAAACCAGTGAGGAACAGAACAGCCTACTTGGTAACTATTATTTAAACAATTGCCTGTATATTTAGGAATAGAATTGGAAATCAATCTCACAACATATGTTATAATAAATTTCTGTTAACTTTAAGATTTGAATATAAAACAAAAATATGTAAGAATAAAATGTGGGAACATTATTCAAATCTTAATTTGGGAAGTTCTTTCAATGAATGACACCAACCTTAGAAGCCATAAAAGAAAACACTTGACTATATAAAAATTTAAAACTTCAACATGGCAAAAGATGGCATAAACAGAATAAAAAACAAACAACATACTGGGAAAAACTACTACAGCATATAAATGAGAATTTTGATATGAATATTAATAAGAAGTATCCACAAAATAATAAATAAAAATGACCAACTAATGAATGAAGGATATGAACAAAATAAAATATAAATGAACTATAAACATTAACAAAGATTTTTTAACATCACTAATAAAAATATAAACACAAAAATAAAGTAACTGTAAGATTACAGTTACTGTAATGAGATTAGCAAATCCTATGAGATTAGCAAATATTGATAATATGCAGCACTGGCCAGAAGGAAGGGAGGGGCATCTACACATACACATTTATATACAGGAGTATAAATTGGTACAGATTTTTGGAGGACAAATTAGCAATACTTATTAAAATACCTATTCAAAATCAAAGTTTTTAACTTCTAATGAGTGATATGCAAAAATAATTATAGAAGAAGGAAAGACAGATGCAGAAAGATTTCAGTGCAGAATTATAAGAGCAAAAAGCTAGATATAACACAAGTGTCCAATAGTACCCAAGTACATATCTGATTGCTTAAATAAAGTACTGTACATTAGAGTAGTGGAGAATTACATAGCTATTAGATTGGAACAGAATTTTGCATAACAATGTGGAAAGATATTTACTATATATTATTAAGGAAAATATGAAAAATTACAGAATAATATATATCATATGAGCACATTTCTGTTTAAAAAAATGTATAGTTATGTTATGTATGTCTGCAGAAAAAAAAAATTCAAGGAAACACACCATATGGGGAAGTTGGATTTTTCGAAGGGGAAAAGTTTTCTAATTTTACATACTACTGCATTGTTTAAATTTTTTACAACAAGCTATATAAAGAAAATGCTTTCAGCTGGCCTAAAATTTACAGAAAAAAAATTTCACATAAAAAATGAGAAATCTAGAGCAACAGTATATTTCACCTAATCCTCTGAGCTCATCATCTTCATGAATAAAACAACTCATTGCCAACATTTGAAATGGCACTGAAATAAGTTTAAACCTATTTCCTAGAATACTGCAAAAGAAAAATTTTAGGAAAGTACAGCTAATTTTATTTAAAAATATATTTAAAAGAGTCCTAAAGTTAGTCTAAAAGAGTCCTAAGTAGACTGCATTATCAGTGTTATCTTCTTTATAGAAATTTTGGCCCATTAGCAATTAAATCTCTATTTCATTACAGTAAAAAAAAAAAAAAAAAAAGGCTGAATGCTTCACTTTAATACATGGAAATAACTGTTGGGAAATAAAGACATAAAATATTATCCAAAAAGTCCCCTCTCCATTAAGGTAAATCTTTCTCTGAAGCAGCTGTCACACTTAAAATTGTATGACTATTTTAGCAAGTAGTTGTTAAATATGTGGGCTTCTCCAACTAAGTTATAAGCTCCTTGAGCTCAGAAATTCTTTCATTCTGGTTCCTTACTGTAAGAAATGGTAGGTGTAAAATAAACATTTATGGAAGGAAGGAAGGAGGGAAGGAAGGAGGAAGGAAGGAAGGAAGGAAGAAAGGAAGGAAGGAAGGAAGGAAGGAAGGGAAGAAAGGTGGGAAAAGGGAGGGAGAGAAATCAGTTACAACATTTTAGAAGAAAAATGAATCTCCAAGGCCATCTCTGTTGAAGAGATGTAATCAGTGTCACAGAGCTGGCCCTGGAACTCTCTTCTAATAGCTGGTCCAGAGTTATTCCTGTTCTACCAGGCAACATGTGATATTCTGTTTCAAGTTTATAGATTTTATCCCAATCTCAACCAAAAGAGTATCTTGATATACTTAGTACAGACAATCTGGTAAAAATTAGCCAAACCTTTCAACACTTATCACTAAAATCTCAGATAGGTTGTTGTTAAAATATTTAAGTCAGACCATTTGAATAGGACCTAGAGATTCTGAACATTTTACATCCCTCCCCTTCTCTCCTCTGTCTTCAGCCTATATGTAGTTAAGGCTAGAAAAGCTATTTTATTTTGCACTTCTCTTGAACTTCTTCTTTATGTCAGATAAAAATTTAAGGCCAAAACTTTTTGTTATGGAAAACAAATAAATACTTTGAAAAAGACCATGTTTCTTAAGGCTTTCTTTGTTGAAAAAGAGAAAACCACCTGAAAATTGATACATGCTGCCATATTCTAGAATCCATATTAACTCCCCACGGAATGTTCCAGCTATATAAAATAATTTTTAACCATTGGGACAGTTTTATTCATGTGCTCCAAAACCATATCTAAAATATAATGATCTTGCTGTGGCTACATACTCTTTTTTTTTTTTTTTTTTTTTTTTTTTTTTTTTTTTTTTTTTTTTTTTTTTTTTTTTTTTTTTTTTTTTTTTTTTTTTTTTTTTTTTTTTTTTTGGGGAGTCCGCGGGCCTCTCACTCCCGCGGCCTCTCCCGTCGCGGAGCACAGGCTCCGGACGCGCAGGCCCAGCGGCCATGGCTCACGGGCGCAGCCGCCCCGCGGCAGCTACATACTCTTTTAATGGGCTGAGGAACAAGGAAGGTGGCAAAGAGGGTTAGACTGTTGAATTGCCATATCGTAAGGCATAATTAAATTTAGGAAACCAAAGATAGTTTAGGTTTATAACCATTCTCTGAATTCCAGACCTACTAGGAAGAATAATTAAAGAGTGTCATTTGCATTAAAAATAATGTATAACTTATACTTTGGAGAGAAAAATTGAAAATCATACAAGAACACAAATCCGTATGACCATAAACTTGTTCTTAGGAGATAAAATTCATTCATTAATTCAACAAATATTACTATGTGCCAGAGAGTTATTCATGGAGTTATTAATTGTAGGTCACAAAGCAACTTACACCCAGAAGATGAATAAAATAACTGAAAAAAACTCAAGATATTAAATCATTTCATCCTTATTTAAAAATTATAAGTAGTACTAATTACAAAATTGCCTATTATAGTGTTGAAGAACTGCCATGGATTGAACGTGTTCCACTAAAATCATATGTTGAAGCCCTAACCCCCAATGTGACTGTATCTAGAGATAGAGTACTTAGGAAGTAAGTAAGATTAAATGAGGTTAGAAGGATGGGGCTCTAATCTGAAAGGACTGTGGTCTTAAAGAGAAGAAAAAGAGATCTCTCTCTCTCTCTCTCTCTCTCTCTCTCTCTCTCTCTCTCTCTCTCTCTCTCTCTCTCTCTCCCTTTCTCTCTCTCAACCATGTGAGGATACAGTGAGAAGGCAACCATCTGCAAGCCAGGAAGAGAACTCTCATCAGGAACTGAATTGGCTGGCATCTTGATCATGGATATTACAGCCTCCAGAACCACTATGGGAAAATAAATTTCTGTTGTTTAAGCCACCCAGTCTATTCTGTAAAGGCAGCCCAAGCTGACTAAGACAAGAAGATAGTTTCTTTGTTTGCTTTTAATAAGACAGACCTGGTTTCAAATTCTGCCTTAGCTAACTCTCTAAATCTTAGTTTCCTGTCTGTAAAAAATTATTAACCTATCCCAAAATCCATTTTTAGAAATACAGCTTATAATACATATAAAGCAGTTATTATAGAATTAAATAAATGATAAATATTATTATTTTGTTTTATTCATCATTTAAATAAATTGTTTAGCAAATCATAGACTGTTATAACTTAGAGAGAACTTAAATAATACATATTTATATACAAATTCATCGTTAATAAATGGCTTTTCAGAAAGAAGTGATTTGTCGCTCATGAGTAGAGTCACTTGTTTTGATCTTCAAGGTAGTATAATCTTTGAACGACTAGCTTTGTGGCAGAAGACACTAATGCTCATTAAACAAGATAAAAGACTAAAATTATTTTAACAGGTTGTTGAATACACTGTTTATGTAGCATTTAGTGAAAAAGACATTTAAGATATTATCTTATTGTTTGTATAAATTTTCATATTGTTATTACTTTAAGTAAAAGCTATCCTCAGTATATGTAGAATTTGACAACAGATAGGCAATCAGTAAAAGCTCATGTAATGAATAGATAAATCCAATTATTTTAGCAACACTAAAAATATATATGATGACCTGCTCCAATACACATTCAATCACTCATTCAAAAGCATCTAATCACCATGTATGGCATGCTGTGGAAATACTAAGATGAGCCAGACATGATCCTTCAAGCAGCTGGGTCCCCAAAATTCAGGAAAGGGTCTCACCTACATCCAATTATATCCACTCCATATTTACTTCTCTTACTTATTCATTCAGTTAATATATTTTAAGCAGCCCCAATGTATTTAGCACTCACTGTTTCAGAAACTGGGAATACAATGGAGAACAAGACAACAAAGCCCCTTCTCCCATGGAGGCTCCATTCATAGTCTATAATGTACATGCCTCTTTCCATCTTTATCTTTCTTTGTCTTGGGCACATCCACCACCTACCAAAGTCTGTGGCACACAGTAATAAATAGTGCAGTTAGACACAGGACTAGCATATGTGCCACACTCCCATATCCAAACCCATGGTAGAAATTGTTAATTAATTATGGCCCTCATTCCCCAAGAGTCTGAATGTGATGTCAAAATCCTTTTCATCACGGTATTCATACCAGCCATGACTAACCAATTAGACTTAACAAAAAAGCTAAAATATCTATTTAAACCCCTGAGTAGAATGCAGAATATAGGTGCAAGCTATAACTACCCCCACCCAAAATGCTAACAAACAAGGGAAAACTGCATGCATCCATAAGTCAAATTTATAAAGACACCAGAGCAGTGAGGAAGCAAAGAGGAATGGACAAACTATTTCCAGAGATGGAATATCTCTTCTTAGGCAAGATGAGATTAGCAGCGATTAGCTTCATTAGGAGCATTTGTCAAATCTGTGATTTGAAGATCTAGTTAAGACTTAAGTAGAGGAACTCTACTCGGAGAAAGAGAAACTAGCAGAGCTTTGGGTAGTCACTGGAAATGGAATATGAGTGTTGGGGTGGTGCAAAAAACTCTTGCTTTCTTGCAATGCTTAGGAGACAAAGCCCTTCTACAGGGAGGGGCCTGTGAAAACAAAAGAAATGTCTCTACTTGAAATATATGAAACCCGAGAAGTACTAAATTTATCTTAACCTACAATTCAGCACCCATCACGCTAAATTTCCAATTAAACGGAAGTAATTTGCCCTCAGTCTATGTGTGTAACAGAGAAGAGCAAATACTGACTGAGGGAAAATAAGATCAACCTCTCTCTCTATGGTTTTTGGCATGCTAAAATAAATATGAGATACCTGAAGAAGCAGGAGAATGTAACTGAAAAGAAAATGAAAAAGAAACAAGATGATATAAGGAGATTCTCCACTCTCCATAATGTCATTGGAATAAACAGATGAGAGCTTTAAAATAAATAACAAGAATAATTGTAAATAAAGTAAATTGGAAAGAATAAAAGATTTTCAGTATATAATTAGAATCAACATAAAAATTAAATGAGACATTCTAAAACTGAAAAAAATACATATATGAGTTTAAGGACTCATGGAATGTGTTTAACAGCAGACTAGACACAGTAAATAGCAGACTGACACAATGAAGACATTATTAGTGAGCATAAAAATAGAATATTCAAACAGAAGTACACAGAGAAACAACTTGGAAAAAGCAGAACTGCATATTAGACTATAGGACAATAAATAATGCAGGACATGAATATATGTGTAATTGGAATCTCAGAAGAAGAGAAAAGGGATGGAGACAATATTTGAAAAGATATGGATGATAATTTTTCCAAACCTGATGGCAGGCATCAATCAGAGATCCAAGAATCTCTGCCAACCCCAAGAAGGATAAATACAAAGAAACCGTATATGGAAAAACACAGTTAAAATGCTCAAATTATAGAGAAAAAGAACATTTTTAATCAGGCAGAGAAAAAAAGACACATCACCTTCAAAAAGTAAGAATGAGATTTATGACTGACTTTCCAAAATAAATAATAAAAGACAGAAGTAATGGAATGACATCTTTAAAGCATTGAAAGAAAAAATAAAAACTGCCAACTAAATCCTATATCCAATGAAAATATTCTTCAGAAATGAAGGTGAATTAAAGATGTTTTCAGCCCCTCCCTAAAAAACCTGAGAGAATGTGTTACTAGTGAACCAGCACTATAAGAAACATGAAAGGAATATTTTCAAGTTGAAAGAAAATAGTCAAAGATGAAAGAAATGAACACTATAAAAGTTAAAAGTAAATCAAATGCATATTTATGATTTAAAAGTAATAATAAGTATGCCTCGTGGGGTTAATAACATACTCTATGTACAAAATATGACATAGCAATAGTTCAAGGATAGGAGTGGTAAATGGAAAGAAACTCTAATCACGTTTAAATAAATGTAAATCAAAGAGTAACATGACTTTTTGCTGTCTGTTATAAGTTGAATTGTGTCCCCCTCCCAAAAAAAGATATGCTGAAGTCCCAACCTTCAGTACCTCAGAGTGTGACCTTATTTGAAAGTTAGGATTGTTGCACATGTAATTAGGTAAAATGAGGTCACAATGGAGTAGAGTGGTTTCTCAATCCAATATTACTGAGGTCCTTATAAGAAAATGGCCATCTAAAGATATACTGAGACACACAGAGAAATGTCATATGGTGATAAAATCTTGTTCTGTTACTGAGAGTGGTATGCTAAAATGTCCATCTATGGTTCTGGGTCTTACTCTTTTTCCTGTATGTGTTTTTAAAGCTATGTCAATTTTAGCTTTATATATTTTAAAGCTTTTTTTTAGGCATATGCAAATTTAAGATTGCTATTATCCTTTATTATCATGAAATATTCCTTTTTACATCGAATAATCCTTCTTACTTCGGAGTCTACTTTGTCACAGGGCCAGAACCAGAGTGCAAAATTTAAGGAGACACTGATTCTCTGGTGCAGACTCTGCACTTGCATTTTTATTTTCTTTCTATTAATTGGTTATTAATAACTTTTATGGTATTTTAATTAGGTTGTAAATATTTATATTTAGAGGAGCTCTCTGTAAAGTAAGGAAGTTAATCTCTTTTGTATCTCATGTATGTTTAATATTTCCTCAGTTTGTCATTTGTCTTTTGACTTCATATATATTTATATATGAATAATTTAAAATTCTATATAATGAAATTTCTCTTTTTTTGTATAGTTTTGCTTTACAATTTCTTGGTTTTAAGTTTTAATTTGAAATACCTCTTCAAATCCCAAGTTAATGAATAAAACCACCTATACTTTTTGAATTAAATCTTTCATCCATCTGGAATTTATTTTGATATTAAAGTAAAATATCTCTATGGTTAATGACATAACCAATTGTTCCAATAAAACTTATTGGATAACCCATCTCTCCCTTTCTCCTCATTTTAAAGGAAATGCCACTTTCTTCTTTGGTCTATTTTCTATTTCCTCTATAGTATAAAGTTGTTTTGATTTTTGTAGCTTTGTCATTTATTTTAACATGTGAAAGGGCTTTCTCATTAAATTCTTATTCCTAAATATTCCAAATGAGTTTTATTGTCATTTTGTCAAGTTATAAAATACCCTTCTGGCATTGTATTTGATATTTCATTGAAATTAAAAATATAAGGAGAACTGGCATCTTTAAAATAGTAACTCCCTATCTCACATATTATGGTCTCTAAATACCAAATCCAAGCAAAAGGTGCAGGGATCCTTGGAGGTGTGGCTAGTAATAAATATGAGGCAAAAAAAAGAATAAGGGTATCCTGAGGCATCTTTTCAGAGCAAGTAGCAAGGAAATAAGTAAAGCCTACTAGGGTTGTGGTAAAAGCACTCAACAGTGAATTTTGAAGAGGCTGCCACTGGCCAAAGTTAAGAAAATCTAAGTAGTAAAAGGATAATAATTAAAATAGATTGGAACATATAGCACCACACAACAATAACTATAACAACAAATTAACTGGTCACCATTGGAGGATGCAAGTAAGCTAACTTATCAAATCAAGGGTTAATCTTGCCTTTTTACATAAACTATGCCACTAGGTAATCAAACAGTAAATGAGAGAAGTTCTTGCTTATAAATATATTCCACCTAACAAAGAGGGAAAAATAGAATATCATTGTTTTGCAATGCTTAATAAATGAATGAGCTTGGGCATTAATCATCAACTAAAAGGGAGACAACCAAGTATTATTTGCCTTCCAATAGAAAAACACATGACCAAAGACAAAATAGTCTTGCAAGAACAAAACAAAAAAGAGCCTAAATTAGATCAAACCTCCATATCCAACTACCAATCTTTACTAGATACACAAAAGGAACAAACGTGTTTATACCATAGAGATGCAATCAGCAAAATTCAGACTATACAAAACCTTGGAGGACAATTTTTTTTTAAACTGCAAGTTGTAGACTTTATTTGAATTCTAAGTCAATGGACCAAACTGGAAAACGATATAATATTTATGAAGCAATTGGAAATTTGAGTACTAACTAGATTCTTAATAGTAGAGAATTATTTTTAATATTTGGGTTTGACAATTGTGTGTATATTTGCAAATTATTAATTTTTAAATATATTTATTGAAATATTTAAAGATAAAAAATATATCTATTTTCTACTAGTTTCAAACTAATATGGAATGGGGAATGGGTGGAAATAGATAGGAAACATTATTAGTCACTAGTTGATAATTATTGAATCTGGATAAAGTACATGTAATTAATTTATTTTACGTATGTTTAAAATTTTCTATAATAAATTTATTGAGTTTTCCTATCCAAGAAGGTTTTATCTTTCATTTACTTAAATATATTGCTCTAGTCTTAGGGGAGTTTGAACGTTTCTCCTTTTATTTTTAAATTTAATTCTATGGGTTTTACCCTTTTGTTTCTACATTAAACAGGATCTTTCCTGCCGTATTTTTCTAACTGGTTATTGTTTGCATATAGGAAAATTATTTGTGCACAATATTATTAAAGGAGCCCCTTATTCAATTCTTATTGTTTCTCAGATATTTTTGGTGTGCTAATTTTGCCATGTATATAATTGCTATAGACTGAATGTTTGTGTTTGTGCCCCTACCATACATATATTAAAACTTAATCCCCAGTGTGATGGTGTTATAAGGTGGGACCTTAGGAGGTGACTGGATCTTGAGGGTGGAACACTCCTGAATGGGGTTAGTACCCTTATCAAAGAGACTCCAGAGAGTTCCCTTGTCCCTTCCACTCTGTGAAGACACAAAGACAAGACAGCTGTCTATGAACCAGAAAGCAGGTTCTTCCCAGACATCAAATCTGCCAGTGCCTTGATCTTGGACTTCACAGTCTCCAGAACTGTGAGAAGTAAATTTCTATTGTTTATGAGCTACCCAATCTGTGGCATTTTGTTACAGTTGTCTGAATTAAGACAATAATTATACAATTAGAAAAGAATTATACATTTTCTTCTTTATTCTTTCTCCAAATTTATAATTCTATTTTATTCTCTTGCACTGGCTGTTAACTCCAGAGCAATGCTCTATAATAGTTGTAAATGGGTATACTTATTTCATTCTCAGTTTTACTGGTAATAATTCTAAGTTTTGTCTGGTTTATTGTTTGGGATATATATTGTTGATCATGTAAGAAGTATTAATGCCTTCTTATGCCTTGAAGTTTTTATTATGTTTTGCTTTGATCAGAAATATATTTTTAAAAGACAATATGTTACTTATTGGGGACATATGTAATATATATTTCCATTTAAATTCATTTGAATTGTATAGGCAATATCCAAAATAAAAGATATTTTCAAACTAAATAGCAAATACATTTATCAAAAATTCTGAAGTGTAATAGATTCTTTGAAAAAACAACATTGGCATCAGCTTTTTAGTTACAAACCAAATTTATTACTTACTATAACTTTACATGAAAAATCTTCATGTAATAAATGTTCAGTCCCCAGAAGCTCTAGTAAGCTCTAGTGTTTCTACACTCTAGTAAAAGAAAAAAAGTACACATATTCTGGTTCATTAAATGAGATTTGCCCTGTTATGGCATAATTTTAACAAAGGAGTAATTTTTTATGTTCAAATATTATAGTGTTTCATACAGTCTAACAATGTAATGCACAGTAAGTTGTAATTTCAATACACTTACTCTTTTAATGAATGTGCAGAGAACTAGATAAATTTTCCATTGAATGAATTTTTCTTAAACAACAACAAGGGCAATTTGTCCTCTGAATTACATTGATATGTTGTAAGATTTTAATTATTTGGCAATGAGTTTCCTAATGGAGCACATTTCTGAAATAATAATGTGAATTACTGGGATATATAATTAGACAATTTTCACTCTGCCTACTATTTTTAAAGATTACCTACCTCTAATCACTAAATTGAAGGTAACGTTTAATTTGTTAAGAGAATGAATGCTAATTGAGAGCATAATTTTCTTGACTTCTCTTGGCTTTTTATTTTTCTCTCTGTAAATAAGGGGTAGGTCCACCTTGCCCTCTAGGATATTTTCAAGCTATGAACTTCATTTAGTTATCCACCCAAAAAGTCTCTCATAAATAGCTACAACTGCATAAAAAAAAAAAAAAGAAAATCTGACAATGTGCCAGTTTTTAGTCTAGCCCATTTATATTTATAAATATAATAAAAATTGATCTTAAATCTGTCATCTGATATATTTTTTGGTTTTACTGCTTCTTTTGTTGATATATTTTGCTATATAGATTTTAAAAGTTTAACTGTAAATTATATATACTGACACTCCTCCATGAAAAACTGAAAAAATGTACATTTTAATTTTATCCCACTTATTCTTAATAACCTATTCCTTTTCCTATAAGTTTTATCAGTTTTTGGTCCTTCAGGAAGTTGCCTTCATAAACTTAAGTGATCTACTTATGTTTCTATTTCTTAAATTCGCCATTCTACATAATACCTATTAACTCCCTGCTAGGAAAAATGAAGAAATCAGTATATCCACATTTCTTTCTATATCCCTGCCCTCATCCTTATTTCTCAACTCTGGTGTTTTCTGTTCTTAATAACATTACTATACCCCTGAGAAATAACTGGGATAGTCTTACCAGCAATTTTCGTTCCTATTAGCAAGGAGGAAGGGTTGGGTGGCAAGGAGAATGGCAATGACCAATGCCTGCCACAAATGACTAATCCTCCTGATTTGGTTTACACCTCTAGTTCTATCTCTGAAACTTCCACCTCACGCTTTATGATGCAGCAGCCTTCTATGAGATTGCCTTCTGTTTCTACACTCTTGGTAATTCAGTTCCCTCTTCCTAGAACACCTCCAGCCAACTGCTTATTATCCCATCAACCCATCTCGTGGCTCCCTTTTACTCTTCAAAGTACTGCTTAGACATATTATCTTCCACTAAGTCTTCTCTTCAAGATAAAATTATACAGCCTTTATTCAATCCTGTTTCTGCCCTACGGCCATACTGCAATTATGTTACACACCATAATGAATTACATTTACGTGTTTAACTTCTGTCTCTCCTTCTGGTTGTTACTAGTGGCTAACACTGTGCTCAATAAATGTTAACATGATCATTATACCCAGTAATATTCAGGAACTGAGTATTTGAATTATGCATTCTTCATAAGGAAATGGTAGTGAACACTGCTCACTATAGGCACACACGCTTTTTATTCTTTATATTATGAAACATTTAAAATATACACGAAAGTGGACAGCACACATAAAGTACACTAGGAGCCAAGAAGCGAGAAAACTCGGGTCTATTTAAGACTAGAACCAGAAAAACAGTTAACAAGTGTCCTAAATGGCCATTGCATGTTAAGGGATTTGTGCATGAACACAATTCCTGCCACTTATAACTTAATTCAAGAGAAAGTTAAGGTATTTCGTTTACGTTTTTCTTTTCAACGGCCCTCTTCAGTGTTAGCAATAGAGGAAAACGTGTCCCTGCTCCTTTGGATAAATCACATTGACTGAGGATTCCTCGAATTCATTTTTTCCAAAACGAAAGCACAGGAGTGAGGATCGTATCCAAGTTCCAGGGTCGCCAGCCCCTGCCTCCCCCTACGCCTGCACTGTGGCAGGGGCTCTTCTAGGGATGCTGGAGCGAGGGGCGGGGCGGTGGGTAATGTTTGGGACACCCTCCCCCCCCCCCCCCCCCGGTCAAAAAGGCCATCTAAAAAAAGTGTAAAATCCAGAAAGGCAGGACAGGCCAGGAAGAACAGGGAGCA
>NW_006780914.1:394599-402570 GCF_000442215.2 Lipotes vexillifer | reverse complement strand
CCCCCCCCCCCCCCCGCAATCTGGAATCCAGATCCCAGGCAAACGAGCACGCTTTAAAAGGTAGAAAGAACGAAATAACAAACGCTGGAACCTGGGTCTGGTTAGGAACATCACCGCAAAACGCAATAACCTAATGGTGCTCACTGTCCCTCAGGCGAATTGGGGACAGGCCGGAACTACACTTCCCAGAAGGCAAAGCGGCGGGGCGGTGCTAAAAACACTTTTTAACCTCAAGTTGTCTCCAGGTGCTACAGGTTTGCTTAGAAACTCCAGTCCCTCTTGTTAGCGCTCCTCCACCCCAGCCTAATTGGCTCTGTAGTCCGTTGCGTGGGAGGGCGGCTTCGGGCGCCCCGGGCAGCAGTTGAATGGGGACCCTCATTCCCGCGTCCTCACGGTAAATGAAGTCCTTTCTCTGGTCCGAGATGTAGCTTCTCGGGCCGCGTCAGAGCAAGAGGACTACATTTCCCAGAGGAGCGCGGGGCTGCCGGGCGGCGTGGGGGCGGTGCCTCACGTCTGGTACAGTCATCCTAAGCCTCTTCGGCGGGACTGTGATGGCCGGAGAGATGACGATCTTAGGTCAGTGACCAGGAGGGTCCTTTGCGCTGTTGCGGGCACCGGAGCGGTTGAGGGAGGCCGGGGTGTTGGGTCCCGCTGGCGCAGCGGGTAGGGCGCCAGAAAGGTGACTTAAGAGGCAGGCGGTTTGGGGCTGTTCGCGACGCCGGGTTGGGGGTCGCCCCTAGGAAGGCCCGGGCCGCAGTAGGCCCGGGTAAGGCCGGCGGCGACCTCTGCATACATCCCAGGGACGTTGGGCCTCGGGAAGGGTTCTTTCCTACGCAACGTCGATTTTTGAATCGTTGGTTGAATTGGGGCCTTTGAGAGGCTGCCAGAATGTGCATCTCCTAGACCCCTAGACCCCTTTGTGGAGGAAGGGAGAGGAACAGCAGCAGCATCCCGAGCTGTAGACTCATGGGATGCTGGATTTTGAGAGAGCCAGACACCTCTTTGATGTATAGTCCAGTGTTCTTTCCACCGATCCGGAGGAATTACCCTCTCCGGAGAAGGTGATGAAATGCTCCCGAAAATGTGTACGTAGGGGCAAGAGGAAGGTGGGATTGGCACCTGATGTCATTTCATTAAGTGTTGATGAGGATGACCTAATAATTAGTAAAGGCGACTCCTACAAATTGGTGTTTTGAGTTGTATGTAACGTGGATGGACACAGGTGTATAGCACAGCCTCCTGAAACCAAATAACAGATTAGCTGTAAATACGAATTGACTTCTTTCTCCATCACTTAAAGTTTACAGTCTGCGTGGTGTTTGTTCGTATTTGGCTTTTTCAGCAATTAATATTTATTGAACAGTCTTCTACTGGCTGGGAACCATTGGTGCAGGGGATACAGCGTGACTAAAACCTGACTTCTAAGAGCTTCCATTTATGTCATCATCAGGGTTACACACTTGTAATTCTTCTCCGAAATATCACCTCTGCAAGATGTCCTAAACTCGTATTTAATACGGAAAAAGTTAACTATGTTCTGTTATGAAGTGACCGTTTAAAAATATCTAAGCAATTTCCAAAATTATTTTAATCCAGTTTATCCATTATATCCTTTGGAAAGGAAAAAAGAGAGGGGGGATAAAGAGTTTCACCCTTACAATAACAGAGCTTTTGCTGTGGAAATTTTAATGCTAGTTTCTTTTTAATAATGATATCTAAAGCTAATTATAAAACTATAAAATCTAAATATCATTTGATCAAGAATTGGATTATATTCTAGCTTTTGCTCCAGATGAATGACTTCTGTCAGCATTAGCACAATTATTATCGAAATGTTTTTATTTTTTATTCCTTTACTCACCCATAAGTGAAGCACACAAACATACAGGGGTTTTTTTGTTTGTTTGTTTTTGTTGTTACTTCATTTTAATTGTATTATAGTCAGTTTGCAATATGAAAAACTTGATGTTTGAGAAATGTTATCGTGAGTACTATAAAAGGAAATATTTGGAGAGTATTTTTAGTCTAGTATGGAAGCGTGATAGTAAAGGGATTTTACTGTTGTAATTTTGCACATTGTACTAGTTTGATAAGACGCAACTTGTAATTTGCCTGTATTTCAGGATCAGCTGTTCTGACTCTCCTGTTGGCTGGCTATTTCGCGCAACAGTATTTACCACTGCCTACTCCTAAGGTGATTGGAATTGACCTTGGCACTACCTACTGTTCAGTTGGGGTGTTTTTTCCTGGAACAGGAAAAGTAAAGGTCATTCCAGATGAAAATGGGCACGTCAGCCTGCCCAGCATGGTGTCCTTTACTGACAACGATGTTTATGTGGGGTATGAAAGCTTAGAGCTGGCGGACTCAAATCCTCAGAACACAATATATGACGCTAAAAGATTCATAGGCAAGATTTTTACCCCAGAAGAGCTAGAAGCTGAAATTGGCAGATACCCATTTAAGGTAAGTGAAGCCAAAATCTATTTTAACTTTAGTTCAGCATACTGTTTCAATTAATGCTTTGGCTTCAAGTTACAAAACATTCTATTTCAACAGACTCAGTTTGCCTGGAAGTTATATTGTCTCATATAACAAACAATCCCACAGCAGCTCCAGGGTTAGCTAATTCAGTGGTCCCGCAGTATTACTGAGGACTTAGGACATTACCATCTCCTCACTCTGCTATCCTCAGAATGTCTGTACAGCTCTTTCATTGTAGCCAGAGGCTAATGAAGCCCCATGTACCTATAGATGGGTGGATGGATAAATAGATATTCTTCCTGTGTTTGTGTGTATACATATTTATATACATAAAAAGAGATCATACTATGGGTGGATGGATAGATATTCTTCCTGTGTTTGTGTGTATACATATTTATATACTTAAAAAGAGATCATACTAGGCATGCTGTGTAATGACTTGTTTGAAACTCATCAATATATCATGGACAGTTAGTCAGTGGGCTCACATCATTATCTTTCATGGTTGTGTGAAACGACTGTTCCGCCAATTAATTGTCCAGTCTCTGTCAGTGTAAGTTTTATTTTATCCCTGGTTTTCCACTATTATTGGAGCTTCAGTGAATATCCTTGTACATGTATGTTTTTACATTTCTCTGATAATTTCCTAAATTTGAATTCAAGAACTGGAATTGATAGACCAAATGATGGCATGTTTTTAAGTGTTTTGATTTGTAATGCCAAATTGTGCACCGAAAAGTTTATGTGCCCATATCTATTTTTTAGACTGCCTATATCTTCACTAGTTATTGTCTTTCAGTCTTTGCCAATAGATAAATAAAAAATGGTATCTTGTATTAATTTGCATTCCTGTGATTTCTGTTGAGGTCAGACTTTTAAAAATGTGTTTATTGGTATTTTCATTTTCTTTAGTGATCCACCTCTTACCCTTAATCCTGTTTTCTTTGGGGGTATTTATTGTTCCCTTAATGACTATAAAATACCTTTGTGATGTGTTTTCAGTATTTTTTCCTTTTTTTAAAAAAAACTGACGTATAATTTTATTTTCGAACTGTCAAGACTGTTAAATTTTTATGTGGTAAAATCATCTCAATAATTTTTAAAAAATGTTTTTGGACTCTTACCATGCTTACAGTGGCCTTTCCCATCCTATCCACTTGTATTTTTTTTCTAATGCTTTTATATAAGTATTGGTAGGTTTAGGTTTTGCTGGGTTTTTTTTTTTTCTTTTAAACATTTAAATGTTTATTCCATGTAGGGTTTTTTTCCCCCCTTTTGGTTAATTATGAAGTGAGATTCTAAATAAATAGATTTTAAAATAGTGGTATCAGTGCTGCTTATTAATTAACGCATCATAAAACTTCTCAAATTTTTATTCATTTTCAAAGGAGCAAAAAAACAATCTCTCCAGGCATTTCTTAGGTTTACTTCTTTGTTCTCTTTTAGCTTCTTTCTTAAGACCCTTTACTAATTTGTATTTTTTCTTATGTAATGATAAAATCATATAAAGCTATACAGTTTCCTCTAAATTACAGCTTTGGGTACATCACTTATTGATCCAAGAGTTTTTTTAAAGGGTTTTTTTGTTTGTTTTAAGTGATCATATTTTTTTGTTGTTTCTGTTTCATGATCACTCTGGGTTTATTTTAAGGACCTTATTTGGGTCTTATTTTATATATTTTATATATATATATATAGGGTCTTATTTTAAGGACCTTATTTTAAGTGTTCATAGCTTGTTTTTGTTTTCCCCAGGCAGGTAAAATACTTTTTGGAAGGTCAGATTTTCTTAATTGAAAACTAATTATGTAGTCTTGAATGATTGGGGTAAACTTCTTATAATTTCTTAGACTAATTCTCTTTTACTATTGATGTTAACACAAACTATTGGTGAAACTAGTATGTTTTAGAATTAGTCTAATTTTTTAAATGTACAAATGTACAACTACATTAGCAGGAAAAAGATGCTAATACATGTTTCCATGGAAACAAGAATGTGAGTGATATTGATTCTTAGATAAGAACATATCGAAGTACTAAAATTATTCTTGTTAATATGTACCAGAACATTCTTTCAATTATCTATTACTTTGGGAAATAAATTAATTTTTTAAAAAAGATCTTGAGTCACAAACATGACTTAGCCACTGTTATTCCTTCTATTTCATCATTCATCTTTTCTTTCGTTTAACAGATATATATGGTGAATCTTCTATGTTTCAGTTATATGCTTAGTAATGAATTTTATTTTTCTGCCCTTATTGAGAACTGTGGAGTGGATTCATTTTATAGCTTTTAAAGTATGACTTTTAATAACCTCTAATCTTAGTAAATGCACTTGCTAGATAACAAATGAATTTTATGAACCTTTAAAGGTAAATTTTGATTGAATACATTCCATATGTGTATGTGTGTTAGTTTATGTGTATGTACATATATGTAGATATGTACACACACAGTTTTATATATATATTTTTTTATCTTTGAAAATCTTATTCACAGGTTTTAAACAAAAATGGAATGGTTGAGTTTTCTGTGACAAGTAATGAGACCATCACCGTTTCCCCAGAATATGTTGGCTCTAGACTGTTGTTGAAATTAAAGGAAATGGCAGAGGAATATCTTGGAATGCCAGTTGCCAATGCTGTTATTTCTGTACCAGCAGAATTTGATCTAAAACAGAGAAATTCAACAATTCAAGCTGCTAACCTTGCAGGTAATATCACTTGCCTGAGTTACATTTTGCTCAAAATTTTGTTAGGCTGAAAATCTGTAGTAATGTGTATCATTTTGCAAACCACCTAACTAGGCACCTAGACAAACTATATGGTAGATAAATCAGATGGATTTTTATATAGGTTTACAAACAATTTAGAAAGCTCCATGGTACAATGTAAAATGTGCATATTATGACAGCAGCCTATCAGGCATATGAGAAAGGCTAAGAAAGAACATGGACACATGTTAGCAATGAGGAATTTTTTCTTCTAAAATTCTTTTGATGTTAAGATGAATATGTTTTTTAAAAATCTGAGGTGGGAGAAAATTCATTCAACACCATTCAGCAAGTATTAAGTGCCTAGGTAAACAAAACAGATAAATCCGTTTTCTCATGGAGCTTATACTCTATTGGAGAGAACAGAAAATCAGCATTGAAGATAAGTATATTATGGCATTTCTTACTTAGCATTATTAACATTTGGGGCTGGATTATTCTTTGCTGTGGGGAACTGTCCTGTGTATTATAGGGTATTTTGCAGCACCCCTAGCCTGTACACACTAGAAGGTAGTGGCACTCTCCCCACCAAGTAGTGATAATTTTATGTCTCCAGACAATGCCAGATGTCCCCAGAGGAACAAAATGACCTCTGGTTGAGAGCCTTGATACAATGTATGTCAGAAAGTAACGTGCTGTAGAAAAAAAGACAGGATAAGGGGAGGGGGTGGGTGATCAGAGAATAGGGGGATTTATAGGTTTTAAAGAGAGCGTCAGGTAGACCTCATTGAGAAAGTGACATTTAAGCAGATTTGAAGGAAGCAAGGTTGTGAGCCAAGCAGTTATATGGAGGAACTGTGTTGTAGGAGAGAGAGTGCCAGTGTAGCAGCCATAAAATGAGAATTTGCTGGTACATAAGAAGATAGGAAGTTGGCCAGTGTGGCCAGAGCAGAGTGAGTGATGAAGTCAGAGAGCTAAGGGGAAGGGTAATTATGGTCTTTGAATAAATTCTTCAGAGTTTCACTAGTTTCTATGGCTCGTGATACATAAAGCCATACTACTTTCACAGCCGCTCATTATGTGTGGCAGTTAGTTTAAAGCAGGAGTTTTGCTCAAGGAAATCTGATCTTTTGCTTGCACATTTACTGTTTAACTTTACCTTGAAGTCAGATTTTGCTGTATATTTCAGATTTGCATTCAAGGGTCTTGCATTTTAAGTACTTTTTAAAAGTGTCATTGTAGCTATTGGAGCCTATCATCTGGATTTTTCATTTTATTATCATTTCTTCTCTGTTTATTCATGTGTTCTTTTTATCAAAAAGTCATTTTTAAAAGAAGAGAGCACACTAAGCTTACCTCATTTCTATAGCAGTTTGTTACAGTGCATAATGACTAAAGTTTATTTGCTCATATATTCCCAAGTAAAATAGGAAAATTAGAAGAGGCTGAGAGATTTTTTAAAATTAAGTATTAATAAATAATAGAATGATGTATTCTGTGAATCTGGGCCTTTATTTCTTTATACTAAATCTTCTTTTAGAATAATTTTAATGACACCCATTTAGAAGAACGTATATTTACCCTTCCCATGTCATTATTTTTATTGGGTTTGTGACTGTGTACTCAGTGGAGTTCACATCAGAGAAGATACTAATGTGTTGTAAGATTAAATGAGAAGAAATTTCCTAATAGTGTCCTCTCATGATTGTTCTTCCCTCCAACCAATTTTATAGGACTGAAGATCTTAAGAGTAATAAATGAACCCACAGCAGCAGCTATGGCCTATGGTCTCCACAAAGCTGATGTCTTTCACGTCTTGGTGATAGATTTGGGCGGAGGAACTCTAGATGTGTCATTGCTGAATAAACAAGGAGGAATGTTTTTAACCCGAGCGATGTCTGGTAAGAAAAATAGAGGGAGCGTTAAAGAGATTGAGGCACGTTAACATATCTAATGTGTAAAGTGTTCATTTAAAATTTTTTCCATATTCTTTGCGTTCATTTTGGTAATCTTCTGTACATGTAATCTTATGCCACCACTTATTGTATTTATAGCAAAAAGTTAAGTCTCAAAAAATAACTGGACATCCTGTAAGTCAAATAAATATACTGCCATTTGTAGCTAACTGAGCTAGTAGTTTTCACCTCCATGGTAAAGGGAACAGAAGGAAAGAAATTATTTTAAAATGAAGGACGATCAGTTTATTTCATTTAATAATCTGTTTCCCAAAATAGATATCTTTAGGAAATCTAATAATAGTATTTTGCATTCTAAATTTTTTTTTAAGGTTAATTTAGTTTTAGGAATTAAGCCTGTGGAGCTTAAGTTACAGGTGGCCTAACTGGACTCCATTTAGAACAAAGTTCAGTGGTGGGCATTTATATTGCATTACTCTTTTCCTAATTAAATTATTATTTCTATTTTTCAGCTCTTAATCATTTAAACAAAAGGATTTTTTAAAAAAGAAAATGCTTACTGGTACTTTTTAATTAAAAGAAGGACTTCTTTCTGTTGAAAATAATGACATTTAGTGTTTTTAAATTGCTACTTAAAAGCCAGTCAGTGGGGCTTCCCTGGTGGCGCAGTGCTTGAGGGTCCGCCTGCCGGTGCAGGGGACGCGGGTTCGTGCCCCGTTTCGGGAGGATCCCACATGCCGCGGAGCGGCTGGGCCCGTGAGCCATGGCCGCTGGGCCTGCGCGTCCGGAGCCTGTGCTCCGCAAATGGGAGAGGCCACAACAGTGAGAGGCCCGCATAACGCAAGAAAAAAAAAAAA
>NW_006780914.1:361621-394589 GCF_000442215.2 Lipotes vexillifer | reverse complement strand
AAAAAGAAAAAAAAAAAAAAAAAAAAAAAAAAAAAAAAGCCAGTCAGTGTTCTCAATTTCTTACTTTCTGCAAAAGTATTTGATATCACTGAGATACTTCCTATTACATCATTTAAACCCAGATGTGCACTGTATTTTAATAGTATACATTTGAATTAAAATCATTTTAATCCAGTTATTTTTAATCAGTCTTTGTATGAATAAAATCTTAATACATTAAATAAGGACTTATTTTTCCCAGAATATCATTTATACATACATACTACACAGACATATGTATATATGTACACACATACACATATATTCATTAATATAAACTTTTTAATTTTTAACTTAGGAAACAATAAACTTGGAGGACAAGACTTCAATCAAAGATTGCTTCAGTACTTATATAAACAGATCTATCAAACATATGGCTTCCTACCCTCTAGGAAAGAGGAAATCCACAGATTAAGACAAGCTGTAGAAATGGTCAAATTAAACCTGACTCTTCATCAGACTGCCCAGATGTCGGTATTACTAACGGTGGAGGAAAAGGACGGGAAGGAACCTCAGAGTAGTGACACTGAACTGCCAAAGGACGAACTTTCCCCAGCAGACAGCCCCCGTGTGAACAGCATGTTTGGAGCTAGCCTTCCTGAAAAGAAAAATGGAGAAAGTCAGGTTTTATTTGAAACAGAAATATCACGGAAACTCTTTGACACCCTTAATGAAGATCTTTTCCAGAAAATACTAGTACCCATTCAGCAAGTGTTAGAAGAAGGCCACCTGGAAAAAACTGAGATTGATGAGGTGGTTTTGGTTGGGGGCTCAACTCGAATTCCTCGAATCCGCCAAGTCATTCAAGAGTTCTTTGGAAAGGATCCCAACACGTCTGTAGACCCTGACTTGGCAGTGGTGACAGGAGTGGCAATCCAAGCAGGGATTGATGGAGGCTCTTGGCCTCTCCAAGTCAGTGCATTAGAAATTCCCAATAAGCATTTACAAAAGACCAACTTCAACTGAATTATGGAGGGATGGTCTTTTGAGATCTTGTCTGATGATCTCTTCCTATTTATCAGACCACCTCTGTCCACTAAATCAAGTCTCTAAAATATCTCACACATTTACCTAAAAGGTAACATTTATATATATGAAATTTTACAGAACATTTTGTTTTAGAATTGAATGTGGCCAGATTGATCCTTGATTTTGGAGAGATCCCATTTCAACAAATACTTCTAAAGTGAAAGAATTGAGGTAAAACTCTTATAGGAGCATAGGTGACTGTATTTTCTGCATTCTGGAAGTAGATATTCATGTGCACTTAAAACTATCTTCTATAAACATTGCCTAGTGCCAATTATAGGATTCCCAGTTCTTACTAAATTGTATTAGCAGGAGCTGGTAATTTATTTACTTGGTTATCACATGTAACTCTTAAATTTGAACTATACTTGAAGGACAGTGTTGATGTCAGGTACTTACAGTGGCTGGGAGATAGCAGTGTTATTAATATAAACTGCATATATAATATTCAATAACTGCCATATATAACAAAATTACTTGCACAAACTCAGTATCCCATTTTGTGTCCTATTCCTATAACCTGCATTCTCCAGATTTTCAAAATATATTTATTGGATCAATTTATTTTCTTTCTAAAATAGCTACAGATTTATTCAAATGTTTCATTACCAATTTATATTTTAGTTCCTTCATCTGCCATGTGTCATTCTCTGCTTGGATTTCCATGATTCTGCATGGTTTGAAAACAATAGAGAATTATTAATTACATTTTAAAAATGTGTTAATGTCACAATAAAGCCGTCATTACTATAAATATTTTTTGTTATTTAAGACCTTTGTAGACATTGATAGACAGCAGTAATTAGGTACAGTATTTTATGTTTTTGGTTTTGTTTCATTGTTTATTTTCAGTAAGCCCTGGAGAATTTAGCTTGCATTTGATTCAGTTTTACTGAGATTTTTACCCATATTTAGTTTTGAATGAGGAAAATTGTACTCATTTGTAAAAACCTTGTTATTGTTTCCTACCATCATTTAAAACTAATCAGACTTGGACTGTTTTTAGCCTTAAGGTTAGTGTGTGATGAGAGCAAAAAGGTTGTGAATACTGGAAATAATGTGGAAATCTAAAGTGGAAGACAATGTGAAAAAAATGTCCACAAATCCGTATTTGTCGTAGTTTTGGTTTGTTTCCTTTCAGAAAAGATGCAGGAACAAAGAAAGAAAATATAGTAGTTTTATTTATGTGATGCCTCTATTATTTGAAGATTTTCTTTTTCCTTAATAGAGGCTACTTCCTATCGATATTCAAAAATTAAACTCTGGTCAGCAGTTTTGCTAATATAAAATATGTCTGCTTTATCCATTGTTGAATTTGAAAGGATGTTGAAGTTCCAACCACTGAAAAGGAGAAATAAGCAAGCTCATTTCAGCAACATCAAAACATTTCTGCTTCTCATAGTAAAAATCTGAGTGTTTTTTGCAGATCCTAAAAAAAAAAAGTTTCTTAGCAATGAAATTGCTGTTAAAACAATTTCAATCAAATACTTTTGTGTACAGAAAATGTCTGTAGTAGGTAAATAGAAAAATATAAAATGTTGACATGTTTTATTTTAGAACTAAATGGAGAAATGCCAAAGAGGAATCCTTCACTGCATTATGAAAATATTCAAGTGTTCTTTTGGACTTTATAAAAATCTTTACTAGATTTTAAAATTGAAAAATATCTTTTTGCAAAGGTCTTTAAGAGAAAAGTGTTCAATTTATCAAAATCTCCATAGATAGTAACAGCTTTAATCTAAAGCATTTTAAGATTTTTTTTAAAAAGCTTGAATTTCTCCAGTATATGAGATAGTTCAGGACAATCTGTTAACAGTCCTCAGAGGAAACAATTTGCAAAACAGGGCAGCTAATCTCATACTCTAAAATTGGAATTTAAATAATTTGATTGTTTCCGAAAAATAGGCAGTGTTGGAATTGGGGGACATTAGCATATTAGAAAAGCATAACTATTCTCTAGTATAGTTATACCTTTAAAAAAAATGTCTTCAATCATATTAGGGGGCTATATATAAATCGTCTTGAAATCAATGTAGTTTATTTATTTAAAAGGTAAAAATGCATTCTGAAAGGGATCATTTATGCATAATAATCTGAAGACATTTTTCATAAAACAATACATTTTGGTTGTACATGTTGCTAGTGTTTTTTGAAGTACATAACTTAAAATATTAACTGTCTTGTATGATTAGAATATGTGAATGAATAATTTATTTTGTGTCAGGAATGTTTTGGTATTTACTGTTTTCACTGGAACCACTTATGTATCAGCAGATACTGTTGTGTATAACATGTTCTGAAGATCATACTTATTGTGCATAACAGATTGTGCCTCTTAGATTTGTGTGTATACAGGTATTTCACATTTTAATGTAAATAAATACCACTTTGCAGTTTGTTTTTTAAATTGTGTCCTTTATTTTCTATTCTGGACTACGCCCAGAGTACATTTTTGAGGTATGTAAATAAGAAAGGAAACGGGAATAGAGCTGATCTGATGCTCACGGCACGTGACCTCAGCAGCTATTACCTAATTCCCTACATCCTGAATGTCCCTGGAATTGCTTACTTTTCTACTTCTTTCTTTTTTTTAATTAATTTTTATTGGAGTATAGTTGCTTTACAATGTTTTGTTAGTTTCTGCTGTGCAGCGAAGTGAATCAGCTATACATATACATATATCCCCTCTTATTTGGATTTCCTTCCCATTTAGGTCACCACAGAGGATCAAGTAGAGTTCCCTGTGCTGTACAGTAGGTTCTCATTAGTTATCTGTTTTATACATAGTAGTGTATATGTGTCAATCCCAATCTCCCAGTTCATCCACTGCTCCTTCCCCCCTTGGTGTCCATGTTTGTTCTCTACGTCTGTGTCTCTATTTCTGCAGGAAATGTTTCTTCTAAATTAAAGAAATATTTCACTCTGACATATTTCTTTGACATATTTAATTTAGAAGAGACATTTCCTGTATCATGAACAGTATACTCAAAATTCTGAATAACAATTCATGGCTTCCGACTATAACGGAGCCAAAACTAATCTAGATAGTTAATAATCCTGCATAATAGACTACTGTAATCCTTTGGTTGGTGATTAACACTTTATAATTCTCTAATAAAGTTTATTCTTTGGGCAAGAAACTCAATACAATTTTTTTAAAAGTTCATTTGATAAATGTCTTTTCAAATGAGCCCTTAAATAAAAACAGTAGATTTGCCTCTCCAATCACTAGTTCCTGTGATTCCTGCATAGTTATTATAACTACTGCTAATGCGAGATTCAAAATATATGAGGAAATAATAGTGATACATCCACATTTATTTCACTTGGCTAACAAATACACAGTGCCCTATTGAGGTAGGCAGTTTCTTATGTGACTTCCAATGCTTCGACCTGGTATTCAAGGCTTCAAATGATGTAGCCATAATTCAAATTTGAATGTAATCTTATGAGAGACCCTAAGCCCGAATCACTGAGCTAAGCAGTTCCAGAGTCACGATTCACAGAAACTGAGATAATACATTTTTGTTGTTTTAAGCTTACTAAATTTTTATTTATTTCTTATTCAGCAATAGATAATAGTGCTTACTATGTACAGGAGTGTTCTAAATGTTTTAACAATACTAATTAATTTTGTTCTAACAAACTTAGGGGTAGTTCCTCTTACCCCATTTTCAGATAGGGAAATTAAGGCACAGATGTGTTAGGTAATTTTCCCAGGATTATACAACTAATACGTAGCAGAGTTATTCAAATCCAGTCCATGTTCAGCCCCAATGCTGTGCTGCCTTATCCATCCTATAATGCAATCCTATAGCACCATTTTTGTTCAGTTCTAAACTGGATAGTATCCATGAAAGACCTCTTGTTTACCAGATAATGTTACAGGTTTAGACAGTGCTATTTAATTCTTTACATTTCTGAGAAGCAAATTTGAATTTACAGATTTTTTTAGATACGAAATAAAGATAATAGTACCTAATACATTGGGGTTTTGTGAGTGCCTGGCAAGAAAGTGCTAAGTATTATGAATGGAGATGATAGAAGGAGAATGAACAAAGTTCAGTGACTTGCTAATTTTATGAGGGATTATAAGAAAATGCCACAAGAAAATAGGTTATTTTCCCTAATATCCTCAAGACCCTGAAACTATGAGTCAAAAACTGCTGCAAAATTCTGCAGAAATATAAGAGAAAATAAATTTGCTGTGGTAAAGCATTTATTTAGTTTTGGGAAGAATTACTAGCTTGCCTCACATTAAGTTTTTTGGATGTTAAAAAACTAACAAATACAGTCTGTCTTACACCTCATTGAATTAACTATTTTTTGGCTTACCTAAAAGACCTCCTGAAATGTCTTAAATGGCATAACACAACTTTATAACTATAGCTATATATATGTGAGTGAGTGAGTGTGTGTGTGTGTGTGTGTGTGTGTGTGTGTGTGTGTATATATATATATATATATATATATATATATATATATATCTACGTACACAACGTAAACACATAAATACACACACACAAACACACAATTCTGTTAAGAGTTCATCCAACCACCTTAAATTGCTTAACACAGCCTATATAGTATTGGAAACTGGAAATTGGATCTTATTAGTTGTAACCACTACCCTTCTTTTGTCTCCCAAGTAACTAAATTAAGAATATTTTGTCATAGTCGAAAAATACTTTGCGACAAAAAGTAGTGGTGACAGACCTTGCTAAATGCTACTGCAATATCTTTTCTGTTCATTCTTACTTTCAGAACCCAGTTTTTTTGGAGTGGCAACATCCCCTACTTTAAAAATTATTTTGCAGCTAGGGATGGGTATGTGACATAATTCTGCTCTGCTTTCTTGAAATGCAGACATGATGCTGGAGATAAAGCAGTGCGTTTGCAACTACCAATCAATGGACATGCAATAGATGGTTGAGCCAAAGGTAGAAGTGGCCAGTGGTGTTATGGAACTGCTCTGGCCAGCTTTGTCCTCTTTACCTTGGGACTTCTTTCTACCTAAGAAAAACAAGCCCCTTAGTTGTTTACACTTCTTTCTTTGTTTTCCTTCTTCCCTTCCTTGTGGTTTTAAACTTTTGACCCTTACTTTGTGATTAAACATTTGGCCAAATTGCCATTTGTTGGACTTCTGCTTCTGGCCAAGATGGAATAAAAAGGAACTGATTCAACTAAAAAGTGGAAGAAAATACATGAAACAACAGTTTTCAAGACCTTACGCATCATGGCCAACGTTAATTCTTGTCTGTTACCTCTGTAAAGTCATAGCTATAGCAATACAGGGAAAGCAGAGGCTGTTCTGTAATACCTGGAAATTGTTGCACAAACGCTCAGAACAGAAAGCCAGAAGCAGATGTTCAGACAGAGTTAGTGTTGACTAAAGCTGGGTTAACATTTATGCCTAGTTCCTGTGGTACTCCACTGTCACATATTCTAAATCATTCATTTAGTCTTATTCTCTGATAACCACATTACATTTTCTGTCTATCAGGAGTTGAAAAATAGCAGTAAACCAATAATCATTCACAAGTATATTAATTATAAGCTGAGTCTTGTAAACATGAACTCAAAAATCAATCTTGTATCTCTTCCCTTGACACACAAAAATGCACATGTATCATTTTCCTTGTAAGTGTTTTGGAAAAATATTTTTCAAATTTTTCACAAATATTTTTCACAACTATCACAAACATTTTTCAGTTTATGATATATTTTAACACTTTACTCATATGCCTATTCATTTTTTTTTTTTTTTTTTTTCCCTTCTTTTTTCTCATGGATTTTTAGTTAGGTTTAAAGCAATAACCTCTCACTGTTACGGCTTCTCCCGTTGCGGAGCACAGGCTCCGGACGCGCAGGCTCAGCGGCCATGGCTCACGGGACCAGCCGCTCTGCAGCATATGGGATCTTCCCGGACCGTGGCATGAATCCGTGTCCTCTGCATCGGCAGGCGGACTCTCAACCACTGCGCCACCAGGGAAACCCCCTATTCATTTTTATTTTTCTCTTTGTGCTGTCCTCAAGAGAGAAAATGTTGCTATCTTTGATCAACTATGATAACTATTGAGCATGTGCAAAATCTGGTCGATCTGTAAATAACCTGGTTACCTAGTCAGCGGTCATCGAGAGAAGCCAGTCAGCCTTTACTGGGTTCACACCAGTTACCTTGGCCCCATTAACCCAATAGCAGCCACCATACAAACTACCAAAATAGTATTAATTTTCATAAAAAGATTTAGAGAAATGTGGCTCATAATGCAGCCAGAAGTCCTGATTTCTGTATTCCACAGATGGTCTACTTGCTTGGAAAATGACAGCTAGAAAAGTGGGAACTAGGAGAACTGGAAGGAACTAGAAAGAGATCTGCCCTGTTTCTGCCTTCTCAACTTTGCTTAATCTCACTGAGATCAATCACATTGCACACCACTGAGGACCGTGTCTTATTTTAGTCTCCAATTGTCCCCAAGTTGTTGCTGTGTATAGAATAGCCTTTCATAAACATTGGCTCAGTTTTGCCCTTTTTGTTTACTTAATATTATGTCCTATGATGTGACTTTGTTTGTAAACACAAAACTGCAACTATAAGGAGAGGAGATAGGACTGTTAGTACTGAAGTGATTGCTAACATGTTACTGAATGTTTTCTATATTCCAGAAAGAGTTTTAACTGTCCTAAATGTTGTGTTATCTCATTTAATTTTCAAAAAACAACCCAAAACCCTTAGGAGGTAGATAAAATTCTTACACCCAAATAAGTCCAGAGAAATAAGTTAACTTGCCCAAGTTTACACAATTAGAAAGTGGTGGAGTTGAGATTTAGCATAAGCACTTTGTCACTAGATCCTGAACTCTTTTAACTACTATAATATTTTCTTATTTTAATTTTCTTGATTTTTTTCCCTAGAATAAAAGCCCTCTAGACCAGTTAGAACTATTTATTATTTTCACATGTATTAAAATACTGCATTACATCTTCTTAACACTAACTGTGATATCAAAGCTATATTTAAAAGTATATGAAATTGCCCTTATTCAACTACTTTTTTACCTACAAAAATGACTATTTCATATGGCTCAAACTAATACTATATTTGAAGAAGCACCCTACCCCCAAGGTTTAATTCCATTTGTCTACACAGCTATTGGTTTAAAATTCTTCTTCCCCCCATTCTTGAACTATGGACTCTTTAAGTGGCTCTTCTAGGAATGAGACATCTTATTAGAGAACTGAAAAGAACATCATCATCAGTTTTGTAGTCATGTGGGCCTGGATTCTACATTTTATTGGCCAAGATCCTCTTGGTATCTTATCATACTTGGTAAATTAGGGCGAGCGGTAATAACTTTCTTATATTCTTTATTGAGAATTGAAAGTAATAAATTATTCCAGTGCCTTGCACATTACTTGGCATATAGTGGGCTTTCAGTAATAAATATTCTCATCCTAAAAGAATTCAACCTAATGCTTCTTAGGATTTTCATTCTATCAGCTAAGGTAAATATTTCTGCATATCCAAATGATAATAATTATTTTCTTCATATATTTTGAAGTTAAAATTTTGAAATAAATAAATCATTGAATTCAAAGGTTTTTTTAATTCAAATTTACTACTCCTCTATAATCCAGTCATTTTAAGTATCCTGCACTTTGTTTCAAAGAGCACTTCAGTGATTGAACAAACTTGATGTACATAATAAAAATGAGAATGAAATACTGATTTTTTAAAACACAATATTATATTGAGTAATTTTGGCTTAGTCATTTTAAATGACTAACTTATTTTACTTTTTCTTTTTACTCTTTATTGAACTATATTATACATGAGATATCTATGTATATATATAGCTATAACTATCTATCTATATTTTCACAAATCCTAAGTATACAGATTGATGATTTTTACAAATTGAACCAATACTCAGACCCAGATCAAGAAACAGAACATAATCATTTCCCAGAAGCCCACCTTGTTCACCCTTTCAATCATTACCAATCACCACCAAGAGTAGCCAATATCCCAACTTCTAGGAGTATAGTTTCTCCTCTTTTTAAAAATAAACAAACAAACCTTTTGTATCAAGAGAAGCATGGAATCATATAAGAATATGCTTTTGTGGTTGACTTCTCTTTTTTATAGTTTTTTAAAAAATTTATTTATTTGGTTGCATGGGGTCTTAGTTGTGTCAGGCAGCCTCTTTGTTGTAAGGAGCTCGTGGTCTCCTTAGTTGCAGCACACAGCTCCTTAGTTGTGGCACGTGAACTCTTAGTTGCAGCATGCATATGGGATCCAGTTCCCTGACCAGGAACCGAACCCAGGCCCCTGGCATTGGGAGCATGGAGTCTTATCCACTGTGCCACCAGGGAAGTCCCCTGTGTTTTCTTTCACTCCACATTATGTTTGTGAGATTCATCACCAGGGAAGTCCCCTGTGGTTGACTTCTTTCACTCCACATTATGTTTGTGAGATTCTTCGGTGTTGTTGCCTGTAGCATTTGTTCATTCATTCTCATAGCTGTATAGGATTCCGCTGTATGAAGATACCACAATTTATCCAGGTGACTGTTGATTTCCCATTAGATTTCTAAATTATGCAGTGTCTCTGATTGATTTACTACATGTGTAAAGAGGCCAAAACGTAAATTTTAACTGATATTAATGAAATATCCAGTTCCCTTTCTTAATGGATTTCAACAGATATTTATTCAATGCCTACTGAGTACAAAACATAGTGGTAGGTACTACAGGAATTGTAAAGACAGGACAACACTTTCAGTAGCTCACATTTTAAGGAATGAAGCTTTAGATAATATAGGGTTTTATAATTTATGGTAACTTTTCATAAATACCCTTAGGGGATGAAGCAAGGTTGTACAAAGTTGTTGCACAGGTAGGAGAAAAAGAGGATAAAAGAAATGGCTGTTGAGTCTTAACATGTTAAAATATTTTATTAAAATCATCTTGAAAGGAAAATACCATTGAAGTTTGAAAACTTCAAATTTGAATGGCAATTCAGAGAAATAATGTGGCTTCTATTACAGAAAACTACCAAATGAAAAAGCCCTTCAAAATATAATTAGTACTACAAATCAACAATTACTTGTGAATGTATACCATCTGATATATAACTCACTGAGGTTAATCAAGCCAGAAAATGACGTTCCATAGAAAATATAGGTTTTTTACTCAAAGTAAATAGTAAAAATATTATAAAATATTATTTTTAAATAAAGCAAAATTTTATTTTATAAAATTCAGTTAACATATAGTTACTCTTTCCAAAAAGCAGCTGAATAACTCAATATGTTTTTCTGTGATTCCTCCATAATTTTTTTTTTTTTTTTTTTTTTTTTTGCGGTACACGGGCCTCTCACCGCCGCGGCCTCTCCCACTGCGGAACACAGGCTCCGGACGCGCAGGCCCAGCGGCCATGGCTCACGGGCCCAGCTGCTCCGCGGCATGTGGGATCCTCCCAGACCGGGGCACGAATTCGTGTCCCCCGCATTGGCAGGCAGACTCTCAACCACTGCGCCACCAGGGAAGCCCCTCCATAATTTTATATACTGTAAAATAACTCAAAAGTTATTATAGGTGCCTGTATAATATTACTCTAAAATGCCTTCATTCTACAAATGTTTGTGGAGTATCAACAATCTGAAAGGTACTATGTTAGGAACCTAACACACAAAAACAATAAACTGGGCACTTGCCTTCAAGTAGCTTTAAGGAGAGGCAGACTAAAAGGATTTAAATAGAGTATGGTCCCTGCCATGATAAAGGTATGCACATAGGGCTACTCAGAGGACAGAAAAAGGGCATGTGGATCAGATAGGGGAGCGAGGGGAAAAATCAAGAGATGCTTTGTGCAGAAGATGACTCCTGAACAAAGTCAGAGACTTAAGGGATAAATGGCATTTAGCACTTTGGGCAATGAGGAAAAGGCAGATATTCTGGAGGGAATGAATGGAAGAAAGAAGGTTGGGTACAGCCCATTATGGTTAGAGCTATGGTGCTTATCTCTGTTTGTGTTAACATGTAGCTAGGGGCCTGCTTTTTTGCATTTCTCTCCTGTCTTTATTTTTTCAAATACTTTTTTTTTTTAATTTGGTATAATCAATATACAACTAAAAGTATTTACTTTTTGTCCCTGAGTCTTGTGTTATTCCTGCTTCTGTTAGCATGTCAAAGAAAAGTCCTTTCTGGTGTATCAAATTCTGTGGTGTTTCAAATTGTGTAATCCTTCCAGAGTCTAGAACAAGCACCCTGCAATGTGAAAAGAATCCAGTCAGGTAACGTACAATCAGTGTTTAAGTTCACCCTTCTTGTTCTTGCTACCGTAAAATTTAAGTTACTGTATGAGTTATGTCAGTACAAAATAAAGGTACTATTTAACTCAGGAAATATATCAAGTTTTCTAATATTCTTTGAGCATTAACAAATTCCTCTAATTATTTTGGAAAATATCTTCCATACTATTAGGGGACATTTTGTATCTCTCAGCACAGATAAAATCCTTTATTAGTGGCAAGTAATTAATGTGTTTCATATGTTCATTAGGTATCTCTGTAGAAACTGTTTTATTTCTGAAAACAAATAAAGCATACCTGTCTGAATCAATGATAGAATGCAGTCTGTGAGCAATCATCAGGATGGTACAATCAGAAAACTCCTTCCTGATTGCAGTCTGCACCAAGTTATCAGTCTCAAAATCGATGGAAGCTGTTGCCTCATCCAAGATGAGAATTTTTGTTTTTCTCAGCAAAGCACGAGCAAGACAGACAAGCTGTCTCTGTCCAACACTGTTATAAAAAATAGTAAAATGATTTCCACAATGGATTTTACGGTCACACACTTCCTGTTCTAAAATTCGAATTATACTGTTATTCTCTTCCTAACCCACACATTCATTCATTCTTTTCTTTAAGAAATATTCACTCAGTGATTACTATATGCCAGACTCTGGTCCAAGTTCTGCAAATAGAACAATGAATTAAACAGACAAAAGGCTCTGTCTGTGTGTTTACATGGGGAGACAAAAAAAAAATGAGTAAAATACATAGTAATGAAAAGAATTCGAACGTACAGAAAGGGAGGGTGTAAAATGTGGGTACGGGGTGGCATTTTAGATGGGCATGCCAAAATAATCCTGGTAGCTCAGGAGTGACTTCCTTTTGAGGCCAACTCGTTTCTAAAAAGCCCTGAATGAATAACCTGGGCAAGCTCTGCTCTTAGCAGCTTACCTGAGGTTTTCACCACCCTCTGAAATTTCATGCAGCAGCTTCTTGGGAAGGGACTGCACAAACTCTTTTAAGTGACATAGTTCCAGCACCTCCCATAGCTCGCCATCAGAATACTTGTCTAGGGGGTCCAGGTTCATTTGAAGGGTTCCAGAAAATAAAACAGGGTCCTAGAGAATAAAATAGTCACCAGTAATCTTACTGTCACATGAGGCATGCGTACATTAAATAAGGAAAAAACAAAATGATCAAAACTAAATAGTTATTAAATTCATTTTATATTGAACCCAAAAGCAGAAGAAAATCAGAATAAGTTGCAAGTTAGATTAAATCATTATAAGCTTCCTGATTCTTTCTCGTCCTCTTATTAATAATGTCTCGATCACAACCACGATAATAATGAGGATGGTAGCTGCCCTTTAGTCAGGGATATAATATAATACAGAAAAGAATTGAATAAATGTAATCTATACTATGTATATAATATTATCTATCAGCCCACCAACCCAGAAAGATAGAAGTAAATATCCTCATTTGACAGATAGTGAACTGGAGGTTTTAAAAAGCTCTCGTCCAAGGACACACAGAAGGTAAGTGCTCAAGTAGAATTCAAAGACGACAAGTCCACGCTCTTTCCAATACACTGACATGTCTAGTGAAACTGTATTTTACTACACCTGTTTTGATTTATGAGAGGAATGACTGTTTCTTTTCTCCAGTCAATTTTATCCCTGCCAGAATTTCAGATTTTACTCAAATTTGTTTTGAAGTAAATTCATGAATGTAAGTATGTGTTTAAGCACTATGACAAAGCGGTGATAGTATTTTAAGATATTTTTAAAGAATAATATAAAGATATTTCATAAATGCTCAGCTTAAATCTCTCAAACACAACTGAATAAAGTCATCTTAGACTGCAGAGGCATATTATTGAGCCAATTTGCATACTTGTTAATGATCAAGTTCCTCTGATGCCACAGATGGAAAAATCAAAGGACTTGAAAAGAGATCTAACTGCATTATTGTTCTTTTCATTTTTTTCAATATTTCTAAACCTCAAGTCAAAAGAATCAAAATCCTACATTCAAATTATCAACTAAGCAAAAGCCTCAGTAGTTGTTTTTTCTTCCAAAAAATACCAATGTGTTTCAGCCTGATCTCTACATTTGAATTTTATTTGTATTTACTATTATGAAGGAAACTTGCAAAGCAACATAGCAGTTTTTCAAATAGATAAATGCACGTAGGGAGAATGCTTCAGATTTACAGTGTTTAATAGGATTTAATTACATAGTTATTTTTCATACTACATTTAAAATAATTTGGCTCCCCAAAATGAATGTGTATGCTTGAAAGGAATATATTAAAAAAGAATTGAAACAAAAACAAAATAAAATAGAACAAAAGATGAAGTTTCCCTGGAGGGAGTTAAGAAAGACTAACGACAAAACAGTCTTTACCTGTGGAATAATGTTAAGTTTGCCACGAAGGTCATGAAGCCCAATTGTAGATATGTCAACTCCATCAATAATAATTTTGCCTCCTGATCTTTCTACAATTCTAAATAGGCAATTTGATAGTGTTGATTTGCCTGCTCCAGTTCGTCCCACAATTCCAATCTATAATGAAATTAACATAAACAGTTTACATTGTACTTTTTGTAAGGGAAGGGGACCTTGGTACTGACAACAAATACATTACGTTGGGTCAGTAGAATCTAATTTTCCCAACCAGAATAACATTGACTGTCATGGAAAACTTAACGTGACTTGCAAGGATGAGTCTTTATCCAGACACTCCTTACTCACTAGAAGGGCTTGGGCTAAAATGTGTGTTTCCTCCAGTTTTGTTTTGTTTTTTAATTTTTATTTATTTATTTATTGGCTGCATTGCATCTTCGTTGCTGCGCGCAAGCTTTCTCTAGTTGCGGTGAGCGGGGTCTACTCTTCCTTGCGGTGCGCAGGCTTCTTATTGTGGTGGCTTCTCTTGTTGCAGAGTATGTGCTCTAGGCACACAGGTTTCAGTAGTTGTGGCACGCGGGCTCAGTAGCTGTGGCTTGCAGGCTCTAAAGTGCAGGCTCAGTAGTTGTGGTGCACGAGCTTAGTTGCTCTGAGGCGTGTGGCATCTTCCCGGACCAGGGCTCGAACTCGTGTCCCCTGCATTGGCAGGCGGATTCCTAACCACTAAGCCACCAGGGAAGTCCCTTTCCTCCAGTTTTGAGTAATTTACTTACCACCTAACTAGAGCACATTAGCAGCCCCAGGAAGAGGAGATCATCCCTGAACCATCCCTAAACTAGCCATTAAGGGTGTGGTTTAAAGAGAGACTGATAATGGGGTTGTTTTCCAGAGACTTTCAAAATGAGGCTTTTTTACCATCCCTCCCCCAAAACAAACGAACAAACAAAACAGGGGACTGGAACCCTTTGCTTAGATAGGCTAAAAAATCTAAAGGAATGCCTGCAAATTTCCTTGGTGTATCAAAACAACTACTGCATCAAAACCATTAAGGGTGGTCACAGATAATGTCTGAGTATTTTGGACTCTTGCACAAAATAATCAGCTTGTCATAAACATCCAGTGATTGCGTGTGTTCCTTTGGCCACGAGAACTAAAGCAACCTCTTTTGGGTGCTGATTTGTATCTTGGTGTTAGTAGAACATTGGGCAGAGAGAAGATTATGGTGGCTGGTTTGCCCTAATTAAAGATCTTAAATCTTAAATCTGACATACTATTATACATCAGAAAAACCAGGAGTATGTTGAATTCATTAGAATAATTAAAATTCCACAATGATTTCATTTGTTCCAAAAATATTTTTGTCCTTGATGTCACTGCAGTGGACCTGGTTTAGAGGGTTAGAAAAGGAGGTGTTTGGAGATACCAAAGGCAGGTTTCTAAAAAAGGGAAAATGGAACATTGCTGTTAATTAAAATGATTTTTTAGCTTTACTGATTTGTAAAATATCAATCTGATTAGGCAGGATAATAATATGTTTTCATAAAACATTTTGAAAAATGAGGGAAAAATATAGAAGCAAAAATCATCTAAAATCCCATCACCTAGAGAGAATCAGTGTTTATGCTTTGTAACTGTTCTTCTAGGATTTTTGCTAATGTGTATATGTTTGCTTGTTTAGAACACAAAAATGATATACTATCAATAGTTTCGTATATAGTGTTTATCAACTAAATTACATCTCAAGCATTTTCCCATTTCACTAATGGTCTTGGAAAACATGATGTCACTGACTATACAAATATTCTCTCCGATGTATTTACTGTATAGGTAACTATATATTATTTTACTGTCTTATTGTTGTACTTCACTTACTAGAGGACGTAAAAATAAAGTATACTAATACTGGGTATATAGCCAAAGGAAATGAAATTAGTATGATGAAGGGGAATCTGCACTCCCAAGTTCATTGCAACATTATTCACAGTAGCCAAGATATGGAACCAACCTAAGTGTATGCCATGCATGAATGGATAAAGAAAAAAATATATGTATATAAACATATATATAATCCTGCATAAAAATGAAGAAAATCCTGCGATTTGTGGTAACATGGTGAACCTCGAGGACATTATGCTAAGTAAAAGAAGCCAGACTGAGAAAAATATTGTATGATCTCACTTAAATGTGGAATCTAAAAACGTCAAAACGTCAAACAAAAGGTTACCAGGGATTGAAGGGTGGGGAAAATGGGAAGATGTTGGTCAAAGGGTACAAACTTTCAGTTATAGGGCAAATAAATTCTAGGTATCTAATGCACAGCATGGTGACTATAATTAATAATACTGAAATTTGCTAAGAGAGTAGATCTTAAGTGTTCTTAAGGTTATGATAATCATTTCACAATATATGTATATCAAACTATCACACTGTACACCCTAAAAAATACAATTTTTATTTGCTAATTTTACCTCAATAAAGCTAAAAAATAGTAAAATCATGTTTCACAATAGATTATGAACAGCTTAAAATATATTTTTTTGTTGATAGAGGAAAAGCTTATTCTGTACAAACCAACCACGTCTTTATTACTTTTATATGAAATTTGAACAAATGACCATCTTATATTCAATATCACAGTATACTTTGGCCTTAACAATAAATATATTCAGATGAAAGGTAAAGTGAGACTTATGAAACATATATGGTACCTTCTCTTCCCCATGAGTCTGGAAAGTGATATCTTGTAATGCTAAACCAAGATCATCTCGGTATCGAGCCTGATAATTAACAAATTCCACTATCCCTTTATTGGGCCATTGTGACGGAGGCCTTTTAGACATTATCCAGGGTGCCTTAAAACAAAGAAATATTTTTTAAACTATAATTACAATAAAAATATCTCCCCCCCAATAAAAATAATTCTCATGCATATAAACAAAAGTGATAAAACAAAAGTGATGAAAGACATTTGTAAACATTATGAGTTTTCTGAAAACACTTTTAAAAAATACCAAAATCTTAGAAATAAATTTTTACACATAAAGAGGCTTCCCATCTTCTATTAAGTTATTAAGAAAAATCTAAAACCTTATAAAGGATCTGAAGGTAACCTGAAATTTTTAGCTGAGAGGAGGACAGTTTGTCATTTATTCATCTCCCAAATACTGAGTGTTTACTGTGCCAGTTAATGCTTTGGTTGTTGGTGATTTAGCAGTGAGAAAAACAAATAATTCTTGCCCTTATGGAGCATGCATGCTGGTGAGGAGAGACAAAAAGCACCATATAGCCTATGCAGAATTTTAGTTGATGATAAAGCTTTGGAAATCAGGAAATAGGCAGGGTTGGTGTAATTTTAAGCAGGGAGGTTAGAAAAGGCTTAACTGGACATGGTCAGGAAACAAATCATGTGGATATCAGAGGAAACCCTTTCCAGGTAAAGGAGACTAACTACATATGCTGAGGACCTGAGACTGAGGCCTGGCTCTGGAACACTGGAGGAAAAGCAGGAGGTAGAAGAACACACAGAAGACTGTGGTGCCCCGCCAGTGAGGTGAATTGTTTTCATGAGAGGGAGTGATCACAAGTGTCAAACGATAGGCCAGGCAAAGTGAAGACAGAGAGGCTACCATTGGTGATCTTGACTAGGGCAGGCTCAGTGAAGTGGTAGGATTTAAAGCCTGTGTGAAAGAGGGTCCAGAAAGGAATGAGAAAAGAGGAATTAGAGAGAACAAGTACAGGAACTATTCCCAAGAATTCTGCTGTAAAGAGGAGCAGAGAAACAGGGCTATAGAGGAGTAAATAGGAGTCATTTGGACACATTTACTTCTTTCCACATCAAGAGTTTTTGCAATGGTGTCTGTTACAACTTGCATCAAATTACATAAAGATGATTTATGTAAAAATGATTTTTTTTAATGTGTGTGTGCTTGCTATGTTTATTTTGCTATTAATAAACATATATTAATAGCAAAAGATTTAGATTTAGAAAATACAGAAAGATTTCTAAAAAGATTTAGAAAATATAGAAAATGATACAATTTTTATATTAGTCATTACGTGGCAAGATTTCTAAAAAGATTTAGAAAATATAGAAATGATTTAGAAAATATACATTTAGATTTAGAAAATATAGAAAATGATACAATTTTTATATTAGTCATTACGTGGCAATAAGCTGAACAAACTAGATATTGGTAACTGTGATTGTGATTGTGAAGGTAGACTAATCTTTCATGAAATGTGTATGAAAAAGGAAGGTAAGACCCAGGGAAGAATCTAGAGGAAGATTCAAAGTTTAGGTAGAAGTTGGAGTATGCAGAAAATATTTTAGTATATTTATAGGCTGAAAGGAGTAAAGGAGTTGGGGCGCTGAAATTAGGAATTAGAGAAGGTGGTTAATGGAATAAGGTCTGAAAAAGATACGAAGAGATGTTTCCAAAATAAAACTGGAAATCTGTATGTTTTTATTTGGAGGAGGAACACTTCTTCCTCAGAGTTATGAGCAAAAGAGGAAAGTTTCACGAAGATTTAGATACCTTTATAAATGGATTGAAGAAGATACAGAAATTCAAAATATACCCTTTATCATCTGCCCTGTTAATTCATGGAACTGGGAGACAGAAGTACCCTAGGTTAGTAAAATATGTAGATAATGCTAATATTATACTCTGCCTATAGTCTAACTCTTCTCTCTCCCAAATTCTAGTTAATTAAAGGGAACAAAGCAGACTGATTTATTCTCCTTCTTCCCATCCACAGAGATGCTAATGATGAGTAAATGGGACAGAAGGTATAAGCAGTAAAGGCGTAGTTAATTTTGAAATTGGACAATCAGACTGTAAATAATTGTGAGGTGACTGCATTAAGACACTTTTCTCGAAGTCAAATCTTTACAAAGTTATAATTACAGGTTGCATATTTTACTTTACATTGGAAGGGGACAGATCACTGTGCCCCTTAAAAACAGGCGCTCATATTTCATTTTTATAACAATACTGAAATGGGATATCTTAAAATTTATGAACAGTCCTAATTTAATAGGCAGTGCTTTTTTTTTTTTTTTTTTTTTTTTGCGGTACGCGGGCCTCTCACTGTTGTGGCCTCTTCCGTTGTGGAGCACAGGCTCCGGACGTGCAAGCTCAGCGGCCACGGCTCACGGACCCAGCCGCTCCGTGGCATGTGGGATCTTCCCAGACCAGGGCACGAACCCATGTCCCCTGCATCAGCAGGCGGACTCTCAACCCCTGCGCCACCAGGGAAGCCCAGCAGTGCTTTTTTTCTACTTTAGTGATTATATAAAATAATGGTGTATTTTACAATAGATTGAATTTTAATTTCGTCGAAATGAGAAATATTACACCATAAATTTGGAAATGGAGGTTTTGTTCATAGAAAATATGAACAGACCAGTCACAAGTAATGAAATTGAAACTGTGATTAAAAATCTTCCAGCAAACAAAAGCCCAGGACCAGATGGCTTCACAGGCGAATTCTATCAAACATTTAGAGAAGAGCTAACACCTATCCTTCTCAAACTCTTCCAAAATATAGCAGAGGGAGGAAACTCCCCAACTCATTCTACAAGGCCACCATCATCCTGATTCCAAAACCAGACAAGGATGTCACAAAGAGAGAAAACTACAGGCCAATATCACTGATGAACATAGATGCAAAAATCCTCAACAAAATACTAGCAAACAGAATCCAACAGCACATTAAACGGATCATACACCATGATCAAGTGGGGTTTATTCCAGGAATGCAAGGATTCTTCAATATACACAAATCAATCAACGTGATACACCATATGAACAAATTGAAGGAGAAAAACCATATGATCATCTCAATAGATGCAGAGAAAGCTTTCGACAAAATTCAACACCCATTTATGATAAAAACCCTGCAGAAAGTAGGCATAGAGGGAACTTTCCTCAACATAATAAAGGCCATATATGACAAACCCACAGCCAACATCGTCCTCAATGGTGTAAAACTGAAAGCATTTCCACTAAGATCAGGAACAAGACAAGGTTGCCCACTCTCACCACTCTTATTCAACATAGTTTTGGAAGTTTTAGCCACAGCAATCAGAGAAGAAAAGGAAATAAAAGGAATCCAAATCAGAAAAGAAGAAGTAAAGCTGTCACTATTTGCAGATGACATGATACTACACATAGAGAATCCTAAAGATGCTACCAGAAAACTACTAGAGATAATCAATGAATTTGGTAAAGTAGCAGGATACAAAATTAATGCACAGAAATCTCTGGCATTCCTATACACTAAGGATGAAAAATCTGAAAGTGAAATCAAGAAAACACTCCCATTTACCACTGCAACAAAAAGAATAAAATACCTAGGAATAAACCTGCCTAAGGAGACAAAAGACCTGTATGCAGAAAATTATAAGACACTGATGAAAGAAATTAAAGATGATACAAATAGATGGAGAGATATACCATGTTCTTGGATTGGAAGAATCAACATTGTGAAAGTGACTCTACTACCCAAAGCAATCTATAGATTCAATGCAATGCCTATCAAACTACCACTGGCATTTTTTCACAGAACTAGAACAAAAAATTTCACAATTTGTATGGAAACACAAAAGAGCCTGAATAGCCAAAGCAATCTTGAGAACGAAAAACGGAGCTGGAGGAATCAGGCTTCCTGACTTCAGACTATACTACAAAGCTACAGTAATCAAGACAGGATGGTACTGGCACAAAAACAGAAATATAGATCAATGGAACAGGATAGAAATCCCAGAGATAAACCCATGCACATTCGGTCACCTTATCTTTGAAAAAGGAGGCAGGAATGTACAGTGGAGAATGGACAGCCTCTTCAATAAGTGGTGCTGGGAAAACTGGACAGCTACGTGTAAAACTATGAGATTAGATCACTCCCTAATACCATACACAAAAATAAGCTCAAAATGGATTAAAGACCTAAATGTAAGGCCAGAAACTATGAAACTCTTAGAGGAAATCATAGGCAGGACACTCTATGACATAAATCACAGCAAGGTCCTTTTTGAGCCGCCTCCTAGAGAAATGGAAATAAAAACAAAAATAAAAAAATGGGACCTAATGAAACTTCAAAGCTTTTGCACAGCAAAGGAAACCATAAACAAGACCAAAAGACAACCCTCGGAATGGGAGAAAATATTTTCAAATGAAGCAACTGACAAAGGATTAATCTCCAAAATTTACAAGCAGCTCATGCAGCTTAATAACAAAAAAACAAACAACCCAATCCAAAAATGGGCAGAAGACCTAAATAGACATTTCTCCAAAGAAGATATACAGACTGCCAACAAACACATGAAAGAATGCTCAACATCACTAATCATTAGAGAAATGCAAATCAAAACTACAATGAAATATCATCTCACACCAGTCAGAATGGCCATCATCAAAAAATCTAGAAACAATAAATGCTGGAGAGGGTGTGGGGAAAAGGGAACCCTCTTACACTGTTGGTGGGAATGTAAATTGATACAGCCACTGTGGAGAACAGTATGGAGGTTCCTAAAAAAATTACAAATAAAACTACCATATGACCCAGCAATCCCACTACTAGGCATATACCCTGAGAAAAACATAATTCAAAAAGAATCATGTACCAAAATGTTCATTGCAGCTCTATTTACAATAGCCCGGAGATGGAAACAACCTAAGTGTCCATCATCGGATGAATGGATAGAGAAGATGTGGCACATATATACAGTGGAATATTACTCGGCCATAAAAAGAAACGAAATTGAGCTATTTGTAATGAGATGGATAGACCTAGAGTCTGTCATACAGAGTGAAGTAAGTCAGAAAGAGAGACAAATACCGTATGCTAACACATATATATGGAATTTAAGAAAAAAATGTCATGAAGAACCTAGGGGTGAAACAGGAATAAAGACACAGACTTACTAGAGAATGGATTTGAGGATATGGGGAGGGGGAAGGGTAAACTGTGACAAAGCGAGAGAGTGGCACGGACATATATACACTAACAAACGTAAGGTAGATAGCTAGTGGGAAGCAGCCACATAGCACAGGGAGATCAGCTCGGTGCTTTGTGACCACCTGAAGAGGTGGGATATGGAGGGTGGGAGGGAGGGAAACGCATGTGGGAAGAGATATGGGAACATATGTATATATATAACTGATTCATTTTGTTGTGAAGCTGAAACTAACATACCATTGTAAAGCAATTATACTCCAATAAAGATGTTAAAATAAAAATAAAAAAAATAAAAATATAAAAAATAAATTAAAAAAAATTTTTTTAAATTGATTTTTATGATGTCAATTCAAGGTGTATTACAATATCTTAATTCTGCATCCATTTATTATTTAGGAGTGCTTACCTCTTTATCCATATTTTCATATTCACAAACCCTTTCAATGGAAACTGCATTGGTTTCAATTTCACATGCTTTCCTTACCCAAAAATTGAGAGATTGAGTAATCTGGTGGTGAAAAACCAAGAGCTTAATGAATGAGTATCAGTCTTTTATATACTTTTAATAATACTTTATAAAGCTTCATTTTTCAGAATTTTCATATATTTTATTTCTTAGAATTATTTAACAACTTTAGAAGTAAGCATATTTATTCTTAGACACACATATGTGCAGTTTGTTAAATTCATTAATATCATAAACAATGGTTATTTGTCAGAAGATGGAATGAATATAGTTCAACATATATTAAAGGAGACCATACTTGGTGTAAGAAATAATGAATACCAAGACTGATGGGATATGCCTTAAGAAATGTACATCCTAAGTGAGGAAAAAATGTGTACACAATGTTACCTTTGGCATTCTTTACCAGCTTCCATCTGAAGGAATTTTCTGACTACTCCTGTCTCCTTTTCTTCCCCCAAACTCTACTTTCTTCTCACGCCACTTACCCCTAAATATAAGTTCCCCAAGGTTGTAACTTCAAATCTAGTTCTGAAAGTCACAAAACGCTCACGATTCAGATTTTTCTTGAGTTTGGTGCTAAACCATTTGATGGCCAACCTGACTGAACTGATGTGGGTCTCCTTAAAGTGTTGATTTAACTCACTTAGGATGTACATTCACATATTTCACTGCAGAACAAAGAGTTTGATTACAGAGTTCTGCCCCAGGCCCTGCATATATACATGCATACATACATACATATGGATATATTTATTTGTGTGTGTGTGTGTGTGTGTGTGTGTGTGTGTGTATATATATATATATATATGTATGTTAAATGTATTATAATTCCTTTCTAGAAGCCTAAGTTCTGAATTCTGAAATGCAACTGACTTGAAGCTTTTAGATAAGGGACTAAGGGCATGTACCCAAATCATGTAGACCCATCTTTTAAATAATGTGGAATTATATTAAGCAGTTTGATACATTTTCTATTTTACTAAGGGGACTTGCACACAGTCATACCACTAGCACTTTGCAGTACCATATAAAATAGGGCTTATCAGGAAAAAAATTACAAGCAGAGCATATATTCTCCCTAGAGCTTGCATTATCTCTCTGCTTAGTTTGGGCAAACCGGATGGACAGGCCACGGTAGAGAGGGGCCCTATCCCTGTTATACTTTATTAACTCTATAAGGATAAGAGAACAGGAAACTTCTGGGTAATAATGCAACAGCAGGAGTTTCCTGGATCCTCTAGCACTGAGCCTTGGGTATCAGCCTGTTTTCTCTGTGAGCTAACTTAGAAATACTGAGCTAGCTCTTTTGGTAGTAGCAAAAGAAAGAAATGAGCCTCCAGGGTAATCCAGATTTGTCTCTCATTACTTAGTTAACACAATCTATAATTCAGACAGGAAAAGGAGAAGAAAGCTTAATTAATTGGATTATAAACGTATCATATACCACAAAAATCACTATTACTTACATTTAAGGCATAGGATATGGACAAACCAACAATTGCTGAATCCACAGAATTGCCAGCCTGCACAGCAAGCAGTGAAGCGAAGACCACCATTAAATTGCCAAGAAATTCAAGTCTAACAGACAGCCACCTGTAATAATGGAAAACATTCCTGAACTGAGATGCAAAAGTTTTGGTGCACTTAGTATGAACTCTCCTCTGAAAAATGAAGAAGTAAACATCAATAGCTGCATTCTCCTTTTCCACACTTACTTAGAACTCAATCAAACAGGATTTTTGCAGTGATGATAGAGTAAAGGATTTCTCTGCATAAAAATACACTTTACTTTTGCAGAACTTTGCTTTAAAACTTAATCAGAATTAAAAATCAAAAGAACATCAACTGAAATGATGCATTCATCTTAAAATCCCATTGGAAAATCACTTAACTTTCTGATTACATACACGTTTTTTATATGATAAAATTAGTCACTAAAAGTTAACATGTGCCCAACTACTATTTAATGTTTTATTTTTTCTCCTCTATGTGAAATGTATGGCTTCAAATTCAAAATATTATAGATTATTGTTTGCAAAGAAAATCCATTCTACAAATATAAAATACAACAAAGAGTCACATCTTTACTAATTCTAACAGCATCCTGTACAACCTTCAAAAAACGTGGGACCTTATTTTCACGTAAAGTAGCATGTACTATTCAAACGGACATAAATAGATACACTTTAACTTAAATGTATATTAAATACTAGAAATATTTAAGGCTTTAATATTTTTGATGAAATATCATTAAAAACACTTTCTAGGGCTTCCGTGGTGGCGCAGTGGTTGAGAGCCTGCCTGCCAATGCAGGGGACACGGGTTTGTGCCCCGGTCCGGGAAGATCCCACATGCCGCGGAGCGGCTGGGCCCGTGAGCCATGGCCGCTGAGCCTGCGCGTCCGGGGCCTGTGCTCCGCAACGGGAGAGGCCACAACAGTGAGAGGCCCGAGTGCCGCAAAAAAAACCAAACACTTTCTGTTTAGAAGTTAGTGAACAAAATATCCAAGAAGAGACTAGTCCTGAACTGGGTATGTGGATATGACTTACCTGTTCGAAATCACATTGTTGTAGAAACAGACCAAATTCTCATTCACCACCTCTTTGTTTTGCTGGATGAACCTCTGTTCATGTCCAAATGCCCTGATAGTGGACACCCCAAGTAGAGTCTCGCTAAAGTGGGAAAGGACAGGAGAGCGAGATGCTCCTGCCAGCCGCCGAATCTGCCGAGAGCTTGCCACGTAGTATCTCTAACAGGAAAACAGAAAGAGGCGGTTGGGAAGATGTAGCCAAAATTGCTTCAATAGTTTGAAAATGGCAAGATACTTGTGTAGTGGATACTTGTGTAACTAAAGAGCAGCCCCCAAAAGTTAAGTTCAAGTTCTAACCTCCAGTACCCGTGAATGTGACCTTATTTGGAAATAGGATCTTTGCAGATGTCATTAAGGTTCTTGAGATGAGATCATCCTGGATTTCGGGTGGGCCCTAAATACAATCTGAGTGTCATTATAAAAAATAGAAAAGGAGAAGACACAGACACAGGGAGAAAGCCACGTGAAGACAAGACTGGAGTGATGGACCTAGGAATCAAGGAAAATGCCAGGGGTCTCTGACAGCCACCAGAAGCTAGGAGAGAAGCATGCAACAGATGCTCCCTCAGAGCCTCCAGAAAATGCCAACCCTTCCTACTCCTGGATTTTGGACTTTTGGCCTCCAGAACTGTGAGAGAATAAAATTTCTGTTGTTTTAAGCCACCAAGTTTGTTACAGGAGCCCCAGGAAACGAATGCACCTTTGTAACAGTAAAAAGCCCAAATTCTGGATAGCACAACTAGAACATAATTGGGCAAAATTTCACTTTGATAATGCTCTCAAACACCCATTATTGAGTACCTACTGTGGAAAAAGCTCTATGTTACATGTTGGAAGTGTGGCCAGGTGGTTAACCCATTAAATGAAGGAAGCCAACCAAATGTACAAACAATAATATTTTTGTACCTAAATATAGTTATGGAAAAAATTTTCTTTATTTTTTTCTACCAAAAAAGCCAACGTGGCCACAATTATAATTGACTACCTCCCCTCTGACTTGGGCTGAGGACAGCTGGGATGGGTGGATCCTTCATCAGCCCCACGTAATTGCTACAAACTGGAAATGAAAATAAAGAGTTTGCTATATCTTGCAATTTTTTTTCATGAAAATCTTCAGATCTGGAATTTTATGTAAAATTCCTAATTTTACAAATGTCTTCATTTTGGTAAAAACATTAAGCAAGCTAAGCTAAAACATACCTGACGCTACATGTGGCCTGTCAGCTTACAGTTTACAAGCTCTGCTCTATGCTAAGTGCTCTAGAGAATACAAACGATTACGGCATTCTGAGCCTGCAAGGGGGCTTAAGAGATTGTCTCAAAGGTAGTTTCATAAAAGTTCAATGAATTATAGAAGCCCTGGGGTCCTTGCATGAAACTGACCAGAGCATTGAGCTTAAGAACATTTGATTTAGATCAGTGCTTCTCATACTTTAGTAAAAATTACCAGAAGGATTTTACAAGCACAGACTTCTGTGAGAAATTCTTTATTTCCCTCTGCTCTATTAGGGTATGATTAACAAATAAAAATTGTATATATTTTGGTTGTAAAATGTGATTTTTTAAAAAAGAGATTCTGATTCTATAGGCTCATGGGTCCAGGGGCCACACTTTGAGTAGTACTGACCTAAAGCAAACCTCTTATTTTACAGGGAAGGGAAATGAAGCCTGGAAAAGAAAGTGATATACCAAACACAGGAGTCAGGAAAGTAATTTGAGGCCCCTGAATCTTCATTCAGGGCTCACCCTATAAAGTCCCGCCTAACAAGACATGGTTTCTAGACTCCTTTCCACTCCTAGACACCCTGCTATAGTGCACCAACCACAAGACTATCACTTGTGATATGTTTTGTTGTTTTTGTTTTTTTAAAGCAGACACAATTGATCCTCAACACCATTCCTCAATTTCTTGATTTTTTTTTTTCTATAAGACATAGTGTCTGCCCCAGAGGACTTACAATCACATTGAGGAGACAATTTTTGGTCTAGTAAATAAATAAATAGATAGATAGATAGATAGATAAATAAAATGACAACGAGAACAATAAAAAACAGCCTATAATACTAGCAGCATAATAAATCCATAATACTACATGAGTCATATCTCTTTGCCCTGCTTTGGTAGAGAATGCTTCTCACAGAAAGTAGAATATAACCTATAGGCATGAAGGGTGGGTAAGATCCAGACAGGCAGAGAGGAGAGGGACAACATAGGAAGTAGGAGGAATAATGATAGTACAGGTGCGGAAATGAGCAAAGGATTAACATCCTGGTTGGACAAATTAAACTCCAATATGAATTTGAAAACTCAGGTTGAGAAAACATTAAACTACAAGAACTGCATCCCTTTGTATAAAGAGCCTCAAAAAACTTCTATATTTAATTTAAATATGTGTTAAGAAATTTTGTTTTTACACTACAGCCTCACAGTGACATAACTTTGGAATTCAAATTGGTTGACCACATTTTTTTTTTCTTTTTTTTTTTTTTTGCGGTAGGCGGGCCTCTCACTGTTGTGGCCTCTCCCGTTGCGGAGCACAGGCTCCGGACGCGCAGGCTCAGCGGCCACGGCTCACGGTCCCAGCCGCTCCGCAGCACGTGGGATCTTCCCGGACTGGGGCACGAACCCGTGTCCCCTGCATCAGCAGGCGGACTCTCAACCACTGCGCCACCAGGGAAGCCCCTAGTTGACCACATTTTAATTGGAATATAAGGATATATACATATCATGAGAAATCTGTTGTAGTTCTTCCAGCAATAGTTTGTTGAGAGCAGGGATAACAGGGCAAAAGGCAATATGTGCTTCTCTCTTGGATCTTCAGGCAAATTAACTTTCTGCTAAAATGTAAACAACACCTAGGTTTTATGGTGGCCATAAAAATGCACAACTCAGTTCTCCTGTTTCAGGGCCCATAGCTGACTGACAGCCGAGCCGCTGCCCCTCCAAATCCACTACTATAGTAGAATGAAGGCCATTTTTCCCACAGGTGACTCCCAGGCAAAGACTGAGCATGGCAGGGGTGCTAAATAAAACAAGCCCATTCAGGGGTCACATGGGAGCATCCACTGGGCAGTGTTGGTTGTGGACTTCCCATTCATTCAACCAAACCTCTTATGGAACCGTCCTGCAGTCCAAGACTCTTCCTACCCAATCCTCTTTCTCCTCCCGCGAAGGGAGCAGACCTGCCTCACTGTCGAAGGGCTCACCCAGCCTTCTCTTGCTCCCTCTCCTTTATCTTTTACAGGCATTTCCCCCAGCAGTTCTCTAGTACATCTAATCCTTTCTTGATATCTGCTCCTTAGAGAACCTTAACTAACAGGCAGTCTAAGTGGGTCTGAAACTATATTTGACTGTGAACTTATAAGTTATTAACACACATAAAAATCCGTGTACTTACTTGTATAGTGAAATAGAGGAAAACCAAAGGAATAATCCCCAGAATGAAGAGTGGTAAAGCTCCCACAATGACCAAAACTGTTCCAATAACATCCAGTGTACAATTCACCCAGGTCCGTAAGTAGTAATGGAAACGCATATCAATTATAAACATGTCCTGAAAAATTTGATATCGAGTCATTTTATTTTTAACTTTTCATGGTTTAAAATGAGGGGAAGAAGACATATATCATTCAATGTAAAAATAAAAACATTTACCCAGATGTGACAATCTGATTATTAAATATCTAACTATTCAATATATGATCTCTGCCCTCCCCAGCCCACCCCCATGTATTTTTCAGCTGTAACAATTAAGAGGGTGTTCTAGTACCAATATGTCTATGGTCAAGCAATTTGTACTTCCCAATGACAACTACATGGCACTTAATTTATAGGACTGAAATCAGACTCTGTTAAAAAAAAAAAAAGGGTCCAAACCCCGGTAGTTGGGTATTCAGGAACTTTGGTCTACCATTATTCACTCCCTAAAAAACTGTAAAACACTCCTGGGCCATTCTTATCCACTGAGAACATGTCCAGTGACCTTCTTGGATAGCTGGATCCTGCCAATATCAGAAGAAACGGGAAAACAAAATAATCTTCATTTACAAAATTAAAAACTGAAAGACAGAGGTGGACAATGGGACTGAGAAAAGGACATGGGAAGGTCATGCATCAGTTCACATGTAACTTAAAGCTAGGTTTGTGGTATAAGGTACGATCTTAGAGATCCCAGGGAATAGGAAGGCACTCAACCTTGAAGGGATGGGCTATTCAGTTTAGGACAAAACTGATAAAGAATGGAAATAGAATTTTATTTATTCTCAGCCTTGCTTTGGGACTTCCATGATTATCTCACATACCATATAGTGTAAGAGCATCATATTCATATGTAACTTCCTGCCTGTCTTTAAAATACACCTTCTCATATTCTCATCTGTTCAAGACCCAATCATTTGTCATGTTACTGTATAATAATGAGAGTTGTTTAGTAGGGTCATAGAGATATGTCCACTGGGAGACAAAGAACACTGGTGATCAAGTTCTTCTATAAACTCTCAAAGAACAGTGTGACATTGGTATGATTAAGCAAGATTTAATACTCCATCAAAAATTGATTATGCTAGGTATTTTCATTTATATTTTGATGTTTTATCCTCATTTTTCCCCATACCACACCAAATGTTTTTCATATACACAAAAATATTTTGCCGTATTTTAAGATCATAGCTATGCACTGTCTAATACAGAAGCCACTAGCAATATATGGTTATTGAGCACTTGAAACATGGCTGCTGCAAACTGAGATCTAACAGAAGTCTAGTACACAAACCAGATTTTGAAGACTTTGTAGGAGAAAAATAAAATATTCGATCAATAATTTTACATTGATTATACTTTAATGTTTCAGATATTTTCTGGTAAAATATATTATTATAAATAATTACTTCAACTGTTTCTTTTTACTTTTATATTGTGGCTACTAGAAAATTTTAAATTACCTCTGTGGCTTGCATTACATTTTATCGGACAGTACAATTACAAGTACTTAGTAGTAAACACAATGGGTAAAACCCTATAGGTTAGCAGAGACACTCTGGGAACCTCTACCCATCCCCCATTTGCCATTAGTGAGTTGATAGTTCTTTTAAAGGCAGAATGCTTAAAATCTGGATACGTCGATACAGACTTACATTTCTCCCCCTCCTCAGCCTGAACCACTGATTCTCGAACTAAATGTGTGTAAGAATTGGAGTTGTAGACACCAGAGCTCATGTACTTCTTGGATTCTTTCAGCGATTTTTAAGGGTTATTTTAAGTATGTGTGTAAGATGTGACTCTGCTATACATCAATTATAAATGTCCCAAGAATTAGAAATAAAATAACAATGAAATCTACCCTAAACGTAATCCCATCTTTTTAGAATGATATTTTTTACAAATGAGATAATAAGGTACTAAATGTGGATCATTTATACGTATGCTATTTAATAAGGTATGGCTTACTTACCTTGGTGAACCGATTGACGATCTGGCCTATGGGATTGGTTTCAAAGAACTGGAGTGGGAGATGCAGCACATTATCCAACAGTCGAGCATGCAAAGTTCGAGAGGCAGCCAAGGATCCTCTGGTGAGTACATAAGCTCCCGAGCAAACAAAGAGACCTAAACACCAATTGTTATCAATGACATGTTAACAGCTTAAACTCTGAATTTTAACTCTCAAAAGATTGCTTGCAATAGCATTTATTTTTAATGGAAAACTCAAATATCAAACTTAAAAATGTATCACTGTGGACCAAACTAAGTATAAATGCATATGGTGCATGGAAAATAAATACGGACACTCTGGTGCGCTATCAGAGCAGGGCTCTCCTTATTCATGAGCATAGGTTCTAGAGAAATGCTCTAAAGATAAGAGATCAACCGGGTTGACAGAATTTTAGCAACCTATTAACTTTATGATGTCCTGAAAGACAATGTGGTAGTGACTGGTGTTGCTAGACAAATAATTTCAGTTCTCCTAGCTTCTAGGTCCATGGTAGAATTGCACTTTCTGACCTCCTTGTGATTGATAGAATCAAATGAATAGTTCTGAACAGTAAGTTGAGACACTTCACATGATACTTCCAGGTGTCAGACTTGCTAAAGCTCCTATTCCCTTTGCACAGTGACTGCCAACATTTAAAATAGTGGTTGGATTGCTTCTCCAACTTGAGGCCTAGAATCAGAAGAGTCCCTTTCCTGACCTACAGTGGACAAGTGGTATGAGTCATGAATAAACTATTTTTGGTCTGTCAAGCTATTACAGTTTGGTTGGTGAGAAGGTTCTTGAAAAAACTAAAAAGTTAGAAAATATAAATAATAAACATGTAGCTTCAGTGGAACAGGTTAAAACACAGTTAATAGCATCTGTTGACTACTGGTAGCTGTGTTTGACAAAAATATAACAAGAAAGAGACAAGCTCAGAAGAGAACTATCCAGGTGTGTAAGAAGAAATGAAAGGACAAAGAATCCCCAAACTAGGGAATTTGTAGGGGTGGAGGAAGAAATGCTTGGTTACAATGATCGGTTCAAGGGTGGATATGTGACTCAAATTGTTTCAAGGAGAGTAATCTCATGGATTTCTACGGAAAGAGGTTCTTGGAAAGAGAACGTTTTCATCACCATGTGAAGCCTGAGAATGGCTCAGGAAAAGAGGAAAACAAGCAGAACTGAGAAAGCATGGTGGACACTTCGTTTGAGCCCCTGGATCAAGTGTATTTAAAAACTTGTGCCTGGACTTTTCCACTTGAGGCATCAATAAATTTCCATGTTATTTAAGCCATTTGCTCTTGAGTCTTCTGGGATACGTAATTGCACTGCTGATCTCTACTATACAAAATTGTTAGTAAAAGTGTGTTGCCAACAGGATTCTTGTTCCATTGTAGGTATAATGTTTAAAACAAAACAAAACAAAACAAAACAAAAATAGTTAACCCTGACCACCTCAAATTCTTTTAGCTAGTTCCTTTATATTTTAAATAACATCACACACTGCTCTTTAATAATTTCTTACTCTTAAATACTTTCTATTATTTTCCTACCTCACTCCTCATACTTTCTTCTAGTCCTTCCAAAAATAGGTTGTTGCCCTTTTGTTCTCAAATATTCAGTGTTTACATTACTACTAAACATAATATTCATGAAGTTCACTAAATTTATAATGCTTGTACCACTATTTTTCTATGCAACAAGCACTAATCTATTCCCAAACAATTCAATAGTCAGCAAATCTCTTTGGAATATGTTTAAACTCAGCAGATAGTCTATTATTTCTTTCATCCTATTTCACCCCCTCATCCTGCAACATAAACTACTCTCTTGGAACCCTCTGTATTTCTGCTCTAAACTGGAAATTTTTGTGGGAACAGGCTTTAGTATTCTTCAGTTACAGAAAACGTTGTTAAATATTATGCATTTGATAACTTCCATCTGCATTCACTGTGTCTTATTGTATGGATGTTGAACATCTTGGATTATTCCTCTAATTTTTCCTTATTTATCATTTGCCATCTATGTTTTTGATGTTGTACATCTGGGACAATTTCTACCGATTTATCTTCTCACACTTGTTCAATCTTTTTAAATTCTTTAAATTTTTAAAGAACTTTCTTGTTCTTAGATTGAACTTATTTAAGCACATTCTGCTCTTGCTTCGCCTCTGCTTTTGAATATCTGAAGATACTAATTTTAAGCTTCTCTTACATATCAAATATGACTATTTTACTTCTGGGCTCCACTGCTCTATTTGTTGGCTCTTATCTACACTGCTCACTTGATTAAAATGCATGACCATCCATCATTATCAGTTAAAACATGCAAGATAAAGACATGGTGAATTAAGAGGTACCTGGTGTGGCTTTCTTCTGCCTGTGTACACATTAATTTCCCCCAATCTCCTCTGAATGGAAATTCCACTTAAGTGGGTGTGACACTGGAAGTCTCATATGGCGATCTAGACATAGGCTGGAACTTCTCCAAAAGCCACATAAGGAGGCTTTCTTTTATGTATGTCACGCACACTAGTAAACCCTAATTTCCTTTTTAAACAGCAGCTTCCTAGTTTCCACTGTACTACTACTGTGCCAGTTGGTAACAGGAGAACAATGTTCTAGTGAATCACTTTGATTATTTCGACGCTACTCGATCCTACTCTCTGTACCTGAGTTCCTCCACAGCTAGACTGAACC
>NW_006780914.1:351731-361611 GCF_000442215.2 Lipotes vexillifer | reverse complement strand
AACCGCTCCCTATTCTTTTACAGTTTCATCTAGTATCTGTTCCTGGTTACAGGTTCTTCTACCCTTGATTATCAGTATAATCGCTTATGTAGTCATTTATCACTCTGAAATCCCCTGAACCCTTTACTTTTATATTTATCCACTGTCATTTCAGTGGAATTTTGTGAGGTAAGTAAATGATCCACTCACTCATCTTAGACTGGTGTACTCCTTAAACATTGCACTTGGAAAATAAGGCACCTATATTTTACACATTGGGTTGGAAAAGGAAGTTCCTAACAAGGGGGCATAAAACACAATAGATTAAGGATGTTCAGAGTGCCCTAGAGATTCTAAAGGAAATAGCTGGGAACCAGGAATAAAATGTTCAGGGCTATTTCTTTTTCAGAAGATAAGGTTAAGATCTTTATTATTGTTATAAAATATAGATGCAATGTTTTCTGCTTCAGTACTCCAGTTTTCTTTGAATGTTAGCCTTCTATATTATTCATAGCCTCTGGCTTTAACATGTGAAAGTGCTATTTATGTTTTAAAGCTCAAAAAATAATGTGAGCTTTGATGATATCAGTGAATACAGCCTGCTCTTGATTGAACCAGGTTCCATAGGACACAGCTGCGGACTACTAAAAAAGTCAGAAATTATATATTTTCATTTCTTAAGAAATAATTTATAAAATTGTATTTAATAATAAGTCAAAAAGTTAAATGTTTTTAAATGTAAAAAACAAAAATCCAATCAGGAAAAAATCTTTTTGATTAAACTCTGCATAATCTGTTACCTTTACTACAAAATACTTTCTATACCTACTGAGAGTTAATTAAAAGTAAGACTTTACACAAGTAAAATTTTGAACACTAAACTTGCATACCTTGTCTAGTATAGGAAAAACAGTACTTGCTCACTTAAAATATTCTCCGAAGGATATTGAGTCTCCCTTAAAACTGTAACATGAGCTCACTGGATTGGTAAGAGTTTAACCCTCCTATATATGTGTGACAGACATAGATATAGAGATGTATATGGGACATTTCTTTTGCTGCTCAGCATTCTAGTTGTCTATACCTACTTTTTCCTCGAGCTGCAAACCACAAGCCAAAAAACTTGATTCACTGACTCAAAACTAGACGCATTCTAAGTCCTGGTATCTCATTTTAGTTGTTAACATAACAACTCTTTCCTCCTAAGACAGGAGAGCAGAAAACAGAAGCAAGGCCCTACATCACAAAGTTTTAAATGTTACCTTCATTTTCTGTTACCGAAAGCATGCATCTCTGTTTTCCCTTATGCGTATCCCTAGACAGCAAGACTTCCACGTAGATGGCTTTGTTATTTCTTATTTGAATTTATCACTGTCCTTCACTTTGTCTTCCTGTCTTCTTATAAACACATCAAAAATTGTCTATTTAAAAAATCTTCCCTTGGGTTTCCCTGGTGGTTCAGTGGTTAAAAATCTGCCTGCCAACGCAGGGGACACAGATTCGAGCCCTGGTCCGGGAGGATCCCACATGCCGCGGAGCGGCTGAGCCCGTGTGCCGCAACTACTGAGCCTGCGCTCTAGAGCCACGACTGCTGAGCCCGCGAGCCACAGCTACCGAGGCCCTCGTGCCTAAAGGCCGTGCCCCCACGATAAGAGAAGCCACCGCAATGAGAAGCCCGCGCACCGCAACAGAGTAGCCCCTGCTCGCCGCAACTAGAGAAAGCCTGCGCGCAGCAATGAAGACCCAACACATCCAAAAGTTAATTAATTAATTAAAAATATCTTCCCTTTAATTGTTCTACACTTTTGAGTATTATACTTTTGAGTGTCTTTCTTCTTACTCTTTCAAATCACCTAACTTCTTTGAAGGACAATGTGTATCTATTCTGCTACTGGGGAGAAAAAAAACAGCAGAAAACTATGTATCCACACTTCCCATTAAATGTGCTCCAAATTGAATTAATCATTTCTCTGCTCTGCCAACTGACTTCCCTTGTCCTTGGTTTCTTTATTTTTGTCTTCATTGTTCTCTCAATTACCCAAACTTCAAAATCATGAGTGATGTTCTCTTCCTACCCCCAAATCAGCAATTCTTACATATGTTTTCACCACAGTGTCTTTCCTATCCATCCCTTTTCTCCAGTCCCACTGCAGCTCTCTGACCCTTCCTCCATTCATACTTTATTCAAATCTTATTCCATTCCCTACCCATTGGTTAGCACTAGTCTAGATGCTTTGGGTGACAAGGAGATGCGTCAGATAAGAGATCTTTTTGTACTAGATTATCTCCCATCTAGACTCCTGAAGATCCTTGATTATTTTTTCCCTACCAACCCCAACTTCTCCCTGGTCTCTGACTTTAGTCCCACCAATAAAAATCCACCTTTTTTCATCACTGAAAATTTATTCTTATTCTGAAAAATAACTCCAAATTCTGTCACTTCTTTTTCCCCCAGTTCTCAAAGTTTTCGACTTGCCTTTCCAACTATCATCTCCAAACTACCTTTCCACCTCCAGTTCCCCTACTGCCCTATCAATAACCTAAAGACTACTCAGACTGGCATCCTCACCTATGCCTATATCCCCCTCACCTTCCCCATCCGTCTTTATTCACATCTTTCTCTGCATCTATCAGCTTTTGTCCTCTGTGACCCCTGACAAAATTCCACCCATCTTTTTAGTGTCACCTCAAATGCCAACTATGCCTTGGAAATTACCTTAATCTCTCAACCAAATATGGCTTCCCCCTGCTCTAAATCCTCACAGTGTTTTCTTTTAGTACTTTTACACGAATATTGCTTGCAGTGTAGTTTTAAGCTTTACTTACAATGCAGTTTTTAAGACTCACTTACTGATCTTCACATCAGTCACAAGCCTCACACATGCAGTGGACAGCCACGTATTCAAGACTTCTGAGTCCTGACTGACTTAACATGTGAGACTCAGTTTCCTCAGCTGTAAAATGGGGATAATGACACCTTTCTAAATACTTATTGTCAAGATTAAATGAGACAGATTGATAATATTCAGTGTGGGCCATGTAGTTGACACATACAAGTTTTTGTTTACTCTTGCAAATATGGTGAATTAAAAACATAGGCATTTGAATTATCCCAAAGTATTTGAATATTATGACATAGATTTTTAAAAAGTAAAACAATGCCCTATGTTTGCATCTGAATCAATTAGGTTAGAGAGAGAAAAGAAAAGCAGCTAGACTTTTTGTTTAACCTTGCATTAATCCCAATAATCCATAGATGTTAAGTTTATTGCTTCTTATTCGCTTCCATTCTGTGAAATCGTTCATGTGCTTTGCTTCTTTTGCCCAGGCACTAAGCCATAGATTCTGTCCAATTCCCACCAAATTCTGCCCCAGGTAAGTGGCCACATTCAGCCATACCCAGAGCCAGCCGAAGGCTTGGAGGTACTTCAGAATGATTGAGAACTTCACCTAAAAGCAAAATTGTTTCAAAAAAAAAATAAGTTACTCTACTTAAAAGTCACACAAGCTAGATTTAAATCCTGCACTGACATATCCTAAGCTTTATGATCTTGGTCTAAGTTACTAACTACTCTAATCCTCAGCTTACTCATCTATAAATTGGAGAAATGCTAGTAGCCACCTTATAAGTACAAGCAAAGTGCCTGCACAGTCCTGAGCACTTAAAAATAAAAGTTGAAATAATGTTAGTTACTATTATTAGTAAACCAGAATATACATAGCTAAATAACATGTAATCCTAATTCGACACCACTATAATGTCCAACTGTTCCATTTAATTCAATTTCTTCAAACTATCATATAGCAACCTTCCTCAAACTCAATGAAAAACATATGGTATTTATTAATAACATTTATATTTGAGTGGTTAGTAACAAATAACACTAGTTATTCTGGTGCTTACCCCACCAACAGGGACCTTTTCTTTTCTCACTGAGAACTGTTTTCCTTGATCCAATAAGGGCCTGATAAAGCAAGACGATGTACATTTTTTTAGGTTTTTAGATCAACTAAACATTTTTTTAAAAGTTAAACATTCTCAACCACTTTGCTGCACACTCTTCTGCTTCATTAACAGAGACCTGACTTGCCGTGATAATAACAATGTTCCTTTAATCTTCTGGAAGGGAGATCGTTTATTCTTTTTTACCCCATATATTTTAGGGCCAGGGCATATTGTATGATTTTTTTCACTGCTTCTTCTAGATAATTATCCTTCAAACTTGAGCCAAATCCCTAGATTGTGTAAGACAATGCCATCTGGCTGTACCATAATCTGTGCCTCTGCATCTACTCACCTCCTGTCCTATCAGAAGACTAGCATCGGGCTAATTCGTCCCACTTCGTTCTGTCACCATTCTGGGTGATGTCACAGCTGACAAGGACAAATGTATTAAACTCAATCTCTTTTCACCTTCATGACCTTCATAATTCCAGAGTCCTGCATCTGCATTCTACATTGGCCATCAACTTTCACGACCGCAAACCATGAATCTTATTACCTGGAACTAATCCACCTTTGAAAACTTGACTCCAATTGTTTCAGTCCCTGGCCATAACATAACCTTTTCTATTTCTAAATTGTACATTCAGTTACTCTCACTGTATTTGGTTTTTATTCTACCTAGACCCCCAGTTCCCAAATGTAACTTTCTATCATCCTTGCCCCCTAAGATGATTAACGATCCTGGTTCACCTGGGATATTCCTGGTTTTAGCACTGACTGTCCCACATCCGGGAAACTCTCAGCTCCAGGCAAACCTAGGCCCTGTCTCGATTCCTTTTATTATCCAACCTGTACTCCATGATTACCATGTCATCCAAACTGTGGTGACATTCTGAACTTTTAACAGCTTTCTTTCAATTAAATTTCAATGTTAAAACTTTGTCACACTTGCTGCCCATCTGCGGAGTGCTGCTTCAAAAGATCACAGAGCCCAGCAAACTGGCTCCACCATAAATTAATATCTTCCTTCCACCCAGGTTTTTATAGTGCCCAGAAATTCTTGCATCTCTCTCAGAAGGGGCCCCCATGTCCTACTTGATGGAGAAAGTCAAAGCAGATAGGGAAGTCAGTCACCACACTTCTATTTTTATCTGCATCTCCACCCAGCCTTTTCTAATTCTCTCCTGTAAAAAACAAAGGTAGTTTTCTCCTCAGATCTAAGGATAACATTATGAGCTGAATCCCATTCTGCCCCATTTTCTCAAAATACATTAATTAAATATAGCGTTTCCACACTTTCCTGTCAATGACACACTTGACAGTGTTTTTGAAAAATGCAGATTATAAGATTTCCCCTCTAGAAATCTGTCTTTTAAACAAATGATGCAAGGGATTCTTAGCTTAAGACAAATCTAGGCGACTCCGAATTGTTTCCTCTCTTTTCTAATCTTCATCTTCTTCCTTTCTAGAGACTCCTTCCCTTCAGCCCACAGAGAACTCCACATTTTTCTCATCGTATAATTAATACCATCACCACAGAAATGATTCCACCCTCAACTCTATGTTCAGTCACTATCCTACTTCTTGCCTTCTTTCTGTAGCCAAACATTTTTCTGCCAAACCACCTTTTTCTCCTCTAACTTTCTGGCACCTGGCTGAAACGGTTTCCATCAACGGGGCCTTGATAAAATAAGTACAATATTTATTGCTGTATTCATGGGATACTTTAAAAATTATTTCACTTAAACTCTCCATGGCATTTAACATCATTGACCATTCCCTTGTGGAAGAGACATTTCCTTTTACTTCTCTACCACCACACATTTGTGTTTTCCCCCACCTCTCTGGGCCTCCATTAGTTTCTGTCTTCCTTTAACGTTTGTATTTCCTGAGGCTCAGCTCTAGTCATTATTTCCTTTCTATGCTCCACACTCTTTTCTGAGCACTCTCATCCATTCCCAGTTTCAACAACCTTCGTCTTTGTGGGTGACAATCACACGGATTTCTCAAGTCCGTACCTCTTCCTTGAGCTCCAGATCCATACAGTAAAAAACCTACTTGCCACCTACTTCGTCTCTGCTTGATTATCTCAAACACGCCCTACACGAAACCAGTTATTTCCTCCCTCCTCAAAAGCTTTCTCTGGCCACGACGCTTCCTCTGTCTCAACATTGACACATTTCCAACCAATCACCAAGTAGCTGTCAATTCCTCTGGAACTGTGTTACTGAAGAAATGTTTGGAAAATACAGAATGGCACAAAAGGAGCAAAGAGAGAAGGGAGAAAACAGAGGAGGACAAGCAGAAGCAAAATACTCACAATGCTATATTCCAGAGATATTTGGTGCTAACATGCTGGTGAGGATTGCTATAGTCTTTTCTCTATATGTGTGGTATCATAATTCAAATGTTGCTCTCTAACAAGTCTTAATTTAAAAAAAAAATTTACCCATGGTCTTTGTAACTCATCCGATCTCCTACACGAAACCAGTTATTTCCTACCTCCTCAAAAGCTTTCTCTGGCCACGACGCTTCCTCTGTCTCAACATTGACACATTTCCAACCAATCACCAAGTAGCTGTCAATTCCTCTGGAACTGTGTTACTGAAGAAATGTTTGGAAAATACAGAATGGCACAAAAGGAGCAAAGAGAGAAGGGAGAAAACAGAGGAGGACAAGCAGAAGCAAAATACTCACAATGCTATATTCCAGAGATATTTGGTGCTAACATGCTGGTGAGGATTGCTATAGTCTTTTCTCTATATGTGTGGTATCATAATTCAAATGTTGCTCTCTAACAAGTCTTAATTTAAAAAAAAAATTTACCCATGGTCTTTGTAACTCAGTATTTAATGTACCTCAAATATTATTCTATTACAGCATTATATTTTGTCAAATGGCAACATAATATTTTATCATTTTACTATATTAAGATTTATCAAAATCAAAATTTATACGGGTTGCAGATTTTTTCTGCTTTAATTATTGCTGTAATGATAATTCTCTTTACACATCTCTCATGGTCCCTTGTAGGGACATAGGAGCATGAGATATGCTACATTCTAAATCATTTGATATCTCTAATATCAAACTGACCTCTAGAAATTCTAAACTGAGGTACATGCCCCCATTTCTCCACATTTCCCATTTTGTTTATCAGAATAAGAAATGGCTATTTGATCAGCCCAGTAGTTCTTCCCTTTCCATCTCTGGCATTAGTGTCAAGAAAAATTCTGTGGGAGGTTGCAGTACATGCATGCCCTTTGTAGGATCAGCTTTACCATCAGGAAAAGATACACTATTTAACAGACACTTTCATTGGAATAGCTCCTGGTATATGATTTGGGTTAATTACTGTCATCATCCTTCAAGCCCTTGGCATGGCTTCTGTTTGGATAAGCAAATTTAGCATTGGTGTCAAGCCAAAAAATTAATTCTTAATGTAGCTGGATATAAAATGCTATGAACCCAACTGTTAAAAGGGAATTAAAGCATCCTAATTAGACATGACTAAGAAAGACCAATAATTTACTGGCCACTGCACAGGAGGGTACTGTTTTTCCAAACTACAATGTTAATTATCCTTTTTCCACAAAAGTTCTGCATTTGGTCCTGGGCACTTTGTTGTGAATAGCAGGTTTTATTTGAATTTTAAAAGAGCAAATTTTTTTTTGCTGGTAGAGAAGTTTTAAAAATGAGTTTTGCTCTGTCCTTCAGAAACCCTTGGGAAAGTTGGCATAATACCGGTCTGCATATTTTTGTATAAAATATATAAAATTAACATACTGAAACCGTTATCCCTGAACTGAGCATACAGTTTGCAAAGTATAGGGTATGTATGGGAGGATTAAAGTGATTAATAGAGTCGGACATGAAAGCCAGAAGGGGGCAGTCTAGATACTAAAATAGCATTTCCAGTTTATTTTGGTCAGGAAAGATAGTAATAAATATTTAAGGAAATAAAATAATATATACCATATAAATTTAAACCAAAAAATGAAAAACAAAATATTGAAACAGTTCAACTTATTTTAGTCCTCATTTGAAAACAAAACTAACATCATAATGTAATTCTAACTCTTAAATTTCAAAGGGAGGGGCTCTCAGCCATTATTCTGTCCAACTTCCTTTCTACCTCCCTCTTGATGGGTAGTTAGTTTCCCTGTGAACCCTTCCATGAGGAAGATTCATTGTTCTATCTCAGTACATCCCACTGTAGAGAGTCTCCATTGTGAAGTTCTTGTCTGTTTGTATCTTCCAATCTCTAGTCTATCTTAATTCTGCATAAATTGGAAATAATTGGGTAAGGTTAAAAAAAAATTAGGTTGAAAGTCAGGAAAATTTTCTCCATGTAATGTTATCTTACCAAATAGTAAAGCAGATAAAAAATGATGAAAGCTAGACTAGGAATTGTATAGAAAGTAATAAACTAGGAAATACATGGAAGTATAGGCAAAGATGCACATATTTTGGAGAAATGAAAATAGGTCTCTGACCTCTCAAACAAAAGATAAAAATGATATAATTGCCCTGCCTAAAAACAAGAAAAGATTGGTATGTGGGGATTCATGGACCTCCAATAACATTTTTATCACAGTCATTAAAAAGTAAGTTTGATGCTGGGTTCTGTTGACATGAATGTGCCATAGAATTGAGGTGATCTTTTTGATGTACTCTACTAAAGAAGTAAGTTTCAGCATGCTGGCTTCTATTTGAGCTGCCAGAACTTGAGAAATGTTTAGAAACCAGTTCTGTAAACAAATGTTTATAGGGATTGGAGTTCTTTTTTCAAGGAGAAATTTTGTAAAAGTGGTTCACAAAGACTTTAAGAGGTTCAATTTGGATATGACTAACCGTGACTTATAAATAGAAAAAATGATTTATTACAGAGGAAAGGGTATGATAATGTTTATAACAATACTTATTGATTTTTAAGATTTAAGCCTTAAAGCAAGCTACTTATTGAGTGTACGGTGAGACTATACACAGGTGAAAACTCTCTTTATAATTTAGAGATTTGAAGATCCCACAGCCCAGAAATTTCAAAGTCTGTTTCAGTGTGTTTTTTGCTTTTCTTGGATATCCTTAAAATCTGACACTCATTTAAATGAAACTTATTGTTATAATGGTAAGAAAAATAAAATAAAATAAATGATGGATTAAAAGTTCCCTGAGTGTGCTTTCAGTCTCTAGTTATTTATTCATCCATTCAAAGTACTTACTGAACACATGCTATTCAGTGTTTAGTTGAAATGTGTTATGTAGATGGCAATAGAAGAGTGAACAAAAAGACAAAAATTTCTGCTCTTATAAAGCTTATAACCTAGAGGTAAGAGAAAGACAAAATAAAAGTAAATAAGTATATTTTCCAGTATGCTGATAATTAGTAAAAATTATGGGGGGAAAAGCATGGAAGGGGTAAGAAGTATTGTGGTATAAAATAGGGTGGCTAACTAAGTCTTCATTGATGAGGTGACGTTTGAGCAGAAGACCTGCAGAAGATGGGCAAGCAAGCCATATGGATATCTGGGAGAAATATGCCCTAAGCATTGGGATCGGAACGTGCAAAGGCACCAGGGGAGGCACATGCCTAGTCTTCCAGGAATAGCAGAGTCAGTCTTGTTGCAGTAGAATAGTGAGATGAGCTTTAGGAGGTTCTGAGAAAGGTAAACAGGTCCAGGTCCTCCAAGGCTTTATAGGTCATTGTGAGGACTCGGGATTTTACTCTCAGATGTGAATCCTTTGGAGATTTGGGGCAGAAGAATGACATGATCTGACTCATATTTGTAAAACAAACCACTCTGGATGTTATGCTGCAAAGAGACTGTACAGGGCAAGGCTGGTGGCAGGAAGACCTGTAAGAAGACAATTATAGGGCTTCCCTGGTGGCGCAGTGGTTGAGAGTCCGCCTGCCGATGCAGGGGACACGGGTTCGTGCCCCGGTCCGGGAAGATC
>NW_006780914.1:340883-351491 GCF_000442215.2 Lipotes vexillifer | reverse complement strand
AAAAAAAAAAAAAAAAAAAAAAAAAAAAAAAAAAAAAAGAAGACAATTATAATTCAGGGGAGAAATGATAGTGATTTGGACAAAAGGAAGCTGTGAAAGTGATGAGTATTGTTTGATTTCTGGATTCTTGGATATATTTTGAAGATAGAGCCGATGGGATCTGATGATGGACTGGATATGGAGTAAGAGAGAGGTCAAGGGTGATTGCAAGATATTTTATCTAAGCAGCTGGAAGAACAGTGTTGCCATTAGCTAAGAAGATTAGACATCAAAGAGGAGGGTTCAACTCTGGGGTTCAGAGGACAGGTTGGGCTGGGGATATAAACTTGGAGTAAAGGTAATTAAAGTCATGAGACTGGATGACAACAACAAGACAATAAAGAAGAAAAGCAGTCCAAAGTCTTTATGATCCAGAGGAATAATTTAATTTACCTATTCAGTCAGCTAAACCTGGTATGTACACAAAGCTCCAAGCTGCAACATCCACATCATCACACAACCACAGGAATATCCAATCCTTTCAAAAAAAAATAATAAATTCAAGGCCCATTCATTCACTCAAGGTCAAAACTACAAAATTCTGAGCTATTGGATCCTGAAGTATTTGCTTCTCTCTAATCCATTCCAATTCTCCATTTTAGCAACTTTGACCGGTGGCAGCTCCCTATAATTCTAGCCACTTACTTTTTAAACCACTTTTTGCTATTATTCCTTTTTTTTTTTTTTTTTTTTTTGTCTCCTCTTTGCAGCTGTTGGAGTATTAGGGCAAATAACTGATTAGGTTAATTTGCTTCTATCACTGTTCATTTTAGTTACTTACAAAAATGAAAAAGAAGTAAATATTAACAATCTAATCAGGGTCAAAGTTTTATTATTTTTATTTCTCTCTTCCTTTCCCTTATCATTCTTTTCCTCCCTCCTTCCCTTCCTTCCTCTTACTTTTCTAAACAGATTCATTTCGGGTATATCTTTAGCTCACACACACACAAATCCGAGTAGATTTCTTCTAGTAGAATTTGGCTAGAAATTACTGAGAATTACTATATGTCCCAAATTAAGTCACATACATCTCACTTAAAAACTTAGATACAACCATGTAACTCATAGTATAAAACCTGGAAACCACTAAGTACATTTTGTATCCATCATAATGTACAGATCACTTTTATAGCATGCATTTTAAATGCTAAAAAATGTAATTAATTAGTCCATAATCCCTATGAGCCTGGTATTACCCTAATACTCACCTATCATTTTGCTCCAGGATTTGTTCTTTCAGTAGAGTTCTGGAGTTGATTACACTGACTCGCTTTAAAGCATGAGCTGCGGAGGAAGATGGCGAGTGCTTTTATATCCATAAAAGCAAACAATGCACAAAATAGAGAGAAATATGATGAAAGATTATACAAGTTAGAGAATTTTTTGTGTTCTGGATCCATAGGTATACTGGGAGCCTTTCATTTCCCCATTATTTCCTATTCACCTAAAATGTTTTGTAATGTCTCAATAAAACTAGGATTCCATAATGAAAAAGCCTACAGAGAAGTTCTTTCTTAGACATTAGAGAGGAGTGCTAACTTGTTTTGGATCTTCCACAGAAGGTTTAAGTATTTGCCCAAGAGGAACATGACTCCAGTCTTTAAAAAAGAAATGCAGTACCATCAAGTCTTATAGACAAATGTTATTATTGTGAAAAGTATTAAGAGCATGCAATGGTAATCCCCGAATCTCTGTCATGTTCTTACTAATGTCACTAATAATAGCTTCCTACGTGGCAGGCAATGTTCTAAATACTTTACATATTTTAACTCTTATGTTTCAAAACTACCCCTGTGAGGAAGATGCTACGATTATCCTTATTTTACAGATAAAAAGCACAGAGAAGTAAAGCAGGTAGCATTAATCAAAGTCACACATCTAGAACTACAAGACTGAGGTTGAAGTTACTGTTAGTGAATTCGATGGGAAACATCTCAGAGCTAGGCAGATTTTTGTCTTTTCCCACAGTGTAATACTTAACCTCCTTGAATTTCAGACTTCTTATCTTTAAAACGAAGGAAGTGGACTTGGAGATTTCTAAGGTCTCTTATATGAACTCTATGTTTTCTTATTTCTAGAAGTAAACATCCGGTCCTTAAAGGAAGCCTCTGATTTACATCAACTATCTCTAAGAAACGTGGGATTCCATGTCTCACAGAATTAAAATTCAATTTGGGGATGTTTCATCCTCTCCTGCCTAAGGCACATTTTCATCTTTACAGCTGATGATAATAATGTTTGAATTTATATATTTATAATTTATACAACGTGTTCACATACATTATACAATTTGAGTGCCAAAATGAGCTGATAAGATAAAGAGAACAGGCAAGTTTACCCCTATTTTGAAGGGAAAAATAAAACTCAGATAGGATAAGTGATTTGCCTGAAACCCAAATTTGTCAAAGAGACAGAGAGGGAGAGAGAGAGAAAAAGAGAAAGACAGAGAGATGGAGAGAGCAAGCGTGAGCTGAGCCCTACACTCCTTCCTGTCTTTCACACTAAGTCAATGTACTTGTTCCTACAGGTTTGATATAATGTTTAAAAGTTTGATTGGCCTCTGGCATGAAACAGAGGCAGTGATGGATTCAAATTCTGCAACTTACACTGTCTTAACTTGGGCAAGATGTATATCCTCTTTTAAAATTAGGACCATGTAGTCTCAGGGGGTTTTGGGGAGAATTAAGTAAAACACTTGTGACTATATTGACAGAATTAATACCTAAGACAGCTTAGCTATCATCAGTATTATTAGTATGGGTAAGAATTATCCTAGGCTAAACCTATAAATATGTAAATTTATCTTTAGTCGTATCTTTTTCCATAAACTCTTTTCTCTCCTCTGATTCTCACCTCTTATATAATATTCCCATAAGGTGAGACTTATAGATTTTTCAGAGCTAGATGGAGTTTTAGAGATCTGATGTATCCAAGCCAAATTATACTGTAAACTCTACTTATCTGTCATCAGCTCTGGTAGTGAGGGTGAGAATTATAGGAAAAGAAAAAGTGTCTGGGTCATAAGCAGTTTGGGGGGCAAGGGAGTGATAAAAATGTACACTGTTCATTTCCATATCAGACACCAGGACAAACAGATCTAGTTCAAGTCTCATTTTTCATAAATGGGAAGAATGAAAAGAGGTCATTTTTACAAAGATTCATATAATTATTCAGTGCTAGAACCAGAACCCAGGGCTCTGAAATTGGTCCCATGTTTTTTCCACTATGTTGTGCTGACTTTTACTCCCACTTTCATGTCACATTAAGTGAATAAAAAGTTTTAAATGGAGATATTGTGTGCTTTTTAAAGTAATTCCTGAACAGACTCAAGGCCAAAAAGGATAAATTGTAAAAAATAAATGATAGATCACAGATTGAATTTAGAAGTGGGGATCACACTTCTCAAATCACACTCTGTCCATGTAGCCCTCTTTCTTCTAAATTCCAGTAAAAATGTTCTCAGATATAAGTTGATTTTTATTCACTACTTATGCAAAGAAGAGAAAGAAATTCCCCACAGGGACAGGCCTGCGCCTAACATTTGTGGTAACTGGGGCCAAGAGTATAAATGAAGGCCCGCATATCCTACTTATAAGTATTTGATAGTTATAGATGGAACTAACAGACCGGTAAATAAGTTCTATCACTTACCCTAACACATACACCTTCCCAACCACCTGGAAGGCAAAATCCAGGTGAGAGTGTTTGGAGCCCTGCGAGTTCCTCTGGGGAATGCAGTAGTCCCGCGTGATGTGGTCAAGGTGCTTGCTGGGTTTTCTCCCACCCCAGCTCCACCCCTCACCATGTCTGTGGCTGCCTCAGCTACATGTCCAGACTCTGCCAACCCTCCTCCAAGAAAGAAAACATCCTTTATCCAAGGAGTAGTGAATGCCAGTAGAGCAGTCGACCCTTAAGAGGGTAGAACTAAAGAATGAGAGCCCAGGTCCTTGGAGCAAATTTATGTCATTTGGGCACAGAACTCTGGGACTCCAAGTACCTGGAGTGGTCAAGGAGTGGCGGGATAGGAAGAGGATCCCCGATGGGCACAATCCCTAGGCCTTGGCCAGAGAGCCAGCCAGGGAAGGCAGAGCAGAGACGTACTACAGGACTGGGTCAAATTGGCCCAGGTCTACGGGCAATACTGCAGGAATGTGACTAAATGTAACCAGGTTTGAAGTTGTTGTATTGGGTATGTTTTATATCAATTTTATATCAGTTGATCTATTTTTGTTCTGCTCTGTGTGGTCACTAATAAAATTACAATATATATGGCTGACCTTTTACAAATATCTATCTATCTAGTATTAACATGAGTAATTTTATGCCTGCTTTTTAAAAGACTTTATATATTTTTTACTCAGCATCCAAATAAATCAAAATCCCAGAAATATTCATTGTAAAAACCATATTCTATTTCTAGTACAAAAATGATCTTTACTCACCACCTTTCTGAATTTTAACAGAAAAGACACAATACTGAAGTAATTAGAAGAAAGCTCAATTTACATTTTCCTAAATCTGTCATATTTCTGTTGCTGAGAGAGTAAAATCTATTAATGTCAGCTCAACTTCAAGAATGTTTTCCACTTGTTACCACAGAGGACTGGTGTACATAAGATATATCAATGGAGGGAGGTATGATATTTGTTTCCAAAACTGGAGACTTAAACAAGAGCAAATCCCACAACTTTCAAAATTGTGTTCCATATTTTATGGTAGATTAAATATTGAACTTAAAACTTACACACTGCCTGCTTTCAGAGCTATATTTTCCAAAGTAATACAACTTATATTTCATGTTGCCTTTAAACTAAATAGCAAAAAATATATCCTGGCTCGTAGCATTACAAATCATCCCATTCAGTCTGAGGAGACATACTTTTGGTAGAAAAAATGGAGGCAGATTCATCTGTTTAACAAACAGCTACTGAGTACCTGTTATTTGCCTAAGATGAGGCTACCTAAGTGCTGGGGATAGAGAAAATGACAGACCACATCCTCATTGCAGTCCTCAGAGACACTCATAGATGTATCTTTCCTACACACTAAATATAAATTATTACTTAGCCTGACCAAATAGGCAAGGGCTCATTTCCAAAACTGCTAGCCATTAAGAAAAGACAAGGTCTTCTTTTATTAAGAATGATCACAGCCACCTGACAATGGATCAGGTTTTTCTGAATGTATCTACATATAGAATATTTAAATTTGAGAAAGGAGCATAAACAAGGAATAAAAAAAATAGTAGTGCATACCTAATGTGTATTAGCTTAGAGAAACACATCAGCAAAATGGCTCTGCTTTTTGATTTCATGGCATTAAAATACCAAATTTCACTGATCTTGTTATAAACTGCTTTCATATCTTTCTGACTTTTATATCCAGGTAAAGTGTAAAGTGAATGAATAGATACCAGTTCATGTAGGAAATACTAAGAATAATTCTATATGTCTTCTTTTAGCCTGCAATTATGAAATAGTTCACTGGTTTTACAGCCATTTCTCAGTGGTGTTCTGGAAAGGTATAGAACAAGGATCATGATGGTGGTACACATGAGAAAACATCTACAGCTGGAAAAAGATAATGGTACATCCAACTTTCAGGGCTGGAAAATGACTGATCTCTGGAATATTAAACTAATACTAGATTTCAAACATCCTTATGTCCTAATTAGATAAAGATCAAACCACTTCATTTACACAAATATCTATGAATCTTAATTTAAAATATTAGGATTATACTAACAAAAATTAGCAGTAAATAAACTCAGTTGCTATTTTGTAAAAGTTAGACAATATCATTCTCCTTTGTCATTCTTCAGATTTTCTTTTCTTTTGTTTCTCTCCCACAACATGCAATAGTATGATTTAAATATTTATTATTTATTTGACATGGATTTAATTTAAAAGAAAGTAGAATGTTTAGACCCATTATATTCTAAACCTGCAACAGAGCTTATAAATCATCTAATCTCTTATTTCATAAATGAACAAACTGACCCTGGGGAAGAACATTTTGCTTAAAAATCATAAACAAGGTTGATTTTTAGCTGATGTGTCCCAACGTATTTGTTTCTTTTCTAGAGAAAGGAAGACACACAATTCCTGACTTAAGTAGCATGAATGAAGAAAAATGCATAGTAAGAAATCAGGCAATTAATGGGCTTTCAAAATGGGTAAGCACACTGTATCTTAGGTTTATTTTTCACTGTGTCCTCACCTTTTTCTTGTTCACTGAAGGCCTGAAGCAAATTCGTGAGATTTTTGGTTTTAGACAGAAGTTCCTGGTATGTTCCCATTTGTGCTACTCTGCCACTTTCCATTACAACAATAAGATCCATCAGGGGTAGAAGTGTGAGGTTGTGTGTCACTAAAATTCGAGTCTGCAAAAGAGTATTTTATTTCCTGGGTTACAAAAGATGGCAAAAATAAGCCATTTTAAAGAGAGCTGCAATCGTTATTTTTTGCCTTTACTATTTTAGAGTATAATTCTTGGTAGGTGCCAGTTTAAGGCAGCGTATATAAATATATTTCACAATGAATGATGATACACTGCTAGACAAAAAAGAAAAAAAGAAGTCAGCAAATGTTTTTAACCCATTAGTTCAGGTATTCTTCATCCATTAAAAATGAATCAAATTTACAGCAAATTAAAAACAATCTTATAACTGTCATTCTTGCTTCCTTTTTCTAAGGTCCTGTAGCATTACAAAAACATGTTTGATTCAAGTCTTTATTTTTAAATCTTTCCATATTATTGTATACATATACATAAAATTGAATGAGAAGATTTATCTTGGTTTCATTTCAATAAGTAAAGACATTTGTCTATTCTTTAAATATTTATTATTTTATACATTTATTTAACATTTCCAGAATTCTCTATATTAATAAATCTGTAAACACATATTGTGAATCGATGAGTATGGTTTTGTGGTCAGACAGGCTTTTAAAAATCTCTGTGGATCTTAAATTAAGCAAGCTACATCAAGTCATTATAAGCCCTGAGTTTCTTCATGTATAAAACAGGAATAACGATAATGCCTATCTCAGAGACTTGCTATAAGAACTAAATGAACTAATTTAGTGTCAAACATAGTATGCACTTGGTAAATATTAATTCCTTTCTTCTTGGTTCCTTCACAAAACAATTGAATTGTTATGAATGCTAGATTAATAATACCACATTTTAAGTAATAAATAATAAATACTATTTTTTATAAAAGTGCTATGTATCAAAATACCACTTTTCAAAAAAAGTTACCTAAGCTATAAACAACTCATTTTGGCATGTAAACCACCTTCGAATATGGTATTAGTCAATGAGGTAATAATCACATAAGTTGTGGTCAGAGTAAACTTGTAAAAAATTTTAAAACATTCATTAAAGTGAATCTGTAAAAGAGCAATATAACATCTCATTCTTTATGTGAAATTTACTCTGCTTCAACAAATAAATACAATATTAGAATTTTGGGCACAATGCTACATAGATTATCCTTCCCTCACTAAAGCATAAGTGATGCTATGGCTACCTTGTTTTTCAACATGCCGGAGGACCCAATCACTTTTTCAAAAAGTTGCTTTCCAACATGAACATCAACTGCAGACAAGGGATCATCCAGGAGGTAGATGTCGGCCCCACTATAGACAGCTCTGGCCAGACTGACTCGATGCCTCTGACCCCCACTTATACTCACACCCTGAAAATGAAGCAGGAGAAAAAAGAACAAAACCAAACCAGAGGAAAAATGTGTAAATCTCAAAGCACATAGAGTTATGTCCAAATTCTCTTCTGTAGCAGGGATAGGTAATAATTCAGGGTTAACACTCCAACCTTTCTTTATCCTAAAATTCCAAAAGCCTCTATTTCCTAGTACCACTAATTTGTGCACATTAACAGATATATCTGCTTTCTCTTAATTGCGTGCTTTCAAAAGTAGATACTAACAGTTATGGAGAAAAGAATTTCCGGTTCCCTAACTCTGAAAAGTTGTGCCTGTGGAACATTAAAGAAAACTTTTGGCTGCCAGCCGTGTACTGACACTGGTGATCATTTTTAAATTGACACATAGGAGACTGAGAATAATAGCTAAATTACCAAAGCAGCAATCAACATGTCCTATTTTCTTCTGTAGAAAGATTAGTACAAGTCTTGTTGGCAAAAGTACAACTCTAAGAAGCAAGAATAAGGAATATACATCACTCTGTGAGAATTAAAGTTGACGTGTACAGCCATGTATGGAGAATTATGGGGCCAGGCCCAATTTACTTGATTTATTTTATGTTTAGTGTTTACAGATCTGGTTTAAAAGCTCTCTATGCAGCACAGAACTCAGCCAGTGCCCTGTAACTGTAAAATGTCATTGCTTCTTTGCCTTTCTCGTCCTCCTACTATTCAATAAATATCTCCTATACTCTGGGTGCTGTGCTAGCACTTGGGATTTAAAGATAAATGAAACCGAGCATCTGTCATAAGGAGGTCACATTTTAGCAGGGGAGCCAGGAGTGAAAAAAAGATATACAAAGTAATATGATATGTATACGTGTGAGTGTGTGTGTGTGTGTGTGTGTGTGTGGTGTGATTATAACAGCCCCCAACTCATGGGCTTGTCATGAGCATTTACTGAGTGTAAAATATTTAGGACAGGGCTTCCCTGGTGGCGCAGTGGTTGAGAATCCGCCTGCTGATGCAGGGGACGCGGGTTCGTGCCCCGGTCCGGGAGGATCCCACATGCCGCGGAGCAGCTGGGCCCGTGAGCCATGGCCGCTGGGCCTGCGCGTCCGGACCCTGTGCTCCGCAACCAGAGAGGCCGCAACAGTGAGAGGCCCGTGTACCGCAAAAAAAAAAAATATATATATATATATATATATTTAGGACAAAGCCAATACCAAACACAGACACAATCAACATTAGCTATTATCACCCAATCACTCCTCTCTCCAATCCATCTTCTGACTTGTCATCACGTATCTTGTAATTATGTTATCATCTTGCTTAAAAATCTTGTACGCCCATATCTCTCTCTTCCCATCATCCATGAGCATCAGCAAATTCCTTAGTAGAAACCTAAGATACTTATATTCTGGTATTAACTCATCTTTCAACCACTCACCCAATGCTGCCTTCTCAAGTGACTGTGACCTACAAGCAGACTAGCCTGCTTTTTCATATCTGGGCAGAGCCTATACACTCTGCTTGGGTGCCCATATCCTCCCTTTTCAACTCAAAAGATACTCTAAGTCCTCTTTGAAATCAATCTTCTACCCAGAGTTCCAAGTAAAGTGATTCATTCCCTCCCTTCTTGTCTTGCAGTGTCCTGTTTACTCACCCATTGCTAGAAATGACAATACCCATGTCAGCGTCTCACTCTCCTATGAGCTCCTGCCTAGTTTATCCTTGCATTCCAGCACATAGTGTCCAAATAAATATTGGTAAAGACAATTGATAATATCATTGGCAGAGATCCAGTTGATTGCAGTCCCTTGAAGACTGGGTGATTGATAGCTCTTTTGCTCACCCTTATATACCCCATTGCAGAATAAGGGCATATAATAGATTAATAACTATTTGTGTTCAGTGGAAGAATGCCCAAGAAAAAGATGAATAAAAGTGAGGAAAATTCTACATTCATTATCTTGGTCATCTCATAAACAGCTGTAAACAGATTTCTTTTTGAAATATTCAATTATATGTTTATTTTAAAGTACATCATCAGATTGGGAGAAATTTAATTTAAAAATATAAAAAGCAGAAATTATAAGTGGCAATAACATTTAATGACTATATTAAATCTATACTTCACATTTTGAATTTTTCCCACTTCAATTTTTTAGTTACATACTTAGCTATTTCATTTTATTAGAGATTGGCTTTATCAGCATAATGTTCAATATGTATTAACAAGTTTGAAAAAGAAGTCACATTTCTCCATAATTCTAGCTATGGTGCCATTTCACCAAGGGATAGTGAAGATGCCAGAAAAAACAGATGCAAAAAAATTAAATCCATTTAACACTTCGAGAAAATACATCTGCAAAGTAACAGGCTATGAATGAAATCAAAGTAAGTCTAGTTAAAGGTAAAATTTGCCTCATCCTATATTTTATTTTTTAAATTTTTATTGAAATATAGTTGATTTACAATGTTGTATTAATGTCAGATGTACAGCAAAATGTACACCGTCGATTTTAAATATTTCCCCTTTCTATAGTTTTGTTCTATAGTTTTTAATTTATATAACAAGACAATTAAATAACTTGAAGCCAGGGTAAAAATGCCTAACAATGTTATGCTAACTCTCTTCTCAGAAATTCAAAGCACTAAGGATTATTTACTTATCTTCATAGCACACATGAATCGTAGGCAGAGGCTGCTTTTGCATTCATGTTTAATTAGTGGAGATTTTAGTCATGGGTTGGGGATCATCTCTTGGGCTTCATATTTTAGCTCACGATATCTTGTTTTGTTTTATTTTTAACTCCAAAACACTGGGCAGAATAATGACTATTCATTAATGAGATGAAAATAAAATAGAGCAAAGAATATGACGCCTGGGAAACAAGTTCC
>NW_006780914.1:340611-340873 GCF_000442215.2 Lipotes vexillifer | reverse complement strand
GCAGGAATGTGTAAATATGGAACAGGTACATTCATGATAGCATCATCTCAGAGCCTCATTGGAACCTGGCCTTGGTGCCACCACTGGAGACTGGGGCTCTGTTGCTACTGTCCTAGGCTTGACTTTGTGCACAAGAGCTTCAGGAAGAAACAAAACTATTATTCCCTCATTAGATAGTGAACAGCATTATGCCAGCAACTAAGGCAAAGCATTGATGATCCACTTGGTGGGCTTTCATTCCCCCATTTGCATACTAACAACA
>NW_006780914.1:333742-340601 GCF_000442215.2 Lipotes vexillifer | reverse complement strand
TCCTGCTGATTTTTCATCTATTTTCAAAATAGTCAATAATTATTCGTCCTTAATATGGCCATCTCTTTCACAGGAATTCTACAATGACTTTTTAAAATTATAGTTGTATAGCTCTTCAAGACCTCAGTAAAAAGGCTATAAATGTTTTATTAGCGCAGCTGAATGGGATGTTATTCCTGCATAAGATAAAATATATTTTCCTTACTCTTTCTCCAATCTCAGTTTGATCTCCATTTGGTAACTGCTCCAAATCGGGAAGGAGAGCACAGGCTTCCAAAACTCGCTCATAAAGCTGCTTCTGCATGGCAGAGCCAAAGAGAATGTTTTCTTGCAAAATGCAATTCTGAATCCAAGCCTGCTGGGAAACATAAGCCACAGAGCCCTAGAAAAGAAATAAATAAAAGAAATACTCTTAACAAGAGAAAAGGAGAACTTGCATGCACCACATTAAAGGAACATATTTAGTCCATGGTTTTGCTTTCTTTAAACTGAATTTAAAAATATTTAGATTATTTCTTAAATGTAAATATATTCTATTTACATTTTAATCTTATATCCTGTTTTAATCTTATGTACTTTTATTAGAGTCCCCTTCAAATGAGTTACTCACTCTAGCTTCTATCAAAGTTACCTGTCTGGTGGGATTTTCTGGAAGCAGACACTGAGTTTATGAGTCAGCTCTACCTACCCTAACAAAGTACCATGAACTGGGTTGCTTGAACAACAGAAATTTCTTTTCTCACAAGTGTGAGATCAGGTGCTGGCAGGGTTGGCTTCTCCTGAGGCCTATCTCCTTAGCTTGTAGATGGCTTTCTTCTCCTGAGTCTTCGCATGGCCTTCCCTTTGGGTGTGTGTCCTAATTTCTTCTTCTCATAGAGATATCAGCCATACTGGATTAGGACCCACCCTCCTGACCTTATTTTAACTCATTATCTCCTTAAAGACCTTATCTCCAAATACAGTCACATTCTCAGGTACTGTGGGTTAGGACTTCAACATATGAATTTGGGGGGAATACAGTTCAGCCCAGAATGTTGAATTTGGAGTGCAAGTTGTTTATTTGGGATCAATTCTTAGGAAAGAAAAGGAAGAAGGAGGATTGGGTAGAGCAGGAAGTCACACAGCAAAATCCAGATCCAACAGAGATTTGGTCAACCCTCCAGAGAGCTATGGAGGTGCATCACCCATCAGAGTTGTTCTCTGTTAGGCTGAACTGGCCCGGCCTTTCAGAGTGGGACCCCAGGAGGCCAGCATGAAGGTGCTGATGTGCTATATGTACTCCCAAGGCTGGGTGGCAAGCCCTTCCTAGAAGTGGGGGTCGGGGCAGCACATCTCTCTCTTCCACGTACTCACTGCTCTTAAATTCATTTTTTGATAAGTTTATGTCTTGACATTATTCTTGAATATGACTCTGCTCCATAAAATATCCTTTTAACTAGCCCTTGTCTTCCAAAGGACTCCCAGTATTTGAACTAGAGACTCACATTTCAATCTGCCCCATGGACTCTATCCAAACACTGATTTGAGTATTTTGAATATTATGCACTCTGTAACAATACCACACATTTAAAGTACTTTCTGACGTAGACCTGTGTGTAACTACCAGTCTTTTGATTTCTACCAACTACTTTAAAGGTCAAAGATTAACTTTTAATTCCTCCTTGTTGAGCATGTAAGACATAGAATGGCTTTTGAGCCAAAACAATATATAGTTCTGATCTGACTTGATCTTGAAAACAAAAGTAATTGCTCTTGAATTGCCTCATTTAGTGAATAACTTTTGATTAGAATAGCATATTAAATCTGTCCTCGGGTGACAGAAGTTCTGAATACTTGATATACATTAGTCAAGATAAGGGGAACAGAGGGTGAAGAACACAGGAGAAAAGACTGTAGAACAGGGAAAAGTGGTATATAATATAAAACCGGAACTAAATACTACATTGAGAGGTGTGGACTTGATGTTCTGGTATGACAGCAGCTGAAAAAAAGTTGATCAATTTTCACAGAGATGTAAATTTTTCCTTTTATCATCATTATAATTATCATTTGCGTCTCACATACAAATGAAAATGTTTTTGTTTCATTTCATCCTTAATAATAAAACTACAATAGAAGTTTTGCTAATTCAAAAATGGACTCTAAATCTCTGATGTTTTATCAAAGAACATTGAATATTGGATACTCTGCAAGAATGATATCTGATGTAAGCCTTAAAAACTGAGAATAGGGGATCTTAGAATTTGAACGTTGGAATGATATGCCTCAAAAAAGTGCTCATGTGAAACCTTGAGAAACAGAAAGATGTAAACAAGATCACCTTATAAATACTAAATGTTAAGTTGGCCATGCCATCATTATGATATTACTACTAAATTAGATATAATAAGGATGACACATATATTTAGGATTAAAAATGTTTTCAGAAATAATTCAGAGTGTGGTACCTCAAATCCTCCACTGATCCAGACCAACAAGCTTCCTTAAAGAACAATGTGGCCAATTATACAGACAGATAATATTGTTTCCCTTTAAAACAAATATCGTATATTAACGCATGTATGTGGAACCTAGAAAAATGGTACAGATGAACCAGTTTGCAGAGCAGAAGTTGAGACACAGATGTAGAGAACAAACGTATGGACACCAAGTGGGGAAAACCGTGGTGGGGTGGGTGGGGATGGTGGTGTGCTGAATTGGGCGATTGGGATTGACATGTATACACTGATGTGTATAAAATTGATGACTAATAAGAACCTGCAGTATAAAAAAACAAACAAACAAACAAAAAAACAACTAATACTAAACTTTCTTTCGGATATTTGTATGGAAATACGTTAATATAAATGTTGCAGACATTACATGAAATTTCTAAAAATCTTATATGTTCTGGTATAATGTTATAAGTCATAATTCTAGTTATTACTTTAAAATGTATATCTCAGAAATAACTAAATTTCATTGTCAGTTGATTATTATGAACTTTCATCAAATCTTTAAAAAAAAAAAAAAAGAAAAACAAGCCATTAAAGAGAAATTCTTCCAAGAGAATTAAAACACGTTATATACCTCTGAAAAAAAAAAAAATATATATATATATTGTTTCTCTTTGACAACCCTAGCTTAACATAAACAAAGTGTGTCCTCTCTGCTTTACGATTAGTAATAGCAATGTTATGGTTTCTATTATCACCATGAACACTTTCTTAATTAAGAATTCTCAAAGGTATCAGAAATAATCTTTAAATCTTACCATGAGTACCTCAACAATCATAATGAAGATAACAACAACCATAAAAATTCATAGGGAGCCAGCTGACTCTATGCCAAGAACTAGTCTGTCTTTGCACATTATCTTATTCAATCTACTGCTTAACCTTTCAAGCTTATTATTATCATTTATGCATCAGGTGAAACCTAGAATTGCTATTGTTTTTATCTTGATACACTCCTAATTATTTTTCAAGATTAAATAAAAGGCTACCTACTTTCTGATTGTTTTTCTCTTTAAAGCAGAATTTGTTGTTTTTATACCGTTTCATTTAAAAAATCTAATTTAAATACTTGTTGTAATTGACCTTAGTATCTCCCTCACTGGACTATGAACGCTGTAAGAAGAGTAGCATATCCTATTCATGTTTATTTCCCTGGTACTAAGTGCTAGGCACATAGTATGTGCTCAATAATTGCTTTGTGAAATTAACCAAAGAAACTGAACGATAATAAAATCAACATGACAAGCATTATATTTTTAAAGGATACTTACTGGCCTAGGAAAAGGTATAGTCATCTTGATCGACAGACAAATGGCTGATTGCAATCATTAGGAAGCACATAAGGAGACAAAGATCGTGTACTTAAAGTTAAAGAGTAGTGGTATTCGTTAAGTGTAACCTTATCAGAAAAAGTCCTAAAAATCATACTTGATTCCAAACTAAGAAATAGCAATGCTGAGAGAGAAATAAATAATCCCAAAGAACTGGAGTCAGGAAAGATATAAAGACATGAGGAAAGATATATTATAAACAAAAAATAAAAAGATTTGGAGTTGCTTTTTCCTCGAGAGCAAAACTGTGAAGACAGTGGTTTCAGATCCATAGAGCTTCTCCATCTTGTCAGATGTGAGAGGAGCGAATAGGTAGTATTCTACCTAAGAGTTAGTTAGGTCTAAGGAAAAACTCATTAGATAGTCTAGTATTTCAAAGAAGAAAAAGCTGATGAAGAACTTCTTGAATTCTTATTCCTACTTACCTTTATGAATAAAACAAATGGCTGGGAGTAGACCTCTCCTTAGTCCAAAGGCTTAAATTTAAATGTAAGCTATTAATATTATTATTTTCCTGAGGTTTTCCTAGGTCAAAGGTCTTTCTCATGAGCAACTACAAGATTTCTTAGAAATGGAACGGCCGTAATTACTTAGGAAACGTTGCAGTGAATGATAATTAGAAACCTAATCAAACTACATTATAAATCACATTCGTTTCTCTATAATTGGTTGCAATTTAGTTAATATCATCAAACAACTACCATAAGCATTCCTAAATGATTTGCTGAAGTATTTGGAGGACACAATGCTCTTACTAAGCCATCCATAGTTAATCGATTTCTGTGGAAATTTAAATGATTGTTACAAACTAAAATTCTCATTAAATACTTGCATCTTCAATTCAATTTGATAAATTCTTATTGACACTAATGATATACTGGCTGTAGCCTGTTACACTAGGAGATGTGAAAAGAATGCATTGTTGACTTTACCTTTCTTTGGACTACTCCTTTAAGTTTCTCCATTTCCCCTAAAACGGCAGAAAGCAGAGATGATTTTCCAGACCCAACTTGCCCTATAACAGCCACTAAAGCTCCTTCTGGAATCTTTATGTTTAAGCTGCATGACAAGAAAAGGAGAGAGATGACATAAGAAGTTCTTGTTATAATTGTTTTTAATGTATATTCCTAGACAAGTCACTGTATCACTGTACTGGGTATCATCCCTGAAATTGCTGCTATTCTCATTGTCCTACATTATTCTACAAACACCCAAACTTCCAAAATGCAACAGCAAATGCTGCAGAGGAAAACAGAGGAAATGAAAAGGGAAAAAAGAGAGTAAAACAACCATAAAAATGAAATGTGCAGTGAGAGGTTTAAAAAAAATATTGTAAATTCCAATAGATTCATCTTCTGCTTAAAAACTCTAAAAAATAAAAACATGGAACATTATAGAATTCAATGCTAAAATTTTTTTGTTTTTAATTTTCCCCAAACCATGACTTACTCTTTTAATATTGGAATCCCTGTTTTATCCCAGGAAAAGGAAGCATTTGTAAAACCAATGGCATGATCTAGGAAGAAAAAATAAATACAAATGTATCTTAGAATCAATTGTCTTCAGCCTAGAAATCAAATAAATATTGAATACAAAGAGGAACTGCTGACCTCCTATGTACTTTGTTTCTATACTTCGAGGATGAAAGTCCTCAGTATTGAGAAAGTCTTCCAAACGAACCAATGATATTCTTGTCTATCAAAATAAATGCAAATGAAATTTCTTGTGTTTCAAGCACAAGTTAAACTGAAAAGCATTTATTGTGAATTACAGTATGATTAAAAATTTTTGATGCAAATTGAAGATATTAATAAAAATATTCAGCAAGCATAGTTTGCATTGTTTTGATAAAAATATTCAGCAAGCATAGTTTGCATTGTTTTAATGTTTATAAATAAGTCCATCCATAAAGAAAAAGAACAGTTTCAAGGATCAAAGATCAAAACAAATATATATGCAGGAAAGCATGAGAAGAAGAAACCAAAATTCCTCCTTAATATTCTAGTAAAAACATAATAACTGATTAATTAATAATTATACAAAAATTAGTTTTTAAAAGCAACTTCAGGACAATTGAATGAATTCTGCTTCTGAGCATAAATAAAATGATTGTTTTGACAATAGTAACATTTAGTTACAGTAAAATACCTGTAAAATGTTTAGCTACAATTATGATAGAATCATTTTTCCCCCTGAAACTGACTTGCATGAAACCTCTAGTATATTTCTATTCACTTTATGCTAGAAAATGTCTATTGTTAATGGATATGATGTAATTGGGCTGTGGTTTTGTTTACCAAGTGTGTCATATCAATATGCAGAGCTGGTTCTTTTTCTTTTTCTTCTCTTTTCTTTCTTTTTTTTTTTTTGACAATTGTTCTCCTTATTTGTTTAGTGACAGTAGTAGTATACCACTTGGAGTTGGAAAACACTTTGCCATACCAGACCTTTAGCTAGATTCTAATTTCAAAAGCAAAACTAAACTGTTACTCTATGAATGACATTTTCTTTAAGAGAAGTGTGCTGTGAAACAAGTGTTAAAAGCATCACAACAATAGTACTTCTATGCCCTCTGTTGGTCATTATTAGTAAAATAACATCAAAATGGTATTATGTAACAAAAATAGCTTAATTGGTATTTACTATAGAAGTATGTTACTCTTCATTTAAATAATTTAAAAATTAAAAGGCAAAGTTCTTAGATCAAAGAGCCGGTTCCAATAAGCAAAGATTCACTTTGTTTATGAACCCAGACTTGAAAAGGATTTGGTGGTGGAATGCCCAAACCTGATATCAAAAAAATTTAACTGAGAAAATCTCAGGGCAAAGGGATGAAGGAACTCAGTTCTTTGGATTCCTTGTGGTTTTGGCCGCCTTCTACTCATTATAGCATCTAAAGAGCCTCTAGCAATTGGAGATTACAATAAAAGCAGGCTGAACCAGATACCTCATACAAGGTTTGTTGGCAGACTGATATTATCAATGCACTTTTCTCCCTGGTTTATTCATTCATTATAGATGAAATGCTGCTGA
>NW_006780914.1:323391-333732 GCF_000442215.2 Lipotes vexillifer | reverse complement strand
CTGAACCCTGGGAAAATTCAGATCCAGCTCTGTGCAAAGCACCTAGTTAAAAATTTTTCAGCTGAAAACAGAAAATGAACCCTTTAATGGCATAGCGTCAAACACCAAATTTTAAAAAGCTAAATAAAAGAAACTAACACTTAGCAAAGAAAACAGTATCACATATTGAAAAGTCATTTTCAACTGACTTTCTATTGAAAAGACGCGTAAAAGTCATTTTTATAGAAGAGAAGCACAGGCAAAGAAGACACGACTCCTTCCATTCTACAATGTTCGCTATTGCTCATTAATTCAGGGAGGTTAATTTTGAAAGTAGTGTAAAGCAACTACAAAAAGTGAAATTTTAAAAAAAGACAAAGAAATGAAATATGCAAAACCATAGATTTCAGTAGAGAAATGATTCTCAGTTTAAGGATACTTTGGATGTACCTGGACCACAGCTGAGATCACCATTGGTAAATCAAACAGAGGAAGCCTCAAAATATTAAACAAAGACATAGATGTGAACACTTTAGTGGCTGTTAAAATGTTGCCTTCGTCCAGTAAGAAATAGACGCCAAATGTTGCCAGGGACACCTTAAAAATAGAGATACGTTATATTATCTTCAATTATTCAATTATGAGTTAGAGACTCAAAATTAGGAAAGAAAATTTTAATAACCTTTATTGTTGCTGTTTACCAAACTTCAGTACTATTCAGTACTACTGCAGAAAGTTATGAAATCAATGTTTAGTACAGATCATACAATTGTGTATCTTAGATAACGACATCCTATGAACATGTGGTCTAGCTCCCTTCTTTGACATACCGTATTTTCACTAGAGTAATTATTCCCACTTAAAACATATAGTAGTTCATCTTTTTTCAAAGTGGAGAAGTTTTATGTAAATTTTTTCCAGTAACGTGTGCATACCTTCTATCTCATATTCAATAATTATACTTTCTCTGTGTCTTAGTATTAACTGAGGAAGGCATAAATAAATCATGACTGATAAGATTTATATTTACTAGCATAAGTTTCATTTAGAAAAGGCAGAAAAGTTCATTTATGCGTGAGAATGTACTGACTATTTATCATGTACATAGGACGGTCTTAAACAAATGTTTCTTGGACATTTCTACTAAAGTATTCCAAATGTAAATATTGCTTTTAGTTTCATAATACCCTTATGTCTGTTTGAATAAAAAATAATAATATTTTAAATTAACAACAGGGGAGACATATAGAATGTTCCCTGACCCCATCACCAGAGAGTGGTAACTTTGGTTAAAATTGATGCTTCAGGTATATGTAGTTTTCTTATCCTTTAGCTTTTTTTTTTTTTTTTTTTTGCGGTACGCGGGCCTCTCACTGTTGTGGCCTCTCCCATTGCGGAGCACAGCCTCTGGACGCGCAGGCTCAGCGGCCATGGCTCACGGGCCTAGATACTCCGCGGCATGTGGGATCTTCCCGGGCCGAGGCACAAACCCGTGTCCCCTGCATCGGCAGGCGGACTCTCAACCACTGCGCCACCAGGGAAGCCCAATTTATACTCTTTAAATAGCATGAGATTCCCAATATTTGTATGAAGTGACAGAAGGAGAATGACCTCAGTTCATATCAATTCACCTACAAATACTAATTCTATAACTTTGAGGATGTTTCCAAACTATCAATATTTCCATTTCCTTTTGTGAAATGAGAAAAGTAATGCTTTATTATTTCAAGAATGAAATAAAGCAATGCATATAACTTGTCTGGTAAACAGTAGAAACACTCAATAAACGTTTAGATAACTTCCCTTCCCAACTCTATGTAGTGTGACTTTGGGTCTTGCTTAAAAGGGATTATTCATGAAAATCAAAAAATTTTAGAGCTGAAATGGAACTCTGAAATACAGGTTATATTTTTTAAGAATGAGGATGGCATGTGTTCAACCCATAAGAAATTTACAAAGATGTAAAATCTTATTATATATAAAAAATACAGACCAATGAGAATGCACCAAAAAAATTTTCCCCTTCTTTTAAACTTTCATTCTCTTATCTCCATAGGTTAATGACTGCATATTTTTTAAATTTAAATTCAGATAAAGAAGATTTCACTTTGGACATCTTAATTCCAGGTAATTTGAAGGTGAATCCGCAAATCAAATTTGAAAATCAAAACAAGAAATAATACACACACTCACAAAGAATGGAATGCAAGTTAAAGTCAGCATAGAAAATACAGCAAGATACCCAGCTGATTTTTGAACTTCCAATTCCTGTTCTCGAATTTCAATAATCTTCTTTTTATAGGAGGGTTCCCATGCATAAAGTTTAAGGATCTGTGAAGAAGTCAGACAATGACTATTTGACAATCAATATCATAGAAGGAATAAAAACATGCACACATACAAATACACACACTATAACACATACACACACTCACATAATTGTGTAGGTAAAAAAAAAAAGATGTTACCTATAAAGTAAAGAAAATTTCTCCTGTTTTCAACTGAGTCAAAACACTTCCTTGAATTGTGTTTTTTTGGGGTGGGTCGGGGGAGGAAATCACCATTTCCCCAGGCTTATGTCTCTCTTACCCTCCAGTAGCTTATTCTTGAGCCAGATTTTGGCAACATCCCAGTTCCTGGAATGAGCTCCATAGCAGTTTCTATCTAGCTTAATCCTGTCAATTTTCCTGCTGGTCCAACTCTCAGTTCTGTTCTCTTCCCATTTCTAAATATCTAAGCTTCTCTCTTTGGTCTCCCAATTTCTTGAAAACTGATGTCTTGGGACTTCAAGCCATTTTCTGAAAGGTTACTGGTGTTCTGAGATTGTACACTATTTTCTGAGATGGAAAACATGCAGAAGCAGAATCATACAATGGCTCACCACATATGTTTTTTTTTTTTTTTTTTTTTTTTTTTTTGCGGTACGCGGGCCTCTCACTGTTGCGGCCTCTCCCGTTGCGGAGCACAGGCTCCGGACGCGCAGGCTCAGTGGCCATGGCTCACGGGCCCAGCCACTCCACGGCATATGGGATCTTCCCAGACCGGGGCACGAACCTGTGTCCCCTGCTTCGGCAGGCAGACTCTCAACCACTGCGCCACCAGGGAAGCCCACCACATATGTTTTAGAGTGAGATAGACCTACATTCAAATTCCAGCTCTATCTCTTTGTGATGATTAATTTTATGTGTTAATTTGGCTACGTTATGTTGCCCAGTTCTTTGATTAAACACCAGTCTAGATGTTGCTGTGAAGGTAATTTTTAGGTCTGATTAACATTTAAATCATCAGACTTTAAATAAAGCAGATTACCCTCCTTTAAATGGGTTGGCCTCATCCAATCAGTTGAAGACATTAAGAGAAAAAACTGAGGCTCCCTGAGAAGGAAGGAATTCTGCCTCCAGACTCAAGATGGCAACATCAACTCCTGCTGGAATTTCCAGGCTGCTCAACAGATTTCACACTTGCCAGCTCCCATAATCATAAGCCAATTCCTTAAAATAAATCTTTATCTATCTATCTAGCTAGCTAGCTAGCTATCTGTCCTATTATTCCTGGTTCTCTGGAGATCCCTAATATAATCTCTCACCAGGTCTGTGAACTTAGACCTGACCCTTACCTGCTCAGATACTTTGTTTCCTTATTTGTAAAATGAAGATGAGAAATCTTTTTCTTGAGGTTTATAAGAATTATATGAGGAAACAGATATAAAGTGATAGGCACAGTTCATGACACATAGAAAATGTTCAATAAATGCTAAAATATTATCATTATCAAATAGAGGCTCTATGACACCTGTTTTCAGACTCCAAGGATGCAAACTGCTCACACCTTTAAACTATACTAATTGATTGCAACTTGGACCTCTACCAATATTCTAGTGTATTTACTACTGGGACTGCTATTTTAAATCTTGAACTTTGTTTAGATCTTGAGGAAATTTTCTTTTATTTTATCTACACTGTCCTAGTTCTACTGATAATACAAATTTCCTTTTATGAATATCAATAGTCAAAACCTATGAACATACATCACTCTACTTTCTAATGGATGCAGGAGCTCTCAGTTAACCCACCAAGAGGTGCAAGATGCATCTGGATCATATACTTTGGGGATGTGTGACCTTATTGAATAATCTGAGTTAAATTTCAGAGTTACTTATTGCTGTTCTAAAGTTCAGATGATTAAATGGATAATAGTCTCCTTTCAAGGTATCTTCAATCTAACAATGTCTTTCACTTCAGTAATTTATATTTTTGTAAAAATTCTACACAGCACAATACAGTACATCATTTATTGATTCTAAGGTGAATCAATGGGTACATATAATGGGTTTATTCTGTGTATATAATGATAGATGCACCAGACAGAGGGAACGTCCTATGCATTTTTAAATGTTAGAAGGAAATTCCATGTGAACTCTGCAAATTTTGTGCTTTAGAAAAATCTGGTAAGCTATAATCCAAGTGCAGTAGGATTTGAAATTATATACAGAAGGTCTCCAATTTACAATGATTCAATTTAGGATTTTTCAACTTTAGGATGGTGCAAAAGCAATGCTCATTCAATGGAAACTGCACCTCCAATTTTGGATTTTGATCTTTTCCCGGGTTAGTAATATGTGGTATACTACTCTGTTGTGATGCTGGGCAGCCACACAGTCCAGAGGGTAAACAACGAATACACTTGCAACCCTTCTGTAACCATACTACCATTCTGTTTTTCACTTTCAGTACAGTATTCAATAAATTAATGAACTTTTCAACACCTTATTATAAAATAGGCTCTGTGTTAGATGATTTTGCCCAACTGTAGTCTAATGTAAGTGATCTGAGTATATTTAGGCTAGGCTAAGCTATGATATTCAGTATGTTAGGTGTATTAAATGCATTTTCAACTTAAGGATATTTTCAGCTTGTGATGGGTTTATCAGGATATAGCCCCATTGTAAATTCAGGAAGATCTCTATACAAAAGTTCAAAAGGTTTCACTCATTTTATCACAGAGAAAATGTTAGTGGTGTGGAGTGGGGGTAGATTTTCTAGGAAACAAATAATCTGTAACACACCTTTCATAGAATACCATTTGTATGATCATTGCTATTCTGAGTAAAAGAACCCCCTATAAATCTGCCTTCACACTGATGAAAATGGTATTGTCACTCTGCCCTGCTTCATCCCATCACTTCTACCCTTGAAACAAGTAATATTTTGTATCTTTTGGGATATTTGTGTTAGTTGTTGGTTGAGAATCAAAAAAAAAAAAAAAACCTGCATTTTACTTGGCTTTATTTAAATGTTATTTCAACAATAAGAATTCCTATACATCTGAAATCTAAAATATTCCCTCAAAAATTATACTTATATCATTACTTTGATATTGAGAAGGCTAAAAAATTCATTTATTGTTTAACTCATTGCTATATTCTAAATAGTTAAATTAAAGGTATGCTCTTTTTATATTACCTTAATTCCATGTAAGATTTCATTGAGCAGTTTTATCTGTTTGTCTTTGTTCTTCGTTTGGCTTTTCTAGGTAAGGGAAAGAAAATGAAATTATATTTGACGAGAGTTGCTAATACTTTAATTGACATGACCATAGCTATTTTTTAAAATACAATGTATTTCCTCTATTTTGTATAATATTTTATATAAAACCATCTTATAATGTGCATGCAATATTATTCTGTTGATAATGTTAGAAAATAGTTATAAATAGACATTATAAACTTGAAAGTAGCCAGGATAAAAACAAGGTGTACATTTTCCAAGAGTAGAAAAGATAATAGTTATAATGGAATGATAAAATAATATCCATATTCTATTAAAATGGGATAAAATTCCCCAAACTCTATCAATTATATATATATATAAATAAAGGTTTCTATATTTTAAGTGTACTATCTTGAGTGTTATTAGTACTTTGGAAATTAGAGTGATTAAAATGTATATTTTCAAATACTGGTTTTTTTGCAAACATTATATAAGTATTATACATTTATTCAAATGCTTAATATTTATATTATTTTATACTTATTATTGTTTAGGTATTGCTTCTTAAGGGTTTCCTCCAATAATACTGCCACAATTATTTTATATATAATAATAAGTATTTGTATATCTAACAAAGTACACATTTACAAGTTAATATCCTTAATATTGTTTGTATGATTAAAGCGTATTTTCTGTTTGGAATATTTGTATATAATATTGGAGTCTCTTTGGATGTCTTAGGGCTCTAGATTAAGGTCCTAAAAATGTAAGTCCAGGGCTTCCCTGGTGGCTCAGTGGCTGAGAGTCCGCCTGCCGATGCAGGGGACACGGGTTCGTGCCCCGGTCCGGGAAGATCCCACGTGCTGCGGAGCGGCTGGGCACGTGAGCCATGGCCGCTGAGCCTGCGCGTCCGGAGCCTGTGCTCCGCAACGGGAGAGGTCACAACAGTGAGAGGCCTGAGTGCCGCAAAAAAAAAAAAAAAAAAAAAAAATGTAAGTCCATTCCTAAAAATTTGACTTACAATTATATAAAATCCAGAATATTTTTTAAAAATTAGTTTAAAAGTATTCACTGAAAAACCTGTTATTCTAAATACTAGTGTGTTTAGTAATTCGTAATTATTTTATAATCATATGTTATTTTCTATTTCTCATCTTTAAAGCCTAATCTTTTTGGTAATTATTTGAAAAATTCAGAAAAATATAAAAGAAGGCATAAATTTTCAGCACCTAAGTATATTAAAGTAATAAGTACTGTTGGACACATGTAACTTGACGCAATCATATTCTTACCTTCAGCTTTTTCATTCTATTTGCAACTAAAGCATTCATTGGGATAACAAACACAAGGACTGCTACCCCTGCTAACACTGCTGGACCCAGCTCTTGCCAAAGGAATGATATGGCCATCAGGATTTGAAAAGGACCTGACCAAAGGAGATTGATGTTTGCGGTCAAGTCCATGAGCTGCTGGGCATCTGCTGACATCAAGTTAATAATTTCCCCAGTGGAAAACTTTTTTCTAGAAACATTAGATAAAAGCAGGGCCTGGAAAAAGAGAAGCAAAATACTCAGAGTTCTGTAGATCATGAGGGATCTTTACAGTCAAACAATTGTAACTTTTAACTAAAATAAATGGTAGTTAAATGGTAACTTTTAACTAAATGGTAACTTTTAACTAAAAATAAAAATTTGTAATATATTTAGACAAATATACATGATTACTTATGCATTGGATCATATAATATCAAGAGCTATGTTTTTAGATGAAGAAAAAACAATTATTGATCAAATTACATAGTTTTAAAATTTACTATGTATTGGTAGAGAGTAACAGTTGGATTCCCAAGCAAATACATTCACCAAGAACCCTTTACGATTTGTGGAATTGAAAAACTGCAAAAGAAATCAATTCGAGATTTCTAGCACTGAGCTCCCTCTCTGTTTACTGGCATATAATGCTAAACCATCTAACTTTTATCAATACTAAGTACACAAGTGAATCAATGAATATCTAATGAATGCTAAATTTTAAATGATACAGTCCTAATTCTTAAAGAGATTATAATCAAATTGTGCAGTCCACTCCCCTCCTACACAAACGTCCTACACACAGGCTGATTATAACAATAGGTAAGAAGGGCCATGCGGATTCAGAGAGAATTGAAAAGTCTTGATGGACCAGTTGGAAATACATCTTTTCTTTTCTTCCAAAACCTAATTCTCACTTTCCCTCTGTGTATGTTATTTAATATTATATTGAATTCAATATCCTTAAGGTTAATTACTGGTATCTTCTTACTAAGGTTGATATTAGAAATTCATTTATTTAATTTCCCACTCATTTAAAATTCCCAGTGAAAAGCATAAATAACTGTAAAAATAGTGGAAGTTTATATTTAAACTGGAAAAGAGGCAAAAGTCCATTCATATGACAAAAGTTCTAAAGAATTTCCATCACATTGATTTAAAGAGAGACAGGATTGAGAGCTGGATCTAACAAAAGTAAATGGTATACAGGAGGCACTCAAGATCTATTTATTCAATAAATGACTAATACAAAGCCAGAGGAAAAGCCCATCTGGAAAAAAAGTAGGCAGGGCCTTCAGTGGAACACTTCTAACATTCCCTAGCTTAAAGCCGAGGGGCTCAGTGCGTGTGGGAGGTCATGGGGCCGCCGGAGGGGATGCACAGACCTGGGAGTTTCACAGGTGTCAGGATCCCCCTAAGCCCTATGGCTACTGCAGTGTTGAATCCTTTACATTTCTGCTACTGCCTTCTAAAGGGCACAGTGGTGCTGATGATAAAACAGAATAAATACTGCTCCCATAAGAGGAAAAAAGGAAAAAATACAAATCACAACAATAGTTAGGCTTCTATCCACGCCTCCTCCAAATGTAGCTTTGTAAACTCCCTTAATAAGTTATTGACCATTTAAAGTGGCCAAGTAAAACAACGGAAATCCAAGAACAGTTATTTTTATTTCATTAAGACTATAGCATTTTTTAAGGGAGATCCATTGATCTCTAATAGCACCCACCCCCAACTTACTATTATAAACAAATATAAACTCTTTTCTCCCACTTTTCTAGAAGGAAAAGATAAACCACACTTAGAACTTATGAAAATACTAAAAGACTGAGTAATTCAAAATTATCAAATTATCCAAGGAATCAAATAAATACCCTCCTTTTGGAAAACACACAAAGCACAACTGTCACCGGCAAAACCCATTAACAATTCTAAGGGGACTGGGTAATACAATAAAGTCTAACCTTTTTTTTTTCCTCTTTTCCTGGGTGTTTAGTCTAGTCTCACTCGCTCCCAGGGGGCAGTGCGCAGAGGCCTCGCACCCGGCCCTTCAGACCAGAGTTCCTCCTGAGAAAGGAAACGGCTGAGCCTACACCGAAGCTCGGTGTCGGGGTGCAGTAGCCACGCATGACACTTAATCCAAGATGGCAGCAGCGGGCCGCGAGCAGAGATGTTGCACCTGGCACCTTGATCAGGAGCCTGAGCAGCACAGGTGCAACCACCCAGCAAGAACCCCGCCCCCTTCCCTCCCTGCCAGCCTGTCGGGAGAGCCCTGTGCTGTAGAGCAGCGGTCCCCAAGGACTGGTTTCCTGGAAGAAAATTGTTCCACAGACTGGGGGTCCGGGGTGGAGGGGGGATTGTGGACCTCTGCTCTAGAGCGAGCTCCCATCTCTCCGTTATCTGATCAGAGAATAAAGCTTTCCTTTGCTCCTAACCCAAACTTGGTTGGCTCGAAGGACACTGGACAGAAGGACCTTTGTTGGGGACCCACTCAGGAGGATCTGTAACACAACTGTGCGACTCATCACTTTTTGAAACTTCATTCATTTCATTGATTGAATTATGCTCTAAGAAGACCCTTTTTATGGACTGGAAATATCTTTTTATCACTGAGCTCAATTCACTAATGGCTCATTTCATCTTATGATGATGAAATTTGTTTTACAATTTCACATTCTCCCTCGTGTATTTGTTCCTTTCTGGACTCTGCCACGGCCCTGGTTCATATCTTTATTTCCTGAACTATTTTTCCTAACCATCCTAGCTGTAAGTCATAGACATCATATAATTTAGAACTTGCTGGGCCCTAAACATTTCTATCCCAGTGATTCTCAAACAGTGGTTGCCATACTTTTAATGAGTCATGGTGTTCGTAAAGGTGGATCCTCATAAATCTATGAGAATTCATTTTCCTTTAGTTCTTTTGATGCAAAAAAAGTATGCCAGGATTTTCTTTCTCTCTCCTCCTTCTGACCGCACTTAAGTATATCTATTTTAAAGAATGGAAACAGAATTTTATCAGTTTTCTTTATATTATATACTTCCCACAATTAAGGAAAGAATAAACCTTTAAGCCACAAATGTAGACAGTCTAGACACGGTTATTCAACTTAAATTTAATTGAAATTAAAAATCTACTTCCTTACTCTTACTAGCCATGTTTCAGTTGCAAGGGTTCAACAGCCATATATGACTAGTGGCTACGATACTGGGCAATGTGGATATAGAATATTTTAAAAATCACAGAAACTCCTATTGGATGGTATTTGATGGAGGAATGCCCTCAGACTGCCCACATTAAGCCCAGGACTAACTGATGCTGCTTTTGAACCATATCTTGTTTCTTAGCCCTCAAGAATTCCCACAGAGGGCTTCCCTGGTGGCGTAGTGGTTGAGAGTCTGCCTGCCAATGCAGGGGACACGGGTTCGTGCCCTGGTCCGGGAAGATCCCACATGCCGCAGAGCGGCTGGGCCCCTGAGCCATGGCCGCTGAGCCTGCGCGTCCGGAGCCTGTGCTCTGCGACGGGAGAGGCCATAACAGTGAGAGGCCCGCATAACACAAA
>NW_006780914.1:308448-323375 GCF_000442215.2 Lipotes vexillifer | reverse complement strand
AAAAAAAAAAAAAAAAAAAAAAAAAAAAAAAAAGAATTCCCATGGAGCCTGCAACGGAGAGCTAAGGGGTAACAAAATCTGAGTTTTAAGACCCAAAGACTCGTGCAGTGATCAAGTGGAAGGAGGCCTGTGTTCTTCCCCACAAACCTTAAAAAATGATGTTCCCTGAACTTTACTCCAAAGTAGCAGCAGTCATGTGGATGGATACAGAGCAAGAGCTTTCAAACACCTCCCTTCCTCACCAAGAAAAAGGTGTGAGACCAGCTTTAACCCAGTGTAACAACAAATCCCTGATGAAGGAGGGCCAATGTCAGATGAACATGGGTCATCTGGTGCCACTATGAGAGCCATTTAGGATCTGAAGTTATCTAAATATGAAAAAAATCAGAATCCTAAAATCTGTATAGGAGAAGGGAAATTTAGCAACCCCAGTTAGTCCCTCTGGAAAGCGGATGTAGGATAAGAGACTCAGAAGAAAGACTGCCTTATATTTGTGCCACCTGCATGGGCTATCCCAGAGCATTCTAGCACTACAGGTCACTACTAATGTCTTCCGCTGTTTGTCTGATGGAGTTAGAATTAAATCTTAATCCCTACTGCAGGATCCACTGAACCAGCTTGATTGCTGTATTCCTTTGATCCTTGAGTGCCCTTTGTTATTAAACATTCTCTAAGGACCCATACAGTCTCACTCCTGTAGACTCTGTTCCCTCTTACATTATCTCCAGGGTCTTTTTACCTTTATAATGGACTCACCCATAGCACTTGATTTTCCTTTTTATTTCGGACAGTTTGCTCCAATTCCTACTGCAATCTACTCTTTTATGCTTGTAAATGCACCCAAATCCTATACCTAAACTCCTTTGCTTTAATCAATGAATGAAGTCCTGTTCCATACAGACCATATATCGAAAACAAATGTTAGCATTTAAACTGATTCCTAGACTCTTTGATCAATCTTTTCTCCATATTTGGATTCTGTAAATTCTCAGAATTTACAGCCGTTAAAATTACAACTGGGGCAGCCTCTCTGACCCTGTATCTGGGCTATGTTATACAGAGCTAGCTCTAATTCAAGTTCAGTATTTCCTGGCTCAATTGAGCTTGGGTCATTCCAGAGTCTCTAAAATCACTCTATGCCTCCATTTTGGCCTAATATGGCCAAATGGTCTGGAACACTTCATGCCCAGGTCAACCCAAATTATATTTCCTTCCACTTACACAAACCCTACAGCTTTCCGAAAGACTATTTCAAGTCTCCTTTCTATGTGAAACCTTCCTTAACTGCCTACACACATTGTAGATTTCCTGCTTATCTGATCTCTTATAATATCTGCATTTAGTTCCACACATTTATTATGTATGTTAATAGTTCTCCCCAATTTCTTGAAGGCAACGGCTCATTTATTCACTTACTCAGTCTTCCAACTTTTATAAAAATGTGTAAAAGCCACTCTCTTAGATGATAAAGGTACAACAGGTTAAAAAGTTCCTATTCCAAATCTGAAGAGCCCACAATTTATAGAGGAGTACAGACTAAGAAGGCAAAATACACCTGTTGATTTAATAACTCAGTGATAACTACGGGAGGGAGGAAACTCTTTATAATTGTTTATAACTGTCATGTAAATAAAAGGCTCTGAATGGTAAAGAGGTGGTATTTAAAATTGTATTTTCAAGAAAGGACAAACTAAACTTTAGGGTCATGCTAGGTATAAGGATCAGCTAGGTTTTGGGGTGGGTGGGAGAGGGCTTAGACTCAAAGAGAAATAGGTAACGACTGTATAGAGAACGATGGCTTTGTTGCATGAAAAGACATAGTGAGCAGAGGAAGTAAAAGGTACTATGTAGATGTAAAATGATCATGGAAAGAGATTTTATTGTTACATAAATATAGACAACCATAAAACATTCAATCCCATTCATTTTCTGAGGAGGAGTTAAGTGATGTAACAGTGGACACAGAATATCATTTAATTTCATGGATTAGAGTTGACTAGAAGATTCAGGGACTATAGAAAGAGGAGCCTACAAAGAAATTAATGCAACCAATATTGATGAGTCAAAGTTCTTTCATAGCAAAATAAATGTATATTCAAAGGACACACTAGAACTTTTTAATATACACTTCTATTTTTCCAGATCCCTTATTTGAAAGCACATAAGGATACAGTTCATTTTGAAATGGGGAATTTCTTCAATCTTTTACCTTCTTGTAGATCAGTCCAATTACAGCTGTCTTAATTTTTGCTGAAGTGAGCATGTTAAAACGTTGGTACTGCTGAAGGATCAGGGTTTGCAAGAAGACTACGACAAAAAGTGCCAAAGCATAACCATAGCCACTCCAGCCAAAATCTGGGCGGTGTTCACAGAAAATGATCATTTGCCTGAATGTCATATGCAAATTGAGAAAAGGGAAGAAATGTTAAACATCTGAAGTAATAAAATGCTTATGTGAATTAAGTGTTGTCAAAATGTTACACATACACACACACACACACACACACACACATACTCTTGCCTGTTCTTTTTTTACTTGCCCAATTTGGCATCCTTTCCCCCTTTATTTTTACTCAAGCATATATAATAAATAGAATCAACAATTATTATCGCAGGCTTGTGGGTAGAAGGATATTTTCTAATTTTCATATGGCAATCTCATCACATAATTAAATGTTCTGGCCTAACTTCATCATGAAAATTGAGACACAGAGACATTTAAAAGTTTTTCTTTTTTTTTTTGCTGAAATCATGCATTTTGTTAAATATAGGGAAACATGACAATTAGAACTTAAGTAGAGAATCTCTTAGCATGGCAAAAAGACATTGTTTCTTTAAAGGCCTGAATTATAGCTCACCTTTTATTACTTTTATGCATATCCAATTTCCCTCTCCTCTGCCTTTACTTATTTCCTCTTAAGTTTGGTGACAACATGGTCATCGTGATTAAGGTCAAAGCTGGGTACACCTAGACAATGGGGATGGTTCTAATTATCTAAGCTTCGATCTACTTTATTAACAGCTTGGACAGTTAATAGATGTATACTTAAATGCAATTCATGTTGCCTGAATTGCTTTATAAACCAAGTACTTCAGAAATTATCTTTATTAAAATTGTACCTTAGAATCAAATATAATACCAGTGCCTCTAAAAATCCTACTATAAACCTCTAGTCACTGAAAATCACTATTTGAAGTGACCACAACCCACATAAACATTATACAACAGCAGGTTCTGTATATTTAGTTGATGTCTATCAGATGCCATCCATTGGGACTCCAAATTATTTTTACAAAAGCAACTTACTAAATAACTTCCTGGTCTCAGAATTAAATTTCCTGAACGAGAAGCACTATTCTTTTTACTGTAGATACATCTATCAATTAGACTGTTTCCTGTTTCATAAAATCAAACAACTAAATGACTATCACCAGATACTATATTAATATGGAACTACTAAAAATATTTCCAAGAAATACTGTAAATAATCTGTGATCAAGGCATGGTAAAGACCGTAAATCTATATTCATGATATCAGATATAAATACTCATTTTTTTTGTTTGACTGACATTAGAATAAAATCCCAATAAATGGGAAAAAAGAGTAAGCACCATGATCAACAAGAAACAAATTTCTTCTACTAGTAAATTGATGAAAGTATTATTTTGATATATTTATTATACATGAGACATGATCATATAAATTCCTAAAATTCTGATGACTCAATTCTTCCCCAGTGTGGGAATTGTAAGCTTATTCAGCTACTCTAGAATGAGTGTTTCTTGGAAAAGCATAGCTCTGGATAAGTCCATTTACTCAGTAATCCATTCAGGAATTGTATTTCGTTCTACGTGCCAGGCTCTGTGCTAGGAGCTAAGGACACAAAAATTGAATAAGTGCCTGGAGGAACATATAGTCTACTCAGGGAGAAAGACATGTCAACTGACTCATTTCAATGCAATGTTGAAATTTCTGTTTTGCAGGTGTGATCAAGCTAGTATGTTATAAAAAGTGTGTGACAAAATTAGGGAGAAAATTCTCTACCCCACAGCCAAGGACTTAACAATTCTGTACTGCACAGACGGCACATTTGGGACGAATACAGAGACACTGAATTGCTATCGTCTCTAACTATTTTCAGAAAGAGTGACCACAGTGAGATTCTCTAATGAGTTTCTTGAGCAGTAGTCAGTCATTGGCAAATGGAAATCAGAACATGACTAAGAATGGCTGGGGATCACTTGCTACTCCTATCATTTTGAATTTGAACCTAATTCCCCTCCCTTTGGATCTGAGCTGAATTAAGGAATTGCCTGACTAAACTAATATGGCCCAAGTGACATTCTGGGATTTCCAAGTCTAGGTCGTAAAACGACTTGCCTAAACTTCTTGGAATGTTTACTCTGGGAACATCCAGCTGCTATGTAAGAAGATCAACTAACCAGAGACCTCAATGCTTAAGCTAACCATTCAGAGAAGCTGTGGAGAGAGAGAATAAGAGGAAAAGAGAGATGACTATTTCCAGCCATCTTAGCCCAGGCATCAGGCATATAAGTTTAGAAGCCATCTTCATATTCTGGTACCAGCAGATGCAGAAAAGAATCAAGGTATCACTCAGCCAACAGCCAGGTCCAAGTTCCCAGATGTATGTCTCTATTGGAGCTGCTACAACTATCTCAACCCTTCAAGCTACTCAGTGAATTCCCCAGTCATTGTGGAGCAGAGAAAAACAATCTCTCTCTGAAGCCCTGGTCCACAAAATCCTGCACATAATAAAATCATGGTTGTTTTATACCACTTAGTTTTGAAGTGGCTAATTTTGCAGCAACAGATCACCAGAACAGGGCAGGAGAGAAGATGCTGGCCAATGCATCTCTCATAGATGGACTTCTGGTCATAGATGAATGGTAATTACTCAGTGGTAACTATTTAAAAATAACTGGGATATTCAGAGGTGAGGGGCAGAGGCAGGGGGAATGAGACATCTCTTATCTTGTCTGTGGGAGGAGGGGACAGTTAATCCAGGAGACATTAGGCTTATATGTCTATAGACAAGGGAACCAAATAGAGACTCTGGGGTAAAAACAACAGAAACAGTTTTCTGACAGCAATAAAACAGCTTCTGCCCTTGGATTCCTTAACACCATTCTCTTTAGGTTCTCCTCTGTCTGTTCCAGCCACTCCTTCTCACTATCTTTTGATGGATTTCCCTGTCTTCACCACCTCTACACACTGAAAACGCTTGTGATTTTTTGTGTGGACATCTTTACTTCCCTTCACTGTAACTAAGGTGAGCTCATCCAGAACAGTAGCTTGATATACCTAGTCTAATTTGGAACAGTTCTCAAATTTATCACTCTAGCCTATATCTTTCCTAACTCCAAACTTATGTAGACGATTGCTCATTCAAACTTTTTACCTAAATGTCTGTCAGGGATCCCCAAGACCACTCCCTCATTAAATGATTCATTAGAACAACTTTTAGGACTCAACATATAGTCATATCCACGACTATTAATTATTATGGTGAAAGGATGCAAAAAAAAATTAACAAAGAGAAAAGGTGAATGGGGTGAAGTCTAGGGGAAAACAGGTACAAGCTTCAAAAAGTCCTCTCTCAGTAGAGTCACAGAGAACTCTCTTAATTCTCCCAGCAGCTAGTTGTGGCAAATATGTGAAATGTTGTCCACCAGGGTAGCCCTTTAAAGACCCAGCATCCAGGGCGTACTTTTCCTAACACACGCCCAAATTCCAGACTCCCAGAAGGAAAGCAGGTATTCAGCATGGACCGTGTTGACTGTATAAACAGTCTGGACATACTGAACCACTCCTATCAGTTAAGGTAGTGGGAACCCTCCTGAAATTCAAGTTCCAACTGCCAGCGACAGCAGTCAGGTCTGCTATTTTAATTCTTTTCTGCAGAATGGCTAATACATATTTCAAATTTAGCAACTTCCACTCCCTACTTGACTCTTTCCTGAGCCTTCCATACCTTCCATAAATGGTAACTCATTTACCTTGTGATTTAACAGAAACTCGGAAGCATCCTTGACTCCTTTCTTCCTCTCTCAACCTACGTTCAATCTATCAGTGCATTATGTTGACTCTACCTTTAAAATAAAGCCAGAAGCTGACCACTTGTCACCTTCATTGCTACAACCTAGTTGAAGCCATCATTGACTTTTGCCTGGATTATCTTAGCTGTTCCTTCTTCCACTCTTGCTCTACTTTATTCTCTGTGCAGCAGCTAGAGTGATTCCTGTAAAACTGAAGTCTAATCATATCATTCCACGCTCAGAATCTTTCAAAGGTTTCCCTTCTAATATATCACGTTCCACAAGGCCCTTCAAAATCTTTTCCAGCCCCCAAATCTTTCTGACCTCAGTCTTATCACTTTCCTTTTCTGACCTCTCAGCTTCCCTGCTCCAGTCTCACTTGCCTTCTAAGGGTCCTCAAAGACACCAAGCATGCTGCTGCTTCATGGCTTTAGCCATGCAATAGATATGGTCTCGGCTTCCTCCCTAACTTCCTTCAGAACTTTGGTCAAGTTTCACCTTATAACAAATGTCCTCCCTAATCACCTCACAGAAAAAAAACCACTTCCAGTTCCCCAGACTGGTATTCCCTACCCTATAGCCTTGCTGCACTTTGCTTTCCTTAGCACTGATTATTTCTTAATACAATTTATATTTATTCATTTGTTTATTATTTATCTCTCCCCTCTAAGTGTCATCGGAGCAGGGACTTTTTGATTTTTGCTCTATCCCCATGGTCTACTTAGAACAGTTTGGCATGTAGTAGGTGCTTAATAAATACTGGATAAATATGTGCCTGAATATTATTTGGGATCCAGGCAACTCAGGATTAATTCTATTTTCATGAATTAAATTGTTCTTAAAAACTCCAACTTGAAAACTTATTCAAAACAAAAAATATAATTATTAGTTCGTGAAACAATGTTTCCTTGTGTTTCCTTCATATGACAGGCAGAGGTAAGGAAATGTCCCCTTGAAAAAGGTAGCATATAGTCAAGGACTCAATTTTAATGTCTGCCCGTGAATCCTTACATATAGATACTATAGAAATATTATAGAAATTCTTTAATATTTTTCTCTCTATGTGTACACATAAATATATACACATACATATATATTTATATATATTTATATATTATTACCTTGGCTGATAAATTTCAATTCCCAAAAGTCCACAGCTAAGAAAAATAGAGGTATGTGTCCTTTCATTTTCTAAACATATACTCAAGCCAGATTTCCTAGATTTGAATTGTAACTCTGGCATTTTCTAGCTGTATGGTCTTAGGCAAAGTACTAGAATTTCTTTGTTTCTGCATTGTGATAGTGGGTACAATATTACTTCCTACATCATAGGATTGCTGTAAAGATTAAATAAGGTAATTAATATAAAGATTTTTAGAACAGTGCTTAGTACATGGTAGGTTTCAGTAATTACTCACTATAGTATCATAATTCACATTCATATCACAGGCAAACGTAATAGACTGCCTGTATTCTAAATAAAATTTGTAATTGGGACCTATCTCACTCTTTTTTAGTGAATGATTTGCTTATCATTTTCCTGTGGGAAGAAGAAAAAACAAGACTTCAACTTACTTCATTATGAGTGGGCTAGTGAAGGACAAAACATCAGCAAACACTTTGAATAAAGCAACTTGAATCAGGACAAACTTAAAGGTGTTCCACAATGCACGGAGCAGAGATGGTTTCCTGGTATGTGCCTCTTTATGAAAAGATGACTACATAATTAAAGAAAATAAAAACAATGTGAAAAGGGAACAGAACTAATATATAAAATATATATAAACTAACCATAAAATTAGTATTGTACTCCAAAGATAGTAAAGCAACAAAAAAAGAATAAATTCAGCTAAACTTGAAAATATGGCCCATATCATTGGCATGGTATGTCTCCAAACCACATGGTATTATTTATACCACGTGGCATAAGTGGAAAAATATTTTATTTTATCACTTTTGTGAGTTTTGAAACTGTTTAAATAATACAGTTTTTATCTTCAAATTATATTTTCTTTTCAAGAAGTCTAAAGACTATATATATATTCATATGCGTGTGTGTGTGTGTGTGTGTGTGTGTGTGTGTGTGTGTGTGTGTATCATGCTACATGTGGAGAACCTATCCCTGCCCCACAAGCTTTGGCCTTGTTCACTATATGACTTACTTTGACCAACAGACATGATTCTCTGAGATATGCAGACCATCTTTGCCATGATGGATGAGGAAAGATATTGGTGAGATGCCCAAAATTATATACATATCAACACATTTGCTCCTGAGCTTTGAAGGGAAGAGATGCTTAATAATTTGATGACAGACATTAGCTGCAATAACAACCAATTATACTTATAGAAATGGCTTGTTATTTCACATATTTAAGGTATTTTCTATATTGATACCTCATACTTGGAACAAGCTTTATTAGTTTTTTCATTAAGCACTAAGAATTTAATAATTAATTACCTTTACTTTTTGCCTCTCTTGATTCTTTAGAACTTCCTTCCTCCATTGTTTTTCAAAGATGGGACACACAATATAGGAGGAATCACTTTCATTTAGTTCGAAAAGATCCTCTCTTTCCAAAGGTTTTTTATAGCCTAAAATAATTATTCTAAAAATGAAAGAGCAAGGTAAACAATTCAGTAAAACCAATAATGAAGTTAAAACTAATTTTGCACACATTAGCTTGACTTCTTGATTTATAAATTATTTTATTGATCAGGTTGGAATGACTAGAGAGTGTGTTTGAAAAATCATACAACTCTATCCTGGAGTTCAATAATGTATAATAATCCTTTGTAGCTTTTAACAGGGCTGTTTAGATATCCAATTATTCAGTGAAACACTAACTTCATTTACTCATCTCATACTGGAGACACCCACCTACCCTACCTCCCTTACTGAAATTTAAATAGCTAACTTTCACAGTAAGGTATTCACGCCAAAACCCATATTTGCTTTTTAGGCTTGTATCAGAAGAGAAATGGATCCATCCTCTGCTGGGACTATATATACCCTTTGACACTTGACTTTACAGAATGTCCAAGTGGAGTAGCTGTATCTGCCCCAGATAGCTGTATAGGCCTTGGCCATATGACTTACTTTGATCCATAGCATATGAGTCAATGTCACAGAGCCATTTTGGAGCTGATGCCTTAAGAAGTATGGCAAGATACAGCCAGCCTCTTAGTACTTCCATGTTCTTCCATTCAGAAAGTTTGCCCCAAGGTACATGGTGAGTCATTATGCAAATACAATGGGTCTAAACTGAGATTTTCCCAGGCAAATAAAGGCGCATGGTCTAGTTATACCACGAACGTTATTGTGGCAGACAATGATTTATATTTACCTTAGACCCATCCCTTCTGCCTCAACTCTTCCTACTAACTGGAATTTGATACTTATTCATATGAAAATCTCTTGAACTCAGAGTAAGTCCTTATTCCAGCCACAGAGTTATGATCTATGATTGGCTTAAACCAGTCCTGGTAATCTCATTACTTTTTTGCTTAGCATTAAATAATATAACTCAGTTATGGCTAAGGAAATCTAAACAAAAGTCTACTGAGGAGAACTTTCTTTTTCAAAAGAAAACACAAAACAGGGAGCTCCCTGGTGGCCTAGTGGTCAGGAGTCCACACTCTCACTGCCGTGACCTGGGTTCAATCCCTGGTGGGGGAACTGAGATCCCACAAGCCGGGCCGCATGGCCAAAAAAAAAAAAAAGACACAAAACTTCAAAAGGAGGAAATGTTTGCCCTCCTTTTCCTGCACCTTCCTCCTTCCTCCCTGTACTGAAGACATAACGGTCTGAGATAGAGAAGCCATCTTTGCCACCACAGGTGAAAAGCCAAATACTAGAAATGGAGGGTGGAAAGAAAGAAAAAGCCTGGGTCCTTGATAACATTTCTGAGGTAGTTCACCAGCCTATTCCCTGCTGGTGAACTACCCAATAACATAAGAAAATAAATACATATCTATTTAAGCTATTATTATTTGGCTATTCTGTTACCTGAAGCCAAACACACTGCTAAGTAATATAGTTCAGATATACTCAGTTTTGAGCTTGATGACATGACTCATTCAATAAGAAATTAAACTACCATTTAAACCCAGGCCTTCTGACTCTATAGCTTCAGTTTCTTCCATCACAAAGCATATTAGTCCAAGAGACCATAACAAAGTATTACACTACTCCAAATTGGAACTGCTTTCATTGTCATTGTTACTGAACAATCTGAATTGACTGACCCTCGGATGGATTTAAACCCTGTGGTAACCAGTCTCCACTGGATTCAATTTCACTTTTATTACACTGTCTAATATCATATTACAATTCATAATTAACAAAAAGGCTTAAATGTACTAAGAAAGGACCTTCCATAATCATGTTTCTGTTGGTTCAATATGCTGGACAATTTCCTTCAGTGCACTTTTAAAAACATATTAAGCAATGAAGACTTTTACGTCATATTAAGTCCTTCTATTCTGTCCCACAAACTAAATATTCATTTTCAAAATAGATTGCATCGATTTTCACAAAAGCATTTTTAACAACATTTACTGCTTCAACATTTTGAGTTAGAACTGTGCAAAACTCAGCGGGTTTGGTTCACGGGGATAAGCGACCCCTGGCTTTCATGCTGAGTCTCCAAATAATGCAGCATCTAAAAGTGACACTTAAGCTAAACTGATTGTGGTGTATTTGGGCTCGGCTGTGACTTCCCTTTTGCCAGGTGTGTGCTTCTTCCACCTCTTTTGCTCTCTTCTGGTCTAACTTTTACACATAAGCATCTAGGAAAAGAGGAAGTGGTGTTTCTTTAAATCAGTCGATGAGTAGCTTTGGGGAAGCAACTAGGACCAATAGTTGACCCTCCCAATAAGTGAAATGGAGCATATGCACCAGGTCCCACAAACTTGTGGACTTCAGTCCTAAAGCAATAATAAAGGTACTTACATTCACCTTGTGTTTTTTAGATTGATATTGCTTTTCAAAGGACATTCACTTAAACTACTTTGATACTCACAACTCTCTACAGCATGGTGAGCAATATTAATTTCCCATTTTTACAGGTGGTTAGACAGCAGGAACTCTAGGGACTGGCCACAGGTTTTTAAATGTGATATACACCAGTGCTAACTTAACCAAAGGCAGACAGTGTCACTAAGTGTAATATTTCTACTCTGCATTCAATTTTGTTACATTAGAGAGAATTTTGAGCGTATTTAACATTAACAAGTGTGCATAAGTATCTCATCCAACTGATGTTAAAGGTAGTAAACCAGTGGCAGTTGGGTAGGAGGATGAGATGAAAAGTAAATTTTGTAGATGAGTAATAATTGAATACTTGGAAAGTATAGATATACAGTAGCATCATCATTTTCATTATTGCTAATTACATTTTTTTTTTTTTTTTTTGGGTTCGCGGGCCTCTCACTGTTGTGGCCTCTTTCGTTGCGGAGCACAGGCTCTGGTCACGCAGGCTCAGCGGCCATGGCTCACAGGCCCAGCCGCTCCGCGGCACGTGGGATCTTCCTGGACCGGGGCACGAACCCGTGTCTCCTGCATCGGCAGGCAGACTCTCAACCACTGCGCCACCGGGGAAGCCCGCTAATTACATTTTTAAACATTTCTGGAAAGGGGTGATTGTGTAATGGGAAAAGGCAAGACAGTCTGTACAAAAATCGTAGGATAGGACAAAGGAAATGTACAAGTTTTATTAATATGTGAGCAAAAGGTAGGACAGATTGAATAGTGTATCCCTGGTTAAAATTATAATTCAACTGTGACCTATAAGAACTTTAACTAGATTTTTCCATGTATGTCAGGGGGATTATTCTATGACCATGATTATTATACACTGATGACAGATTATATTTGCTAATAAAGCCTTCATAATTACTTGATCATCAACATGATCTAGACAACTACTGCCTTACGGATTAAGGCTCATAAGCATATAATTTGCTAATTGTTGGTATCATCTGAGTACATTTTAATTGAATTATTCATATAATTTTGGGAGCTTGAATTTGGCCTAGGAAATAATTTCTGACTTCATTCTGTAACTCAAAGAACAGATCTGAGAACACAATTAACCACTGTCTTCAAAGAGACATTCTCTTAAACAATAGCTATGTTTCAGCTGCAATTGTTTGATCACCAGATAAGAAACCACATTAGATTAATGCCAATGATAGTTTCAGATAATGGCATGCCATGAAAATATCTCCTATCTGGTGCTGAGATGTTAAATTCAAACAGAAAATAAATGCAATATTCAAAAATTATAGCTTATTGCCTATTTGATCTAAGATATGGGCTTCAAGCTATTGGGTTGCCATATTTTAAAATTTGCTATGTTTTATCTTGCTTATTACATTTAATTTCAGCTTCTTCCTTTAGGCCTCCTAAAATGATGTTTGTAATATTTAATATAAATGCATATAGTTTTTATAACTTGATATAAAAGTTTTAAAGTACATTTACTTAAAATTATTTGCATCTTTCACATTCTGTGATAGTCTGTGACTTAAAAATGACACTCTGATAACTATGTATAAAACAGGTAACTAATGAGAACCAACTGTATAGCACAGGGAACTCTACTCAGTGCTCTGTGGTGACCTAAATGGGAAGGAAATCCAAAGAAGAGGTGATTGATATATGTAAACGTATAGCTGATTCACTTTGCTATACATTAGAAAGTAACACAACATTGCAAAGCAACTATACTCTAATAAAAATTAATTAAAAAAAGAAAGAAAAAACTTATTATAATGATATATTTGAAAAGCAGGATACAAAATTATGTATGGAATCTGACAAGGGCAATGTCAGTGATTTTTTTGGTGTGTGTGTGTGTCACGCGGGCCTCTCACTGTTGCGGCCTCTCCCGTTGCGGAGCACAGGCTCGGGACGCGCAGGCTCAGCGGCCAGGGCTCACGGATCCAGCCGCTCCACGGCATGTGGGATCTTCCCGGACCGGGGCACGAACCCATGTCCCCTGCATCGGCAGGCGGACTCTCAACCACTGCGCCACCAGGGAAGACCCTCAGTGATTATTTTTTAAAAGGCAAAGCATGAAAATAAAATGGAAAGAAAAATCCGCGCTCCCCCCCACCAAGAAAATGACAGTCTGAAATTTTTAAAGCCAGTGTAGACATCAGTCTTTCTCTCAATTCATGGAAGAGACAGAACTCAGGTTTGGAAAACATATCTACACATACACAAATTTGAAAAATCAAAATCGTTAACTGTAAATAGCCCACATTTACATTTCTATTTCTATTTAACCTTTATTTTTTTCTAGTGCAAAACGTAATGTAGCATATTGGTGTAAAATTTTTGCCATCCTCTTTAAGTGATTCCTAGATTTGTGTAACTTGGAATACTTATCGTAATTCAACCTCTTCTGCCCAATTATTTGCTCATCAAGTATACCAGTTTTCTACTTCAACAGCTTTCATAAAAATCACCAATCATCTTTACAATGGAGAATATACTCAGCTCCTATTTCAATTTACCCCTTTTCAGTAGTTAGCCCTATTGGTCACTTTGTATTTCTCCTTTTTTGACAGTTTCCCTAGCTTGCAGTCACATGCTTTCTTTGGTTTGTCTCTCATATTCTGAGTACTTAGCTTCCTTTGTAGATTCCCCCTCCTCTCACTGTTAAAATACTGAGAATTTCCAACGTACTGTTTGTTCATCCTATTCAATAGGCTCTCCTTCTGGATGATCTCAATCATGCTCACGGCTTCAACTACTGATCTACAGTCAGTGACCCTCAAATTCACATCCATAGGTCTGAGGGCTACTTTTCCGTAGATATTTTTTATGGGAATGAGTCAGGCAACGGAAATTGAAACTTCCCCAAACCGAATTCACAAAATTTTTTACAACACCTAATCCTCTCAGTTAGCTGAGCCAGAAATTGAGATTTATTCAACACTTTCCCAGTTGCTCAATTTCCTCAACGAACCAACTCTCTCTTAAATAGCTCCTGAATCTGTTCCTTCCTCTTCATCATTATCATTACCACAGTTCAGATGGTAACCATAAATCTACCAGGATACCCAAAGAGCCGTTTAACCTCGCTCTCCGTCTCCATTTTCATCTCCTACATATCATATCCACAGAATTGCAAAGGTGATTTTTCTGAAGTGCAAATAGTATGTCACTCTCTATTTAAAATCCTTCCCTGGCTTCCCACTATCTTCAGGATGTCCTAGAGAACTCTTTCTGATCTGTCCTTCCAGCTTGATTGCTTGCCACACCAACACTCTGCAATGTGGAAGGGTCAGTTCTCCTCAGCCTCTGTGGTTTGCATATGGTATTTGCTCAACTTGGAATGCCACGTGGCTCACCCCTACACCTTTTAAATGTTGGGTTAAACCATTAATCACTTGTGAAACATTCCCAAAGTGTGCAAACTTGGTTAGATGACACTCCTGAAAATTGTTTCTCCATCATGTTTATACTGCCTTTTGCCTTTTTGGGTAATTGATACTGTACTTTTTAATCTTTCTAATTCTACTATGAATTCCTGGAAGACAGGATCTAGGTCATTTATGTCTGCATTTTTAAAAGTCAGCATAATGTAGGGCATCTAGTATACAACCAAACTTTTCTTTTACACTATTCGGCTACTCTTGAGAACATATTTGTAGATCAAATTGGGCAATTTTGTTTCTACCAACTAAAGATCAAGAAGCATTGAGATGGGGCTTCCCTGGTGGCACAGTGGTTGGGAGTCCGCCTGCCGATGCAGGGGACGTGGGTTCGTGCCTCAGTCTGGGAGGATCCCACATGCCGCGGAGCGGCTGGGCCCGTGAGCCATGGCCGCTGAGCCTGCGCATCCGGAGCCTGGGC
>NW_006780914.1:243817-308391 GCF_000442215.2 Lipotes vexillifer | reverse complement strand
ACCAAAAAAAAAAAAAAAAAAAAAAAGAAGCATTAAGATGATAAACTTAGTTTCATATTGTCATAAAATTTCTGTGGGGAAAATAAATACATTTCTAAAGAAAGCTTCTGAATTTATAAAATTAGAGAAAAATCAACTCTTCTCATTTAATATGATGTAATTCTTGTGTTAAAGCCTTCATCACACATTATAGATGAATTACTCTATGAGAAGAATCACATTACATGTCTTACAAAAATGATTGTGTGTTTTAATAGTAGTATACATAAGTATATATGAGAGCATTTCCAGTAAAGAGTAGAATAATGAAACGAACAAATAAACAAACAAAAATGTGAAACATGAACTCAAAAAAACTGACTTCTAACATCAAGTCAGTGTGCTCCCTACATGGGTATCAATGGACAAGTTACTTCCTCTTCCTGAGCCTCAGATTTTCTCATCTGTTAAAGCCTATCTCATAGGACATAGGGGAGAATTAAATGAAATAAAATGTATAAAGTGGGTAACATATTTGATGGATATATATTATATATATATGTGTATATATATATATATATATATATATATATATATATATATATATATACACACACACACACATATATATACTTCTTTTTGGCCCTTCCCTAGTGCTAACAGAGATACACATCCTATAAAGGGGCAGCCTTATTACAGGAGTATTAGTAGTCTTATCTGTGGAACTATTTAGTATGTTATTATATGTGATTTTTTTGTCATAAATAATATGAGAAGAAAACCTTTACAAAGTTATTTTGTAAAAAATATTCATGCTTAGATTAAAGGAATAACATGTAGGTGTCATTTCTCTTGGAATCTTCCTCAGTGTGGTATACTACAGATAAATTAGTAAAATTCCTACCTGCTAAACCAGGAATAGGTCATCTTACTGAAGAATGAAGCACTTTTCTCTGGATTGCATTTCTAAAAACCAAAACAAAACAAACAAGCAAACAAAAAATATATATATATAAAACAACTATATATGAAGAAAATGTCTCTATTTTACATTTGAAATATCTTTGTCAGCAAGCGGAAGTGTAGACATGAAATCATTTATGTTTCAGCTATGTTGATATCATAATCTTTAAGGAATACAATTAAGATATTCTTGGACAGTGGTTGCACTAGAAGAACTTTAAGATTTCTCCCAACATTACAACTGCTTACATAGCAAGAAACCATGTAGAAAAGGAAAATTATTTCTAAAATTCCCATTACTTCCTCTCTCTCTCTCTCTCTATATATATATACACACACATACATATATATATATATATATATATACACATAGCTCCTTAAATTTATATGACTGTGTATATATGTATGCATATGCTTATGTATATGAATACATATATACACACATAATTTAGCTTACATATATGTATAAGCTAAATTTAAAACATTTTAATTGCTAAATTAAAAACAGTTTTGGCTTTCTTCTGAAAAATAGAAAAATAATAGACTATAACAGGCATTTGGTTTACTAACTTCTGTATAAGTGTTTAATAACATAATTTGTATAAATGTATAAATATACATACAATTATATATTTATCACTATTGCATATTATTTGGGGAGGTTATAATATTTCCATAAAATTCTTCCCATTGACCTGGTAAGTTCCACCAAAAGAGGAGGGGTTTAAAAGGGAAGTTCTCAAAAGTCATAATTTTACATTTTTAAGGTCAGCATGAATCTGTGTCTTTTAAAAAGTTAAACTAACCACAATATTACATTTAATTCTTAGAAATTGTCCCACATTTAACAATTTTTGCATTGATCCTCTCTAATCCAGTTCTGATTTCTTATTCAAAAAGTGTTTACCACATTTTTAAAAATTCTGATTCTAGAAGTAATAAGTGAAACAGTGTTTCATCCTATACAGTAAAATGTCCTGACTGTAGAGGAGAAAACATAATACGCACTCCAAATCTGTTCTCTTAGTTATAGCAAACGGTATACTCTAAATCTTTGAAGAAATATATGTGTGTGTGTATACACACACCCACACCCACACCCACACACACGCCCACAGAGTTGACCCTTGAACAACACGAGTTTGAAATGCATGGATTTGAACATTTGGATTGCTTTCAACAGTAAGTACTACACAATCAGGGGTTGTTTGAATCTGTGGATGAGGAACTTTGGATGTGGAGGAACAGCATACATGGAAAGCCGACTATAAGTTACACGTGAATTTTCAACTTTGATGAGCCTTGGCACCCTTAACCTCTGTGTTGTTCAAGGGTAAACTCTAATTTAGCAAATTGGTATCTATCCTTATATGATTGTTTCAAGAAGTAAATGCTGTGATAAACGTGAAACATTTATCACGTGGTGGCCCCAATTAACCACTCAAACATGTGAACTATAAAATTGTCATAACTCTTGTTACCAAACATATTATCTGGAAAATAAGTATCGATGCATATAGCAGTGGGGAAAATGTTCTGAAAACTCTCTGATTAACCTAGAAGTCACATTTCATTTTACAGGGAGTTGTCAATTTGATAACTGGCCACCAATGTGAAGATTTTATTCTCATCCAAAATATATATATTTCTGTGGCTGACTACAAACGGCTACAAATTCTTTGCAGCTTTTCCCGTCAAGAGACAGACTCTATTTCCCACTCCTTGAATCTGGGCTGGCATTGCTTCTTGTTTTGACTATGAGAATGCAATAGGAGTGACATTAAGAGAACTCCAACTCTAAGCTTCAAGAGGCTTGCTATGCTTGGAGCCCTGAGTGAACCACATGGCTGAGACCCAGCTAACCTCCTGGAGGATGAGAGACCACGTGGAGGAGAGCCAAGGTTCTCACCTGGTCATCCTGGCCAACAGCCTGAAAACTGCCAGACATATGAGGAAATAGGTCCTACATTATCCAGCCACCAGCCAACTCTCCAGATGATAGCACATGCCTGAGAGAGCTCAGCAGAGATCAGTCAAGCTAACCCAAACCAGGACATGATCTAGCTGGTCCAGAGAATCATTGGCTAAATAAAAAAGGTTGTTGTTTTCGGGGCCAAAGTCTTGCAAAGCTACTAGATAAGGTTACTTTAGCAGGTCAAGAAATGGGTATTTGATTTAATATTTGCTCTAGGTCCATTTTCCATGTGAAAGCATCTTATACGAGGCTCTTTGAGTCCTCTGGTAAATAGCCTCCTTAAATGTGGGCCAGGCATCTTATACTGAATTTATTACAGTGAATTCCAAGCATATTTACGTCCCAGAAGAAATGGCAGGCAGGTAAAATATCTGGTAAATGTAATTAAGCCTTACCAAGCACCAAGAATGTATAAATGACTTCTCAATAAATAATTACTGAATTCATAACATGGGTCTCACTGAGTTTCTTATTGATATATTGCTGCAAAGCAACATCTATGTTAAAAACCAGGATATGACAATTCTGACAGTATCTTCGAATGTTCTAATTTACTCCCATCTTCTCCATTGGCCATTTTGCAATCCTTCTAACTCACCTATTCTCACTCTGACAGCACTTCCTCTGCAGATGTAACTGACACCAAATGATTTCTCATTTTTTTCGTCTCCCCAGGCCCACTACAGGCCTTTGCTTTCTAAGCTATTTTATTATCTTTGTACTTATCTACCACTGGGCGTATAGTAGGCAGCCCATAAACACACCTTAATATTAATGACTCATGGGCAATTTTCATTTGAATGGTGGTCCTGTTATTTCTGAATTATGATGGCGGAGCAGAAAGTTTAGCCCACAGCATAGCTTGGGTCCAGGATTTAGTGAAATGTGCTGCTCTCAATCTTCTTTGGGTTCAACCTTGAGATGCGGCCTCCTGAGGATGTGGTGTGATTGCTACAGTTAACAATACCTCATAATCCCTAACTTCAGGTGCTTTCCTTGTTGGTATTAAAGGAGGGTCCTGGGAATCGTGAACGAAGTTATGGGAAAGTGTCTGTACAGGCTCACGGAGAAGGGAAAACATCCAGAAAGCAAAAAGAACTTATGTTTCTTAATCACTTATTCTGCGCCAGATTCTGTACTAAGTATATTATTAAATATAACATGTCTTTGTGGTGGGACTATTTTTGTCATCCCCATTTTATAGAAGAGGAAACTAAGGCCTAGAGTTTAAAAAACCTTGCCCAAAGTCCTCCAACTGAGAAATTCATTCTATTTTCCAGTCATAATTCTACACCCTCAGCTCTACCTGTTACACACTGTTGGTGTTTGCTGCTGCTTAGAAACACCTTTCTTCTTGTCCACTTCCTTGTACTTCACGTCTCCTGGCTACATCTTACTTGTGGTCCAATCCTCTGTAGGATTTATTGCCTTTGGTGATTCCTCTCCTCCATCCCAACCTCCAAAGCTCAGATTTTTGTTCTGTGTTACCAAAGTTTAAAGGCTCTTCAGATCTGCCTTCTCTGAATTTACCCTCACTCTTACCTGACTATCCAATCATTTGCCTACGGATATTTCTCTCCTGCTAGACTTAGTTTCTCCGGAGGACAGAAACTATGTTTGATCTACCTTTATATTTCCAGGGCCCAGCTCATAACATGTTTTAGATGAATGAATATATGAATGAATGAATGTTAATCACTGCCAATAAAAATTTTTAGAGGTTTTCTATTCATGGGTCACTATGCCAGCCCTAGATATTCAATCAGAAGGTCAAGTTCTTGGCTTACAGGTCAGCTTGGGATTTTTATCTGAGATCTATTATGCCAAAAATATAAAGTCTCAGCAATGAAATGTAATCATACAAGGTTTTCAACATGCTTTGAAGCCATCAATTTTGTTTTTTTTAACTTGGCATCATAGAAGTAACAAATAGAAAATGAGTATTTTCAATCTTGCCTAAATGGATTCTGGGTCCGTAAAGCTATTAAGGTTGAGTAATAGTCAAGGAAATAAACATTGTTGGAATCTTAGAAGAAGAATCCACTAGAATTTGGGGTGAGGGAACTGTTGGAGTTTTATAATTTCCCACCCCACCTATTTGTAATTCACTGCCTTTGGCCACCTCTGTGGTTAGACTAACGATGTTAAACCAGTTTGCCTGATTAAGCCTGCCACGTCTAAAATAAAAAAAGGTATATTGCCCTGGTGGAGCGCTTGCACATTTTTAAGGGACTTATTCAATGCCTATATTTTATAGATTTAAATATAATTTGCTTTACTTTTAAAGAAATTTATAGTTTCATTTGTAATCAGAAGAATAGCTGTCATATTCATCTGACACTTGGGGTTACTAACAAAAGCCAGGATTAGAACAAGGTCCTCTGAAATCTGAATCTGAAATGTTTTTTTTTTTTCTTTCCTTTTTAGTACTACAGAACTACATGTGTTAAGGGCTAGTTCTAAGACCCGGTCTTGTGAGGTGATGAGAAGTAAAACAAAGAGAATTTTTATTAGGGAAATTGCTCCTGATACACAACTGCAGGGTTCATTTCCCTGTACTACTACTGCCTTAGCACATGACTTCTATTGTGAAAGGAGCACGTGTTATGGGGGCCAGGGGGGAGGGTAGCAAGGCACAGTCAAATGTCTGCAGTTTTTGGATTTGCCCCAGGCCTCAGTGTCCCAATACCATGTCAGTTGACACACAGAGTTTATTTATCCCAGATCTCTCCTGTGGTTTTAACGGGCTCTATCACTGGTTTTAGAGTCCCATCCCAACCTCTACTCCTTCAGCCGAAGTCAGGTCCATTCATTCCTTTCTCAAATGTTTGCTTCTGTTTGCAAACAGGGGAGTCACTTAGACCTTCAAAGATGCTGCTTTCTCTCCTCCAGCAGCCACCTTGACTGAGATCGCGCTGGCTAAAGTTTCACACCATCCTGGGGTCTGATCTCAGCTCTCCCGACTGTGCGTGTGTCTGTGTGTGTGCGAGCGCGTCTGTCTGAGTCTGTGCTGTCCCTGCGTGATTACGACAAAAACAGGGATCTAAGACACCAGTTCGCGTTTCAGGGTCTGGACAATCAGCTCTCCCCGCTTCCCCTCGCCGCCAGATTGGCCAGAAAACCGTCCCGCCTCCCGCACCTCCACCGGGAATCTTTACCTGCGCCTCGGGGCCTCGGGGGAGCCGCTGGTAGAAGCCGCTGGCGCTCCACCTCCCCAAGCTGGAAAACATGGTCCGCGCGGGCTCCCGGCGACGGGAAGCGGATAGAGGTCCGCGGCTGTCACTTCTCTTGGCTGGGGATGGTCAATTCGGCGCCTGGAAGGTGGGAGGACGCGACCACTCGGGCCGGGAGTCAGCTGTCGCCCTACCCTCCGCCAGCCCTTCCAGCGAGCGCCCTGGGCGGCGGCGGGGAACGGAGGGAGGAAAGGGCGGGGCGGAGTGGGAAGAAGTGGGACCTTCAGCAGAGGCCAAAGATCTCTGCCTTTGGGGGAATTTGCCCTTGACTCGGTAATTCTCACTCCTCAATTTCCAGGGTTGCTCTGTTAGAAAATGTGCCCCTTTATAATAGAAGCAGAAAGCTCTTTCTTCCTTAGGATGACATTTAGGTGTTTGCAAACAGTGTTAACAGCTGTCCCCTACAGAAAATTGTTAAGGACAACAGGTGTCAGTAGAATTTTACAGAGTGAACTAAACTGCAAGGGCTTTAAAATTAGAAACTAATGAAATGCTTCCCTTAGTATTACAAAATAATAACAGTATAGGGAATCTAAATTTTACTTTTCAAATTAATCATAAAGCTATGTAATAAATGGGAAAACTTCGTGGTATAGGATTAGCAAAGAACTAAATGAAATACATGACTTATAAAGGGGGATATGAAAATTAAGAATAGCATTTTGACTTAATAAGTATTGATGGGTCATGAACCTTGTATAAATAAGTATTGGTGTATGCAACAAATCACTTTCCATGAGACGTGTCTAATGGTCTAATGAAATACTTTGTTTCAGTTCAGTAAGAAGGTGAAATAACAGAAGAGGGAGCAACTTTAAGAATTCTGTATAATGAGGATAAGGCCATGTGATAATTTTACAAGGATGGGTATTGTGTTTGTATTATGTTTCAGGACCAAGGAACATTCTGTCTGCTTCTTGAAATTAATGTTAGAGGTAAATGGAAAGAATATAGTATATAGGAAAAGAAAAGGCCAGCATCCTTGAGAAAGGCGTTCAACAGATGTTACTTACGGGGAGTTTTAGCCTGCCCACAGAATGGGTCAAACTGAGGTACCAAAAATGTCTACATGAGGATTAGACCAAAGGATACCTCATGGAATTAAAGTCCTGGGGAATATTTAGAACATTTATTTGGCTTTCTTCTTCCCTTCAGAGGGTATTTGGCCCCATGCAAAGAGGAAGTTGTAGATTTCACTTTAAAATAAATGTTTCTGTGAAGAATTGAGGTCGAAGTTCAGGACTTAGAAATTTTGTTTCGTGTCTTCCAGAACTTTTTCACAAATTCACATAGCAATTTGGGGACATCTTTTACTCAGCAGCCTCAGCCTGAGGGGCCCTTTCCTCCATCTGCACTTTTAAACTATTCACTCTGTGGATTCTCTGTGGAAAAGGCAAGGTGTTATAGAGATAGTTCCTGCTTTTTTCAGCTATAAGGAAAGAAGGAGCTTGAACCTGAACCAGAGGGGGAAGCCAGGAAGAAGAGGCCGAGAAATAGCTCAGGCTCCAAACTCAACATATGTCTACCTTCCTCCTGCTGGAATTAATCCCCTCAGGAAAGGACGGTTCTAGCAACTGGAAACAGACAAATTTTCATGAATACTCAGCTCTTTAAAGAGACCCCAGCTGCTTGATTGGTGGGGAAAGAGGAATCCCTAAGGTAATGGAATAGATGAAGTTAGAAAGGCCTATAGGTATGTTGGAGCTAGAGTGCTGGAGTCCCTACCCAAAGGGATCGAGGGAAACATCTCTGGGAGCCCCACAAAATTACATTTTAATCTCAAGCTTCCGCAAAAGGAGATACAAGATAAGACTATGCTAATAAAAAGGAAGGCATGAGTTTTGGGGTGTTTGTTTTTAAGAAAGAAATTACAGTTTTTATTGCTTCAATGCTTAGTTAAGGAAAACTCAGTGAAGTATTCAGATTTGTCTAAGGAACAGAAAATATTAAATAAAATGACCCTGGCATAAACAAATCTTACCACAAAATTAGCATTCTGATTCACTGAATTCTCATGCTAGCTGAATTGTGAAATAAATATTTCCTTTTGCAGCAAAAAAACCCCCAAAATCATAGACAGGTAAGGAGTGGAACGTATTTTATGTCACAATATTCAATTTTTTAGGTCGCTGGAAAGATTCCTTAGTAGGGTTCTTACCTTTCCAGGGATTCTGCTCTACTTTACACGTTCTGCAGGCACTGTACCTCACCCTTTCTTGTTGAGGAGAGCCTCATAGATCAGGGTCAGAATCCCTGAGACTGATTAAAAGTAAAGCTGAAAGAAAGAGCTGGCTGTTTCCTATTGTTACCTTGGCATATGGTTGTCACCGTGGCAGAAAGGGGACAATTTTTTCTTCAAGGTGATTGCAGGTTATGTCTTCATGGGAGGTGAGGGATGGAATAGATGTTATTTTCTTTGTTCTTGTTAACCTTGGTATTAAAATTGAATTCACAGGGCTTCCCTAGTGGCGCAGTGGTTGAGAGTCCGCCTGCCGATTCAGGGGACACGGGTTCGTGCCCCGGTCCGGGAAGATCCCATGTGCAGTGGAGCGGCTGGGCCTGTGAGCCATGGCTGCTGAGCCTGCGCGTCCAGAGCCTGTGCTCCGCAACAGGAGAGGCCACAGCAGTGAGAGGCCCGTGTACCACAAAAGAAAAAATTGAATTCACAACTCTTCGGTTCTTGGCATACTATCATCATTTTGTTAAGGACCATTTTTATTTTATTTTGTTTTATTTATATTTCCCCACCTTCCTATCCATTTTCCCCACCATAAGTCAACTTATCTGGAGTAACACATAAGTATCTTTTCAATTCAACTTCTACACATTTATTGAGACACTTCTTTGTATTTAAAAACTCTATGGTGCTGTTTCACCTGTTTCAAATATATATACAAATGGTATTTTCCTATAAAGTTATTGCAATACACCTCCCTCCCTCCCCGCATATTTTTTCACTTAACATTATTTGTAGAGCATCTACCCATGTGAGGCTACTCACACATTGTTCCTGACTGCTGTGTGATGTTTTGTTCTATGCAAATACTGCAATTTCCAGGAACTCAGAATGTGATTGAGCACACAGGCTCCAAGGTAAGACTACAGATGCAAGTCTGGCACCACCATTTACCAGCAAATCATTAACACCTCAGGGCTCACTTTCCCGTTTATAAAATGGAATAGTACTGCCTTCCTCATAGGTTTGTTGTAAGCACTTTGTGATTTATTCATGTAATAAGTAAAGCATTTAGAACAGCGTGGGCACATGGTAAATACTGCATAAATTATTATGATGATTGTTACTCAGCTAGTCACTTAGTGAACAATATGTAGGCTAACTCCAACTGTTTGCCCTCATGGTTAGTGCTGTAAGGACTCTCTTCAGGACTGATATTACATTTTTCTTAGATCAAGGGTTCTCAATTTTTGGACTCAGGACTTCTTTACATTCCTGAAAATTATTGACTACCCAAGTAACTTTTGTGTGTGTGGAGCAGCTCTACTGATATCTGCTATGTTAGAAATTAAAATTTTAAGTGTAAAAATATTTATTAATTATTTAAAGATAACAATAATAAACCCATTACATGTTTTCGTAAGTGCTAAAAATTAAAAACAAAGATTACAGGGTTCTCAGGATATATTCCAAATCCACCACATCACAGAGGAGGTGACCAAGTCAGGAGGAAGTTTGATGACTTTCCCAACATTACAGTCATAAGGAAAACTGAGGAAAAACATCCGATTTCCTTGAATCCAGGATTCTTTTTGTTTCTTTTTTCCACTTTACCCATCTGATACCATTTCATTTTGCCCCAAGTAGCTACTGATTTGCAAACATAAGAGAGAAGATGCAAAGTCTGCTCATTTTTACACTAACAAAGAGTAACACAGTTTATTTGTGATTATTTTTGTTACGATCCTAAAGTTGTATCCACATGACTTGGCAAAAAAAGGAATTTCCAAATATTTTCCAAAAACTTTCTTCGGATCTCCAACTGCATTTTGCTGAATGCTGTTCTTTACTTAATTAATATATTTCACAAGCATTAATTTAGTACCTCTGTGTGCTAGGCGTTCTGGAAGGTGCTAGGAATGTAATGAATCATTCCTGTCCTCATCAAATTATGCACTAGTGGGAGAGACCAAGAAGAAACAAGTACGCCAAAAATAAATAAATAAATAACTACAAAATGTACAGTGCAATGAAGAAAATGAACAGGATGCAATATCAGAGAATAATCAACCAAGACAGGCACCTCCTTCCAGACTAGTTTGGTGAAGGCTCACAGGTTATGACATGATAAATACACTGTAGGGAGCCATAAAAATAGCTGGAGGCAAACTATTTCAGGTAAAGGAATACTGTGGACGGAAGCCGGAATTCTTCTTTGTGTTTGTTTTTTCATACATTTTATGATATAAATTACTTGAAAAATATAATCTTCCCATGACCAGGTGTTGCTGTACCTGCAGCAGGACTGTATTCTTTATTTCTCCACCTTCCTTCCCCACCATCATCCGAAGCATTATTTGATTTGTAAGGAGGTAAATATGGGATAAAGTCCACATTTACTGTATTTAAATGAACATTTATTGAGCCTTATCCCACATATCTGTATGGGATTCTTTCCGGACATTCTGTACATAACGCATTTCAAATAGATTTGAATATTTTTGCTCAAACTCATGTAGGATGCTAGAACAGAGCCCGGGAGGACTTTAAAAACTTAATAATAGCTAATATGTATAGTGCATTTATTACATGTCAAATATATACTAAGATATTTACATTCAATATCTAATGAAGTCTATAAAACCAAACCCATGCATTTTTGAGAAAACAAATAACTTGTAAAGAGTCATATGGCTGATAAGCCAAGAGTTGACCAGAAGCAGTTTTACCATCAAGGTAGTCAGAAGAAAGGGAGACAGTGCACTCAAAACTCAAGAGCTGTGGTGGTTTATATGTACATTCATATTAACACAGCTAGGGAGGATGGTGTCAAAAGGGGTGGGGTTGTTACCATAGAGGAGGGTTCGAGGAGAAATACATTTTCTCACTGTGTAAGCCCTGTCTTTCAAAGGCAGGGCGATGCCTGTGAATTAGGAATACTTTTCTGAATTTTCCGTAGTTTAGGTGAATAGTCATTGAGTCATTCATCAGTTATTCATTGAGTATTTATTATGGGATAGGCACTGTGCTAGGTGCTGGGTAAAAAAAGGTGGGGAAGTAAAATCCTGTCTCATAACACTTACAGTCTAGTGTGTTTGGGGGAAGACAATAAATAGATAAATGAGGAAATGTTTTGATGTCAGATGGGAATAAATGCTACTGGGAAGAAGAATGAGGGGAAGAGGAAAAGGAATATGGATGATGTTGTTGCATTCAATGTTGTTGTATGGTGATCAGCAAAAGACTCCCTGAAAAGGGGTCTTTCAGCAAACACCTGAGGAGAAAGAGGAACAAGGAATGTGGCATTTGGTAATATTCAAGGAAACCTTGACATGAAAACTTGCAAAACAGGTGTCGTTTGGAGAAAAGCTGGGACAACTGTAGGGCACTTTTCAGAATATCCACCTCACTATGGTTCTTGATGGCACAGTGGACGATATAGTGCGGACACAGAGGACCAAACAACCCTGATCCAAAGAAAGATTTATTAAAGTTGGATCTGAGTGTGAAGATGTTTTAGAAATATATCAATTGACTTGGTTTGCTTCTATTTACCTTTTTTATGTAGGCACAATAGTGATACAATAAAACCACTGTCTAAAGTCTAAAGAAGCTCTCTAAAGAAGTATAAAATAACACATCTAATAGATAAAGAGAACATTGTTTCATTGGTAGTTTTTTTGTTTGTTGGTTTTGCTTGTTAAAAAAGTATCATTTCAAAATAAGGTTAATATCGTTTAAGTACCTAGAAGTAGAAACAATAGAAACGCAGATGTAGAGAATGGAGTTGTGGACATGGGCAGTTGGGGGATGGTGAATTGGGAGATTAGCTTTGACATAAATACACTACCATGTGTAAAATAGATAGCTAGTGGGAACCTGCTGTATAGCACAGGGAGCTCAGCTCTGTGCTCTGTGATGACCTAGATGGGTGAGATGGGGGGCGTGCGAGGGAGGTCCAAGAGGGAGGGGATATATGTATACATATAGCCAATTCACTTCATTGTACAGCAGAAACTAACACAACATTGTAAAACAATTATACTCCAATAAAAAGAAAATCGTGTGTATTTGAAAGCTTAAAAAAGAAGTCACAACAGGTTGTGTACAATTTCTGCCTTTTTCCCTATGCCCTCCTGGGCCAACATTCTCCTACTTAGAATCACTATCAATCTTTATCTGTTAAAGAAAAGGTGGTGGTTATGACACAAGAATGTAATCATTATCTTCCCATTAACATTAACAAGATTAATTTATGGGACAAGGATGAGCTATAGAAGAAAGTTTTATTAATTAGGCTGTAAAAATGGCATATTAATGAACAGAGAGAAATCAGAAAAGCTTTAGATTCTTCAGACTATGGAAATGATTACCCTTAATCATAGTAAATTCCTACTAAAATTTAGACACGGTTTCTCCCCCCCTCCAGTGATTAGTTGGGAATTAATTTAAGGATTAATGAGAAAATTTTATTTTTATTCAAATTTGTAAAAAATGGAGGAGAAAGTGAAAATATATTATTTAATATGTTAAATTTATCCCTTTTTAATGAGCTGAAACAATCTAATTAAATCTCACATTAATTTGAATTTAAATGTCAATATACTTTGTATATTTGGAAATAATAATTATATTTATGAATATATTAAGCAAATTACCTAAATGTATTATCTCTCAATTTTATGAATTGAACAAACATAAAAAATATTTTTTAAAAAAGCGAAGAAAAAAAATCACCAAATCTCCATATCCCCATGATGGTCACTCTATGTGTGATTTTCTATGTAAGCACCATTATTGTAGTTAAGTGCATTTTACCAGGATTACATTTATGTTCTTCTTTTTGCTACAATGATTTCCTTTTGCTACGTTATCTACACAATTATCACTTAAAAATAATCAACCTACTATTCTATTGTGCTAATGCAGTAAATTTAATTAATAAAGTAATGTCAATTCTTCAAATTTTAGATTATTTTCAAATTTTTACTGTCACAGAAGACCTAGTCATAACCTCTTTGTGCAGAAAGTGTTTTTATCCACTTTTTTTTATTACCTCCTTGAAACAAATTACCAAGAATCATTAGTTCAGGAGGTTTAAAATTTTTATTGGCTCTTGGTAACTTTTGGCAACATTATGTAAACGTATACTACTAACATTGTTTCCCGGTCATATTTATTTCTAAATTGATTTATTTATTTCATCAATTCTGCAACTCTCCTCTAGTTCTATGGATAATAATGATTGTAATGGTGTAAACACCACTAACAATGATAAATTTATCTAGTTCAAAACATGCCAGGAACTATTCTAAGCACTTAATATCCAATTGTAATGGAAAATTATAGATTTTGTATTTAAATATACTTGCATTTGATTACTTACTCTTTCACTAATTAGCACAGTGACCTTGGGTAAGTTACTTAACCTCTTTGAGATAAGCTTTCCCAGTCATACTATGCAAATAGTATTAAAAATCTTGCAGGATTTTTGAGAGGATTGGTTTTCTTAAGACTTGAATTTTTTTTTTTTTTTTAATTTAACCCTTTAACCTGACTGGAATTTATTTCTGAACATGTTAAAATTTGTGTAACATTTTTTTCTAAATTGTTAATGTTTCATAACATTGCTTATTAAATATTATCCCTTTTGCCAATATTTAGTGATATGTACTTCCTTATATTTAAATTGCCATATACAATTGTATGTTTATGAACTTTCTATTCTTTTTCACTGATATATTTTCATGCCAACACAATAATACTTTAGTGATTATTGCATCCAAATATGTTTCATTCTTTAGCAGGCTATACTTTGCTTGCTAAACTCATGTTTTTTATTGTTCCGTTTGTTTCAAAGCACTATTTCATGGTTTTGAAAATTTATTTTTACCAGAAAATTTTAGAATTATTTTCTTGAGTTTCAAAATAAGTGTATGGGGTGGGGTTTTGTTAAATGCAATCATTAACTTCAGGATTACCGATATCTTTTCAATATAATCAAAGTCAAATTGTTAAGGCTTTGTAGATAGTTGCTCAATGTAAACAGGTGCAGCAGTCTCTGTAAATGAGACCGCTGGGGAGAGAGGGGCCCTCCAGTGCTTCTATTAGAATCAGTCGGCTTTAATAAATGTTTTCACTAGAACAAAACCCATGTGTGATTGTATCTACAGATTAACTGAAATATATTAAATCGGGTACCTTTTATGAAATATACAGAATATGCATTCTAAACTATTCCAGTTAAGTATAAAATTTGCAATCATATTTTAATTATCAAGAGTATAAATATTGGTATATTGAACCCGAATGTGGCATTCATAAAAAAGCATGAGGAAATTAATTCTGACTAATGAATTAAATCCTGATTTAACTGAATCCGTTTCAATTTAATTATATATGCCCTCAGTGTCATGCTATTTAAATGGAAGATAATAACATGGCATTTTATAAAGTTGATTTACATGAAATATTTAAATAAGAAAAAGGACAAACTTACCTTAAGTGAATGGCCCAAGTTATACAGTACAATTTTAATATTTTAGACTTCTGTTCACAAAATTTAAATTTGTTAAATAATAGTAAAGATAATTATTATTGCATTCATTTAGTGCTTCCTACATGGCAGGCATGTTCTAAGTGCTTTCTTTGTATTCATGTTATCTCAGAGTAAACTTATGAGGAAGAAATTATATGATCCTCATTTTATAACTGAGGAAACTGAGGCACAGAAAAATCTAAGAACCTTGCTCCAAATTATACAGAGTGAGTGTTTGAACCTGGGTTGTTCTCCAGAGACTGTGCTTTCAACCATTTTGCCCAGAACAGTTAAATCCTTCATATAGTCTATCTTTCTTCAACTTTGCTTAGCAATTGCTTTTGATTATCTATAGATTTGTAAATTTTAGCTGAAATCCTTTACAATATTTTGACTATTTCAGCTGATGAGGGATTCCTAGAAAAGATCAAACAAGGCTTAATAAGTGTTCTTGTTCAGATTAAAGGCTAATCAGAGAACAAAACAGTGAGCATATAGTATGGATTAAAAATAGAGCACAGCTTTCAAATATGACTTTTCAATTAAAAGTATGATATATGGGCTTCCCTGGTGGCGCAGTGGTTGGGAGTCCGCCTGCCGTTGCGGGGGACGCGGGTTCGTGCCCCGGTCTGGGAGGATCCCACATGCCGCCGAGCGGCTGGGCCCGTGAGCCATGGCCGCTGGGCCTGCGCGTCCGGAGACTGTGCTCCGCAGCGGGAGTAGGCCACAACAGTGAGAGGCCCGCGTACCAAAAAAAAAAAAAAAAAAAAAAAAAAAAAAAAAAGTATGACATATGACTGTAAAGTATTGCCCTTTTGCCCATATAACACTTTCTGATTTAATTTCAAGACTATTTTATGATTCTATAAAAACTGTATCAGTAGAGGTCTATAAAAGATGTAAGGTATTGGTTTGACCTTTATTCTTTCTACACCAAAAGTAAAATAAGCAATTACATTCAGCTCCTATATAGAAGCAGAGGGCTGTCCAGCTCTAGCATTAACAATTGCAAACTCAGCCTTTACCTTTCTCTGGCCAAGGATGGCTGGTAGGGAGCAAATCATCAGCCAATAGGAGCCCCCCCAAGTCAACTATATATGTTGCTTGAGCACCATCTTCTGGACACTTTAAATAGCAACCAATGTGGGAACACTGAGATACCAGAGTAACGTTTGAATTCCAAATATACTTCCCTTTATGCCCCTGTGTAGTAGCAATCCATTTCCACTAGCTCTCCGGAATTAATTGCCCAGGCAGGACATTCACCTCCTTCTTTGCTTACTGATTCGCTGGGATGAGGTGCTTCAAGTGGCCAGGTGGTAGGCTAAACTTCCTAGTTTAATGGAACCATATTACTGGGTCTCCTGGTGGAAGAATTACTCCCTTGGGAACCAAGACCGCTAAACTAGCAGAACCACAAATCCTGAGGTCCCTAAGGGCTCTGACACAGCTACTTAACTCTGCCATTGTAGTGTGAAAGCAACCATAGACAATGGTGTGGCTGTATTATTGCAAGAAAAGTTTATTTAACAAATAAGCAGCAAGCTGAATGTGGCCTGCGGTTCATAGTTTACCAACCCCTGATATATATATGATACATCTCATATATATATATCTCCCCGATTTTTTGGCAGATAGATACAGATACATTTAGAGATAGAGATAAACATGATAGATATAGAAATAAATTTCTAGTAATAAGGAGCGTCTACTTGGCTGCTGAGACTGTTTTATCTGCCACCATGAACCAATAACCCTTAAAAGCCCTGTGCTAATCTTTTTCTTAATAACTGTGGTGTGTGTACACGTCTGTGTGTGTGTATGCATGTTAATCTAAAATCTTCTGTGATAACTAAACTTATCCTGCTACTTAAGATTGTAAGATTGATTCAAATCCCAAATCCACATCTTATGAAATATTCAAGGGGCTCCCCAAGACTTCTGGGAATACCCAGCATAGTCTTAGTCAGTGTCATCTTTACTTTCAAACTCCTACTTTAACTAAATTAGAACAAATAATTTATTGCCACTTCTCCACGACTCCACGACTAACTCAAACAGTGAACTCAGAGTTTTCCTTCTTTTCTACACACACAAACACACACACACACACACACACACACACACACACTTTACTGAAGGCCTTATCTGGAATATCTGACTTTACTGATGTTCTGGACAGATGACCTAGGTTGGCCTAGACTGCAAAGTAAGAATTTGAAATTGAACATTAAACATTAACTCATGGTGCTTTCCACCAACAAAGGGTCCAGTCTCACAGCATTTTAATCAGTTCTCTCCCACACCATCCTATTCTGACACATTTTATTTTGTATTTTGTATTTTATTTTACATTAACACAGTTCTGACACATTTTATTTTCCCAACGTCCTGCTAACTATTGCCCTCTAGTGGCTTCTCAAGGTGTTTTCCTAAACACAGACTTCTCACACCTAAAAGGAACTCAAGGTGTCAGCTGTTCAGATCAACTCATCTTTAAACATTTCTCTTGCAATAGACCAAACCAGTATTCAGCAGTCTTTATATAACTTTACTTTGTAACTCATTTAAGTTATTGAGTAATAATTAGGAAGACATTAAGTATTTCTCCACATAATTTGCCAAAATATGGCCATCTCTGATAATAAATGATCTGTCAATGAACAATATCAAAAAAAGATATCTTCCAATAGGGTAATTCACTCGGCCACATTTCATAGTAGTTAATCTTATTTTGTGTAACACAAGAAATAATGAAAATTAGAAGGCTTAAAGGAACCATATTGACGTGTTTGTTGTTTTTGTTTTGTTTAATGGTACTGGCAACTGGATTTACTACCCATCTATAAAATTCTGTGGGCCAGAATAATATGTTTCAGTCTCAATGATCAGATCTCAGCCAAATACCTTTATAGACACTTGTGTGATTAAAAATATCTTTTGAAAGAAAGCTGTTCATTGTCACATTGTTCATTGTCCTTTGACACAACTCAGGTGGGCTCCCTGCCTGAGAGGCAATGTTGAGAGGACTCTTTATTTCTTGGAACAGAGCTGTAACCTTGGCTTTTCTCCTGCTGGCCTTCAAAACAATCAAATATGTCAAGTATCTGCAGTTAAGACACATTATAGGCGCTTGTGAAGAAGAGATCAGTATTCAGGAGTAAGCTCAGAGATGGAATATGAACTCAGGTATGATTCACAGAGGTCATGATGAGATATTTTTGACAAAGAGCACAGTGAGAGAAGAGCAAAGGGTCAAGGAGATTTATTGATCAGTCCTAAGATATACTGAGTGCCCTTGACTCTGGACCTTTTACTAGAATCTCAATGTCTAAAATTTCTTGAGTTAAGACTCTCAGAGTGAAGTTTGATTTTGCTTAATATTTAGTTGACTACTTATTACGCTTTTCTGGATTTGGTAATTCAACCCAAAAAAAAAAAAAAATCCTCCACACAGGATTAGTGGGATTAATAGCCAAACTCTGTCTTTAATGATACTTACAGAACCCCAGGGAAGTGCCAATGGTTGGAACTCAAGATGAGGAGTCCTATTCTCTGAAAGTAGTTTTCAGTTTGCCCTTATCGTTCTTGGGACTGGAATGATTTTCTCAACCTTCCTTTGACATCTGCTGGGTAGGATCAGTGATTCTGTATAATGATTCTATATTCATGAGTGCCATCTATCTTTTCAGAAAGCTCTATGATTATAATATTACAACTCTTAGACACATGTAAGATGTAATTTTTCTCTTTTCTATTTCTCATTGCAAAAATGAATTTTGTAACTGATTTTAGGTATTGCTATCTCCATGGTAGCAAAGTGGATGATGAATCAAAACATTCATGTTTTCTTTGCATAGAGAAAACTGGAGAATAAAGTAATGTGTCCCTACATCATCACTGCACTCTGGGATATCCAGATAGTTACCTTAGATTATGTTAAAAAGAATTTTAATTTACTATTTGTTCTGTGTCACATTGTAACAATCTGACTATGCTAGTTAGACAATGGGTAAACAATTTAAGGGAATGAGATACACTTCTCTTTTCCTGATTATGTTTTCTAGGGTGAAAAATATTAAAATTCATCCTTGCACTTGAATTGGAGAATTGTATAGATTATGTCTCAATAGATAAACACAGGCATAGAAATATGGAAAATTGAACATAGTTATAGTATATCCTTGTACATATTAATATTGAAAGCTATTAAGCTGTGCCGTTGTGTTGAGTGTTTTGTCATTTTTGTGCAACAGAACTTTGCTTTTGCTTTTAAGAACTGAGAAAACATCAGTCCTTTTCCACACACCCTCTCATGATTACATGTCAAATTCTTAAATCAAATATGGCATGTTAGATTTTTTTGTGATCCAGAGGGTAAATAATATGTACTAAACATTTGTAAGATATCTAGGACATTCTTAGTTGCTTTATCCTTAACATGTGGAAAAGATTATTGTTTCCCACTTTGTGTATGAATAAACTAAGAAGAGAAGTTGTACAAAGTTTTATTGCTGCATGTTTCTATATTTGATTTGAACTGGACATAGATTTCAGATATTCAGTTTCTTGAAGAAATATTAAGGATCTGTTCTATGGGGAATTTAAGAGGACCAGTACATGGTAATTTATGAAAATGCCCTAAGTAACAATATAAGTCAATTTAATTGCATATGTTCCTACAGTAAAATTGTTTTTCATGGCATCCTGACTTAAGTACCTAAGTATTAGTAAACAATGATATCTTCAGATGAATGGTAAGAACAATGAATACACAGTCCATTTGATTCAAAGTTACTATTTATCTCCCTTAGAAGCTATGGTGAAGGAACAGAAGAACTTGCTTCCATGATATGACTGCCATTAAGAGAAGTAATCAAGACTAATGTGATTTTTTTTATAAGATGTTTACTCTTTCCGTTTAAATTAATTGTGCCCCAGCATGTATTTAAATGCTTTTCTTAGTAAAAGATAAAGTAAATGGCAGAAAATATCAGTAGTTTAAATTTTGAAAACAAAATCAATCTTTTATACAGTATTTTTCCCCACCCGGTTGCTTTGGTTTCCTTTTTACATCTCATGAATAAAAAGCATCTAGTTAATGATCTCTTGTCTTTTGAGAAAATGGCTATACTTAATTTGCCTCACTCAACTTCTAACTCAGATAACCGATTCTAGAAACAGAAGAAAATAAAAACTCACAACAGCCATGGTAGTAAACCTAACTGAATTTGGGAACATTTTCTACAAACTGCCAGGATGATAGAAATGAGAAACCAATTAGCTCAGTGATGGGAAGCAGTAAGCCATTCTCTCTGCATCCTCTGCCATTTTCTTCCTGTTTCAGAACCTGAAGATCTTTATCAAATAGAAAAATTGACAGCTATTCTTCCACTTCCTAGACGCTACCTTGTGATGTCAACGTCTACAACCCAACTCAACTTTTTCTACATCTAATTAGAGACCAAAATTTCTGTAATACCAGTGGGATAGAACCAGGGGCCACCCAAAATTGAGACTGATGGTGGCAGCTTACTATCTTCTGCAAGATGTAATGCACACAAATAAGTATTAGAAAGAGGGATGGGGTCAGGAAGACCTCCGGTCATGGTACACACTGAGGGTTCTACAGATCCATGTGCATTATTTGTTCAGAACATTAAAAACTCAGGTGGTGAGTATAGAAAGGGCTCACTTCATTCCTGCAGGAAGCCTTCTAAGTAATGAAAGAGCATATGAGATCAGCACATGCTCCTGAAACAGTGTTCTGGATAAAGTCCCAGTAAAAGAATGGGACTTGCACCCAAGTTGGATCACAATGGACATAAAATAAACTCATTCCTCGGTCCTTGTGATGTGGTAATCACTGTGCCTGCGGCGAGTTCTCCTTATTTAGGACTGAGAACATTTTTAAAAGAGGGAAATTAAAATGTATGATAAAGCAACAGAAAAGAAGTCTTTGTGAAATTTCAGAGAAAGAGGAGACTCCAAAAATTATTTACTTTAAGACATATAATGATCAGCATGTCAGTTCTCCTCAGGACACAAGGTGTTTCCACATTAATTAAGCATGGCAGAAGACCACAAAGAAAGAGCAGGTTGGCATGAAGGTGAGTTAGACATGATAAAAAGGAGATGGGTGAGAAAAAGAGGGACTTAATATATTCCATAAATGAAAAAAAGCCAAATTGGAAGAAAAGTACAGCATATTCCAGGTAAAGTCAATGATGGTAAATTCGCACCTTAAAATATCCTGTGAACGAAAAGAAATTAACACCTTGAACATGCCTTCGTATTTTAAGAAACAGAATGGTAAATAGAAAAATTCTAGAAGTATCAAGGCAGGATAACTAAGTTGCTTACAAAGAATGAAAGAATATTTTGACCGGTCTCTGAGTTCATCTTTGGGAATTTGTTTTCACTTATTCATTGGCAATTTACTTTTCTTGTTTTGTGAATCACTGGTTAATATTATTTACTATTTTTAAAAATAAAAGATTTTAGTTTCACAGCTGATTCATAAATGTTGGTTCTTATTTTAAAACTCAAACACTGTAGAAGTATAAAGGAAAAAAATAAAAGTCTCTTGTATCTCTCAGCCTTCATCATAACTCCTCTGAGCCAATCTGGCCACTTTCAACTAACGCAATAGGAGGACTAAAAGAGCTCATCCTTCTGAATCTATTAACTCCTAGAAATGTATGTCATTAAATAAAGTCATTAACAATCCGCAGTTTATACAGAGATGTGTAGTACAGCATTATCTATGTTAGTGAAAAACTTTTCAAATTCCTAACAATAAAGTAATGAAGCAATACTGTGAAATGTGAGTTTCTCTAGTCTGTATTAGCTCAGGGTTTAAAATGTGATCATATGAGCTCTAGTCTCTATCTTGCTCTTGCCCACACCTGTTAATGGAAAGAGAGGAGTTGGTCTGTGAAGAGCAGAATTCTTGAAGTTGAAATATGGAGTGGTTACATTTTTTGGTAATGAGTCAAAATCTAAGATTTGACCACAGGAGTGAGTGTATGAGGTAGGGCAAGAGTTGAGATCCTTAGAAGTGAGTTCAGGAAACTAAGGAACCGGGGTTTTGGAAGGATCAGCTAGGTGTACATTGAAATCACTGAGAATTTTGGCAGAAACAGCATTGAAGAGATGCACAGTAAGCCAGGAGTGAAGTTGGACAGGAATAAAGACGCAGATGTAGAGAATGGACTTGAGGAAACGGGGAGGGGGAAAGGTAAGCTGGGACGAAGTGAGAGATTAGCATTTACATATATACACTACCAAATGTAAAATAGATAGCTAGTGGAAAGCAGCTGCATAGCACAGGGAGATCAGCTCGGTGCTTTGTGACCACCTAGAGGGGTGGGATAGGGAGGGTGGGAGGGAGGGAGACGCAAGAGGGAGGGGATATGGGGATATATGTATATGTATAGCTGATTCACTCTGTTATAAAGCAGAAACTAACACACCATTGTAAAGCAATTATACTCCAATAAAGATGTTAAAAAGAAAAAAAAGAAGTGAGAGCACTGTAAATGATGCAGTGAGAAGGCATGGCTGGTGATGTATCGCGATAGAGGGAAGAAGGGAGAGTGATCTTGAAGTGGCAATGCTGAGCAAACAGCCAGCCACCCCTCCTCCAGGCTGAGCAGTGTTCGGTGGGTGCCTCCACCGGAGAGGGCTGCAAGGGAACCAGTGTCCTCAGAGGAGAACTTAGTTTCAGTTAGAGCAGGTAGTTAAGGGAACAGGTTAAGGATGGGGGGGGGGGTTCTACTGAATGACTATGACTTCTAAAAGCACAGCAGGAAGGTTCAGGAAGTGAGAAGGAGAGGAACATGAATAAGAGGAGGGATGTTCAGATGCCTCATGGTCCCTATAGTCTGGGAGAGAAGGGATGACCTGATGTGTTTTTTTGTAGCAACTGAAAGAAATCCAGATGGATACCATAGTAAGAATCGTCTTAATGGGCTCAGGGGAAATGGTGACGGAGGAGCTGTGAGCACCAGGGCTGGTGGTAGGGAGAGAGTGATGAGGCTCTCGCCAGAGCATCACAGATATAGAGCCCTCCTTTATTCTCACTGAGGAGGCCAGAGGAGGGGGCATCTTGCCAGTATACAGCTGTCCCTTTGGATGGAACCCTCAGTCTACTGAGGGATCTAGAACTCTGATTTAATAATGAAAGAGATTCCAGATTCTTATTTATAGAATACCTTATACTCTACACTTTCTTATACCTAGATTCTTATTTAATAGTTCTAGGAAATACTGGGGGGCCTAATACCACTTAGATGTTTAGAGTTAGGAAGCCTGAGAATGACACGGCTGGATTTGCATCACGGTCACTGTGGAGAAACAGGGTGGATTTGGAAAGAAGATGGGAAGAGACTATTTTTTCTCCTTGAATGAAATGTAAAGAAACGAAAGGCATTTAGTGACATACACAGAGCTTTTGTAATCTACTTGACCTGAGAAGATTAAACTGGGTTTGAAGCTTTCTAGGTTAGGTGGCTTTGTGGTAGCCAGAGTTTAGGTGTGACAAAGGAAGTCCAAGAGATAGTTACACAGATGGCCAGCTCAGAGAGGAACTAAAAGCCAAAAATAAGCAGAATATGCAAATTCTTAGAATAGGTTTAATGCAAGTTATTTCCCAAGACTTTTTAAGACCAGGTTTTAAAATATCTGTATATGGGGCTCCCTGGGGCTCCCTGGGGCTCCCTGGGGCTCCCTGGTGGCGCAGTGGTTGAGAGTCCGCCTGCCGATGCAGGAGACACGGGTTCGTGCCCTGGTCCGGGAAGATCCCTCATGCCGCGGAGCGGCTGGGCCCGTGAGCCATGGCCGCTGAGCCTGCGCATCCGGAGCCTGTGCTCCGCAACGGGAGAGGCCACAACAGTGAGAGGCCCGCCTACCGCAAAAAAAAAAAAAAAATCTGTTTATGGATACAGCATATGATTAAATTGCATTTTTTATGGTTAAAATGAAATGAGCAGTAAAAAATTTTACAGATTACTCTCAGGATTAAAGCTCTGTAATTTTACTCACTCTCCAACCGTAAGGAGGGAGAGGTGTCACGCTGATCTAAACTTCCTGGTTAACAAATATGCTGAAAAAAGATTAAAGGCAGGCTGACTTGCAGAAATGCATTTAAATTGTTCAGCGAGCATATGGAAAGTTATTTGCGTTGGTTAATGGAAGATGACACACACACACAAAAAAATCAGTTCTTTCCTTTCCATCTCACTGGTATTTAAAAGCAAATAAAACCATTCTGATTGCATTAAAATTCTGAAAGTTGGCAGAAATACTTTAGAGAGGAATGAGAAAATATCCCTCCACATCTCTGCCTGATTTCCAAAGATGTCTGAAGAAAAAGGAGTGGCAGATGGAGGCCAAAACATAACACTTTTTATTAATAAAGCTTGGTGGGAAGATGCAGTGGAGTATTAGATCCAAATGGTCCCAATAATCGGACTCTAAAATCCAAAAAGTTTACTAACGTAGTAAAGGTTGTGTTGGTAAAATCTCTGGTATGAGGAACAGAGAATTACTACACCTTGAGGCCAAGTGACCACTAAGGAAACCAAGGGAATGAGCAGTGCTTCTTTTTTTCCATTTTAAAATGATACGAGTTTTTTTTTCCATATCCCAGCTGCTGTACATTGAGATGTCTCACACTGAATGTCATTCCAGTTATCTATGGCAGAGTAATAAACTACCCCAACACTAAGTGGCTAAAAACAAAAAATTTTGTTATATTTCATGATTCTGTGGGTCAGAAATCAAAACAGGGCTCAGCTATCAAATTCTTCTGCTCCCCAGGATCATTTGGGGGTATTCAGCTGATGGGCTGATACAGAAGTCCAAAATGGATTCACTCGCATGCCTGTCTTAGCACAGATTGATGGAAAACTGGGTTCAACTCTGCTCTTCTATCTCTCCACGCAGTCTCAGGACCTCTCCACATGATTCCTCCAGCTGAACTTCTTACGTGGAGACTCAAGACTCCAAAGGTGACTATTCGAGATACAGGAAATGAAAATGTTAGTCCGTTAAGAGTTGGACCCAGAATCTAGCGTCTCATCATTTTAGCCACATTCTATTTGCAAAGAAGTCAAAGAGTCCACTCAGATTCAAGCAGCGTGATAGTTTGCCTGCCCTTTGACTACACAGAAAATACATTCAGCCCTTCCCATGACCCCTCTGAATTCTCACTGTGCTACAGCAACATGCTTAGGCCAGGTGCCAGGTGTGGATGAGCCTCCTTGCTCTTGGGGCTTGATTCCTCTCTATCTGATGAGCTATGAACTAAAGAGACACGTTTTCCTACCACCACACAATGGTGAGATAAAATAAGAGCAGTAGGAAACTCAGTTCAAATAAGGAGGGAATGAGAGGCACAGCGGTTACTGAAATCTAGGGTCAGGGACAGTTTTGCTCCCTGGGAATGATTCACCTCTGCTCTTGGCATTGCCTTTTAGCTCTTGGTTCTGCTTTTTTAGGTCCTTATCTATATGTACTGATCAATTTTTTTTTTAACCAAGTGACCTCCTCAGCCTGCTTCCTGTCCATCGTAGATTGGGGAGGTCCAAAGACTCCTTTGTATTTTGTATTGTACTTTTAAAATCCATGCCATTAGCATAAAACACTCACAATTTTTTTTTTTTTTTTTTTTTTTTAAACTGAGACAGGCCCTTTTCTACCTCAGGCAGAGAGTAAGGCTGCTGTGGGGCAACATCTATAAGATCCTTTAGAGTCCTAGGAGTCATGTGCTTACATTTTTTGAGGTCTCAACAAGGGGATTTAGAGCAGCCACACATTTACAGTCTTTACTGTGAGTTTCTTTCAGTGCATTGGATTTTATATTTGCTGAGGCTATTTATTTCTTTGCGAATTTTTTTGGGAATAACTAGGGATGAAAAGCCATTTTATTTTCAAACCTGACAATCCCTGGATTCTTTGTATTTCCTCTAAATTCTTAAAGTCTAAGTGAAAATGGTACAATTCTTTCTTTAGTTTCTCTTTCTTTTCCCATCCCCCTTTCATTTTGTATTTAATCATAGAAAGAAGTCTGTTGGAATTTTCCACGTTCTGTCTATAAATTTCTCCAGCTAGATCAGCGAGTTCATTAAATATTTATTTTCCACATTATGACTGGGAGCTATGTCACCAAACTTTCCAATAAAAAATTTCTTACTGTTTTTCAAATTTTCACTGTCTTCTGTAGACTCTTCAACTTTAACGAATCATCTTGGGAAGACCCTTCCAGCTTCGGCCAGCTGCCCTCTTCCTGCCATGCTGTCCCAAAGCCAGGGGCAGTTGTTTTAAGTTTTTGTTATGACAGCATTTCTATTTCAGGCACCAGATTTTGTAGGATGCAACCAAGGAAGAAGAACTACTATGAGTGACAAGGAATGGGGATTTATTCTAGGGATTAAAACTTGCACTATCATTGAACCTGGTGGAGAAGTCTTGGAAGAGTGTTACCTCTGCATCCAGTAGCCAGCCTGAGGTTGCTATAGATCATTACGGCCAGAAGTAGAGAAAAAAAAAAAGGGGGATGCGAAAGTGGGGTGATCAAGGACAAACTGGAACCTATGTTTATTTCTTAGAATTTCCAAGCAGGATGATGTGAGTGACTGCAGAAGCAGCTGACGCTTCACACAGAACTAAACACACGCCTGCCCCAGGACTCAGAAAAACTGAACAAGGAGATCCCTGGGATACTGAGGAGCTGTGGGCTTGAACGTGAACCTGCAGAACAGTAACAGTGTGGCAGTGGGCTGCAACAGTGTCTGATGTCCCACACGCAACTTCAAAGCCTAATTGTTGCTGCTTCCATATTTCCTTCCAGATACAGTTTTCCATATGCCTAACCTGACCTGGAATTACAGAGACAAGAATTCTGGGAAATGTAGTTCCAGTTCAGCTAAATTGACACACGACAAATTCACTGAAAATGGGTGTAAGTCCTTCAAGGTGAGTTCATTTCCACGAAGTCTCTGATGTACCTCAACTTTGAAAGAGTTCAAGAGTTAATAGGAAGCTCATAAATATCCCAGCACTGACCAAACCCTCAGCAAATTTAGAAAAAAGCCAATTCCTAGCCATGAGGACTATTATTCTAGAACTCAATATTCAGCATTGCCGAAGTCTATTGCAAGGGACTTAGCTGTAAATGAGTAGTGATGGGTAGATGGGACGATGGGTAGGACGTCCTCGTTTCAGCTCTGACAGAATGCTAGTGCTATCCGTTTAATACCAGATAGTCGATGCTCACTGTATAGATACATAAATTGTAAACCTCAACTCATTCCTGTAGGAGGGTTATTTTGGTACAAGCATTTACCACATTTCTGGGTAAAATCCACAAAGACATACCCCCTTTTTTTTTTCCAAAGTGGCAATCAAAACATTGCTAATGTCTTAGAAAGTGTGGACATTTGCAAAGTTGGAAGCTTTTCTTTGCAATCTGGAAAACCCTCTTCATTTTCACTTCCTTGCTCTTTATTGCTGTATTAAAGGGGAGCTTTGTCAGGTAATGTGGACTCCACACGTGGGAAGGTATTTTTAGCCTTGTTGCTTCTACCATTTGCTGTAGAATTGCTTAGACCTACAGAGTCTTCCTGCTTTCACATTTGTTTCAGTTAGAGAAAACGTCCTCTGAAGAGTTCTCAGTTGAAGCTGCTGTTGATGTTTCTGGTGTTCATGTACCTAACAGCCCAGAGAGAACAGATAACTCTGTCAGTCTCTCCTCCGCTTCTGAATTCCATCACTTTCATGTACATGTTCATTTAAGACAGAATATTTGCATGTCCACCTGTAATAACTACACCATCCTGTTATAACTCTAGTACTTCCTGCTCTTGAGCTGGAGGTCATGTTATATGAATTCCAGATTAGCCTTTTCCTGGTTTCTGGATGCTAAAAGGCTATACCATTGAGGGTCTCTCCATGGGGAAATACTTGTCTTACATAGATATAAATATTCAAGGACTTGGGGATGTTTAGTCCTTTTAAAGTATTATGTGTCAATACCACTGGAATTAGGGTTGGCACATTTTTATAATAGGAACAGAACTTGAAGAAAAAAAACTTTCATGTTACAAGAGCTACCAATTGAACAAAGAAGAGAGAAGAAAAAATAAAGCAATATTAGATTGCTCACTTTCCCTTATTATTTATTTCTAATGACACAGTCATATAAACGTTCAAAAATATTGATTTTGTTTTATCCTTTTCACCCTGAATAGAGACTACTTAAAACTGGAATGACTGATAAAATGTAAATTACATTGACACAAGAGGGCAGCCTTCTCATATATATTTTCAAAATAAATTGCCAGGACTTCACAAAATTCTGTAGATATTTTAACTCACATTAGAAAAGAAGGAAAAAAGGAATCCTCAGCAAAATTAACCCTTCAAGGTGATTATTTTGCTAGGTTCCTTATTTAATTATTGGTAAGTAGTTCTTGAATTTAAACTATCTTACATCAATAAAATAAAATAAGCAGAAAAACAAATTTTAACTGCAATAAAATTGCACTGATTTAAATGTTTTATGGAGATACAAAAGCCTGTGGAGATTATATTCTGAAGCTAGAGTAATTAAAACAATGTAGCATTTTTGTAAAGCCAAATACTTCAATGGAATATAGTAAAAAGCACAGAAACACGAACAAGTAAGAATTTATTATGTAACAGAGGAGTCATTTTTAACTATTTGGAGAATAAATAGGTTAGATCTTTAACTTATACCACACAACAATATTAATTCTAGATAGATTATATTATATATTTGAATGCTAAGTATGAAATAACAGGCCAGAGGTAAAGCTGGAAAAAGTCACATAATTTGATAATGAAAAAGCCTTCCTAAGAATTACAGCCAAAGAAGGTACCACAAAGGAAAAAAATGACAGACTTGAGAACAAATTGTAAATTCTTCAGTTCAAAGGTCCCCAAACAAGACTTGACAAACAGGGAAAGTACATTTGTAACAACTATGAATGCAATGGTTAGTATTCCTTTCATAAAGGACCCACTTAAAATAACTAAGAAAATTAAGAAAAATATGAGTCCCCACTAGACAAAATGGACAAAGAACTTCATTTACACAGACCAGGAAGTCATCAATAATTAAAATAAAATATTCACCCTCTTTTTCCTCATAAATTTCATTTATAATAAAGTAACAACAACAACAAGATAACATACTTGGTTTATTAGAGATTGGCAATTATATAAGAAATTAAATATCTAGTGAGGGTAATATTGTTGGAAAATGAGCTACCTTACATTGTCATGGATGAATGTTTGTGTTCCTCTAGAATTCATATGTTGAACCATACCTCTTAATGTCATGGTATTAGGAGGTGGAACCTTTGGGAAGTAATTAGGACTAGATGAGGTCATGAGGGTGGAAACCTCCTGAATGGGATTAGTGCCCTTATAAGAGTCATGGGAAAGCTTGCCTCACCTCTCTGCTCTCTGCCATGTGAGGAAACAATGAGAAGGTATGGAAGAGAGTTCTACAACCTGGAAGAGAGTTCTCACTAGAGAACACCCTGGATGTCCATCCTCCAGAACTATGAGAAATAAATTTTATTTATTTATAAGACACCCAGTCTATGGTAATTTGACATAGCAGCCAGAAGTGACTAATACTGCTGATAGAAACATAGATTACCATAATCTTTCTAAAGAGAAAACCAAAATAAGAAGTGTTAAGCCACTTACCCTAAGTAACAGATTGGATTTTGACACAGAGATCACTACCAGCTTGACCTATGATCCTTATGTTACAATAAATGCTTGGATTTAAGGAGTACATTATTTAGAATCTAAATCAAAGACCTAAGCAAAGAGAGGGAATTTATTGTAAAACTACAGATTCTTAGGTAGATTATTTGAACCATGGTCTCAAATGCCTTTATTACTCTCTTTTGTTTCTGCTTTTCTCTGCATATCTATGTTATTGGCTTCTATAAAGGACTTTGTTTTCCTTATACACAAGATGAAAACGGCTACAGACATCTCCTGAATTTACATTTTCTGAATACAGCCATTCCTTCTCTTTCCCTTTTGTCTTTTCCAGAGGAAGAGACCATGATTGAGCCATCCTGGATTGGGTGCCAATTCTGATCAAGTCGTTTTGGCCAGAAGTTGAAGGCACCAAGAGGCTCTGATTGGCTAGGCTTGGGTTTTGTATGTTTAGCTGCCTCAAACATTCATGACTAGGGAACCAGTGTCCTTTGGCTGCTATAGTGTGGATCATGGTTGTAGGGAATTTGTATTTCAATGAGAATATTTAAAGTGAGTCAATCCACAATAGGTGTGCAGATATAATCATGTTTTTGAACTTTGAAATGGAGGAACAGACTCTTCATAGACTGCTCTTTGTATTAAATTTAACAATTCCACCTTGTAAGTCCTCTTGTCAGGGAGCTGGCTACTCTCTCCAGACAAAAATCCTGCTTTACATTGTACCTTTCTTTCAAATTTCGGTACCGTCAATATGCCTCAAGTTCAGGTTTCTTTAAGCAAGTGACATAAAAACTAACCAAGCAAAAATTAAAAGTGAAGTATGTCGTTTCATCGTCATTCATCTTTGTAGGTGTTGTCTTGCATTTTAAAATTCTTTCAATTTCTGTTTTTTGTTTTATTTTTTTCATACCGATAACTCTTAAACACAGACACACACACACACACACACACACACACACATACACACACACACACTCCACTTGCTCTTTTAAAATGTCTCATGTTTTTTCTCAGTGGTGAATGTTATGTGGAGAAAAAAGAATTGAAACTTCAGGAAATATGGGACTAAAATAGGAAAATTAGGGGATCAAAGAATGAAAAAGCAGTTTTGTCATAAAATGATTCTCTTCCGAAGGATATTTGCAGGAAAGCCTCCATTTAATTTACCCAAAGTAACCTTAATAGATTTGAAATTTATACTAAGTTAAGGCAGAGTCTTTACACAGAGCCTCACTTTTAGTCACACTGACCATTAGGTCCAGGTTTGTATCTAGGAGAAGTGACAATGAAATCAATTCTAGCAAGAGGTAATTATGATAGCTGTTAACAAATTTCCATTTAAAAGCACCAATCAGTTATTATGGATCCTGCAAGTAAATCTTTAGTACCAATAGTGTGGTAGTATATTTAGAGGCCTGGAACAGGTTCCATGACACTTATATCCTAGCTTTTCGCTGCTGAAAAAAGATGTGCATTTTTGGGCAATTAAACTTCAGCTTCCTCACTTACAGGTGTTTTTCTCAGGACTAATGTCTGGCACACAGCAGCCTGAATAAGTAATAGTTATTCAGATTATTAGCTTCTTACAGCTTCAGTCCCATATTCCTTCATTCATTAATCATTCACCCATTCATTCATTCATACTCCCCAAATCAAGTATTGAACATCTGTACTAAACAAAGTTTGACTGGTGTTCTATTCTGCTATCACCTGAAGATTTAGTTCTTTGAAGCAGTTCAGTGAATTTATCTTCAGTGTTCTTCAGAAAAGTACATTATGGTAAACTGCACAATTCTTTCATAAGGTTCCCAATTACTTCTGTGGTACAGTGGGCCAGAATGATTGTCTTAGTCCTACTTTGATGGGGGACGAGGAGGGAAGAGACTGCTGCATGGGCAGCTGGATAATCTGTGGGCAGAAGCTGGAGCTGGTACCAATTTGTGATAAAGACAGATCTGAGACTTCAAAGCAATGGCATGTAACTGCCTCTCTCCTATGTTCACATACAACCCACAGGCTGACATTTGGAATTTCTTATCTTCTTGTTTCCTGGGTATGATGTTTATTTTAATCATATTCTATCTTTGTGCACATATTCTGAGTTAGGGCAAGTTGGGGCAAATGGCTGGTCTGATCTGCCATCCAAAATCTGGTTGTATGGCCCTGAGCTTTGCTACTACCTAGGGATAATGTTTTAAGCCCAGGCGACTTTAATTCAATTTTAAAGCAATATGATCATTTAAGAATCTTTGGTTAAAAAAAAGATGACAATTTTTCAGACCAAGTACTGTACAGACATTTGAACAATTAAAAAAATGCCTGGCCATGCATACAGAGGCATGTGTTAGTTGAGCCCAAAACACCTTAGCTCATGATAAACAGAATTTAAGGGTTACCGAATTTTGCCACTTAAGAAAGACTAATTTTTTTTCAAAATGTAGTATCTGGTTCCTTACATAAATATAAACAGACAAGTGAATTTGCTAATAAAGGGACCAACCACCCACCAGAATGGTATAAGGATTACTTTAAACTAAAAACATCTGAACAAACAGCAGCCTCAGAAAGAAACCTTATCTAAACTTCCTGTTACTGACTTAAGCAGAGCCATAATCCCCTCTCTGAAGGAGTTTCCTGTTTGGGAGAAGACTGATCCTTAGCACTGGGATGTGAGAGTTCAACTGCCATAAACTCTGCTTAGGGGGAGCTTCCAGCTCAGAAGGAGGCTGCCCCCAGCACCTGGATGAAAAATTGTGTAAACAAGCCTGATAAAAACTTCTATACTTTCCCACTGAAGCTCTAAACCACCCCTCCCCTTTTGTTAAACTGGTGTATAAACCATGACCTCTGGCAATTTGGGGAGCCCCTCCTTATAGTGTTCCCACATGCATGTGGATTAAACTGTCCTCCTATGTGATGGTTAATTTTATGTGTCAACTTGACTGGGCCACAGGCTGCCCAGATATTTTGTCAAACATTATTCTGGGTATTTCTAGGAGGGTGTTTTTGGATGAGTCTAATATTTAAATTGATTGAGTAAAGCAGATTGCTCTCCCTAATGTAGGTTGTCCTCATCCAATCTGTTACAGTCCTGAGTAGAACAAAAGGATGACTTTTCCCTGAATAAGCGGGAGTTCTTCCTGCCTGGCAGCTTTGAAGCTGGGACATTGGTTTTTTAATGTCCTTCAGACTGGAAGCACACCACTGGCTCTCCTGACTCTCAGGCATTGAGTTGGGCTGGAACTACATCACTGGCTCCGCTGAACCTCCAGCTTGCCTACTGCAGATCTTGTCAGCCTCCATATCATGTGAGACAATTCCTTACAATCAATCAATCAATCAACCAACCAATCCTATTGGTTCTGTTTCTCTAGAAAACTCCAATACATCTTGTTGATCTTGTTAATTAATTCACAGGTCTCCACCCACTTGGACATAAGCTGATAGGGGAACTGTTTTCTCCCAACAGTTCTGATAATGAGGATGCGGTATTCCAGGCACCCCACTCACTCTGGAGGCTAAAGTTGAGATTTTGGTTTTTTGTTTTTTAAATTGGGGTATAGTTGTTTTACAATGTTGTGTTAGTTTCTACTTACAGCGAAATGAATCAGCCATATGTATACATATATCCCCTCTTTTTGTTGGATTTCCTTCTCATTTAGGTCAGCACAGAGCACTATGTAGAGTTCCCTGTGCTGTACAGCAGGTTCTCATTAGTTATGTTTTATACATATTAGTGTATATGTGTCATTCCCAATCTCCCCATTTATCCTTCTCCCCCTTTCCCCCTTTGGTGTCCATACATTTGTTCTCTATGTCTGTGTCTCTATTTCTGCCTTGCAAACAGGTTCATCTGTATCATCTGTACCAGATTCCACATATATGCGTTAATATACGATATTTGTCTTTCTCCTTCTGACTTAACTTCACTCCGTATGACAGTCTCTAGATCCATTTCGATGTGGACCATTTTTGAAGTCTTTATTGAATTTGTTACAATATTGCTTTTGTTTTATGTTTTGGTTTTTTGGCCACGAGGAATGTGGGATCTTAGCTCCCTGACCAGGGTTCGAACCCGTACCCCCTGCATTGGAAGGCAAAGTCTGAACCACTGGACCGCCAGGGAAGTCCCTGCAGTTGAGATTTTGAAACCTCCAACCAAGCCAGAGAAAGTAAGCTTTCTTACCAGTCAGACTCTTGGGTCTCTGCTAAGTGTCCAATTAAGTGAGGGCAATAAGAACTTTCCCTTGACTTTTAAAAAGGGAAATATCCATAATTTAGATTTACAAGAAAAAACCTTTTTGGCTAGAACTAGTTCTCTGGGTATTGTGATTCTTGGTTTGGACTAGTCTTTCCCAGGGATAATCATTGTGTCCATTTGTCATTGTGTTTTGTGTTACTGTTTTGTATGGTGCCGTCTAAAAGTGTTTTTCATAAGAATGAGAATCATAGGGTAGAATACAGGCATAGGTTTTATAAATCTGTAGTTTGAGCTGGCCTCATAGGCCAGTGAGTTTGCGATTCTCACTGGACTGCTGTTCACTTGGACAAACTTTTCTGTGAGTCACCTATAACACTGGATGAGGCTCTCCTTCCATCTTGATTTTGTGTTCTGAGAGCTTGGCCTGGCTCCAGAAAGAGCATTCTCTCTAATTTTCTGCCTGCTGGAGGTGCAGATCATAGGGTCTGTGCCTGGATGAGGCTGACTGTCAAGTCAGGGTTCTGAGACACGAGGTACCATTATCAGCTTTCAGGGGATTATTTAATCTAAAACCTTTCCTACCTCACTGCCTTTGTAGTGTTGATATTCCTTTCTCAGTATTGCCCATCCGGAATCATGCATTAGATGGTTCCTGATTAGAGGTGTCTCACTTTTGTGCGAGACTGGAGTACCATTCTTACTGCTGGTAGCGACTTGTTCTGCTTCTTTCCAGCTGTATTTGGGAGTGACTTTGGATTATGGAGGCTGCATTTTCTGTGCCCTCTTCAGGGACACCTCTCGTGTACATAGTTAAATCATATTCTAAGCCAGGAAGGTTACCTCCAGGTCTTCCCAAAAAGAGACTTATTGGTTTGTGTTACATTTGAACAGGTATACTTATGAAGATCCTAAGTGTCAGTGGCCAGACAATGGGTCCTATGATTTATAAAACTTTCATATTTAAGGGGATTTATAGAGCGCTCTCATCCTAAACAAATACCCTCTTGGTACCTCTGGGAGGATCAAATTGAAAGCAGGTCACAAAAAAGTATTACGGCTGGCTTAAAAGATTCCCTTAACAAAAGTAAACAGCAGAAGTCAGACGTAGGACAAAAATTTAAGTTCACCATAAATTCTCCTCTGCCTCCATCCTATACTCACCTTTAGCCCCAGTTCCCTGTTCCTGACCCCCCAGAAGATCTTTTAGATCTCTGGACCCCTGTCCTAAATCTACGTGCTTCCAAGCCCAGCCCCACTTCTTCAACCAATTCTTTAATCCCCCAAACTTCTCTGGCTTCCCCAGAAAATCTCTTGACCACCTAACACCTGCTTTAACCTCTCTTTCCTTACAACAAGTATAGGAGGCTTTTAAAACTGACCTCAAAACATGAGGCAGTCAAGTCATTCATGTGACTAGTGTCAACCAAGAAGTAGCTCTAGCTGAAGCCCCAGAGATGCACAGCCAGGCTCATTTTACCATCCCTTTTGATTCCACTTACTTTCGGTGACTCTGTAATCAGGCCTAAAACAATCAGGCCCAACCAGCCTCAAGCCTTCCTATGAAATCCTCATTATGCAGGTTCCCTTTATCCCCACCACAAAGAATTCATGAACCCTGTACAGCAGCTGACCTTCTAAATTACAAAACCCTTTTCACCCCCACTTTCTGGAGATCCTACTGCATCCAGAGAAGAACTAGCAATAGAAGGATGGGTGGCCATCCACAATCCCACTCATAGGGCTACCAGAGAGTGTCCTTCCCACCTCTGATTATATTAGAGTCATATGACAAGCCAGGTGGCCCCCTGGAGAAAATCCTCTTCACTGAGTATGTAAACAGCCAGACTCTCTCCCAGGCCCTCCTCCAAATGATCAAGAAATGGCCCAACTGGAGCCATTTCTTGGCTGATAGTTAGGACTTGATAGGAGTCAGAGAAGACTTCCCTTCAAAACTTAAGTGGGCGGGACTTCCCCGGTGGCGCAGGGGTTGAGAGTCCGCCTGCCGATGCGGGGGACGCCGGTTCGTGCCCCGGTCCGGTAAGATCCCACGTGCCGCGGAGCGGCTGGTCCCGTGAGCCACGGCCGCTGAGCCTGCGCGTCCGGAGCCTGTGCTCCGCAACGGGAGAGGCCACAACAGTGAGAGGCCCACGTATCGCAAAAAAAAAAACAAAAAAACCCCCAAAAACTTAAGTGGGCTAAAGTAGAACTAGGCACTCGGAAGGAAGGAGAGTATTCTAAAGCCTGTGTGGAGTGCAGTACAGAGATATTCCAAAGACACAACTGCCCTAAATCCAGAGGCCTCAGAAGATAGAAATCTTTGAATTTATGTCTTAATTGAAAATCTCTCTGATACAAAGAAGCACGTCTAAAATAATGTAGTTGGGGCTTCCCTGGTGGCGCAGTGGTTGAGAGTCCGCCTGCCGATGCAGGGGACACGGGTTCGTGCCCCGGTCCGGGAAGATCCCACATGCTGCGGAAGCCATGGCCGCTGAGCCTGCGCGTCCGGAGCCTGTGCTCCGCGATGGGAGAGGCCACAAGAGTGAGAGGCCCGCGTACAACAAAAAAAAAAAAAAAAAAAAAAATTAAAATAATGTAGTTGGATGAGCAGGCAAGTCTCCGTCCTGCCAGGTTTTATTTTCTTGAGGAGTGGAGACTCTCATGCACTCCTACTGCGGTGTGTGTTTACATGTTATATATATGTTATACATATATATATATATATATATTATAATGTTATCCTGAAATAACCTGTTAAGCTATGCTACTAGACCACATGCTTCTTGAATGTTGGGACCACACTCTTTGAGTGATGTAACCTCAGCAAAAAATCTCTGTTTAGAATGATATTCATTCATTGTTGATTGGTTTGCTTAATGAAATCTCCCAGCAGGAAATGAACAGAACCTGGACAAATTCACAATGAGGAGTTAATAACCACTTAGAAACAAAGTGAAGGAAATTGTCTAGAGTAACTCCCAGGGTTTTGATTGGCATGCAGGAGAGTCTGCAATGTTTCACTTGTGATTGACTTGGAGGTGGAATAAAATAATGAAGATACTTTCAGGCTGGGATAGGTGGCTGAGATGAGGGTTATTTTTCTATCCAGGATATTACCATTTTTCTCATTTAAAAATAGAAGCAAAGACATTAATTATTAGGATTCAGCTAGTGTGCTGGACTGATCAAAAGTATGCATCTAAAAATGTTTTCATTTATTAAGCTCCTCAAGCAAGGTCAAGTAGCTGTGCCAATTATTGTTAGATCCAGGTTGCCTGCAGTAGATACTATACAGGCTTTTTGGGCTCAATCCTTCCCAGGGTTTATAACACAGGAAATATATTAGTATCCTTACCTACTGGCTATATTCTCTAATTACAATGCAAGTAGCTTGTGTGTTTCTTAATCAATATATAACCTGTTGATAATGTAACAAGGTAGTACTGGAAGCTCAAAAGTAAGTTTTACCAGGAACCAGATAATAGATCACTTGTCTCACTTGCTAAGGGAGTTTCTGCATGCACATGAAGTAATTTTTGCAGGTTGGGCATGATTGGGAATAAAGAGACTTAGCCCACAGTCAGTTGGGGTGACATGTGACCTCATAGATCTCATACTGACTGGGCAGAAAAACATCATCACTAACCACTTCAGCAAATATTGCCTAGTGCAGACTGGAGAGGCTGTGCTCACTGAACTTTTGTGGGCTTGAGGTATCGATGTAGGTATCACCTTGGTTAAAAGGAGGTTTTTCTGAGCTTTCTGAAGTTAAATGTGATTTCTATAGAGATTTATATATTATGCTCATTTTTCACTAACATCACACCCATACTATCAATTTACTTTTCTTGATGGTAAGTAAATTAATGAGAGACAAACTCAATTCTGATTTAACTAGCTTTACTGGGATGTACAGAAATAGAAAACAGTGGTAGGATATGGACACTCTAAAGCTCCTGAGCTTTCAACACAGACCAGAGTGGCTGCAGTTGGTGTGCCATCGGTTCTTTAGGATATTATAGGAGCCAACTCTACTCCTCCAGCCTTCCGCCCCTTCCTAGAGAGAGGGAAGGCTGGGAACCAAACAGTCAAGTCATCCTCAGGGAATAGCTACTGAAATCACATCTGCCACAGGCCACATCTACCCTAAAGGAGAATACACCCAGCTCTTAAATATATTTAAATTGAGATGAAGCTGAACAACCAGTGTCACATCTATCATTTCATTTTGTTCACCATCCTGATAAATGGGCCTATTTTCATTTCTCTAAGTGCCTGACATCAAGAGTGCTTCCTTACCACTGAAGCATGCAAGTGGGCTAAGACGGACTGAACAGCTCTCTGTTAAGTCATTGAAACGAGGTCAACAATTGTCGAAACCCTCCAGCAACTGGTCCATAGTAGAATATTGGCCCAAGCTGGTCAAAGAAGAAAATATCTGGAGAGAAAAAAATTAGGGTAAAATTGAAAGTGTTGAATTGCAGTGCTAATGAGACACCCAGGTGGGTATGCTCTGTAGGCACAGGAGAAAAAGGTCTGGGGATGCCGCTTTGGAAGTTCTGGCAAGAGGGAGAGATCTCACTCGCTAATCACCCATCAGTTATTATTTTAGCCACACAAAGGAAGGGGTTGACTACACATCAGTGTACAATGCCCCAGCACGTGGACGGTGCTAAAGGAATGGTAATAATTCTTAACGCTGTTTCTTTCATTAAACTGTTACCAAAAACATTTTTACATCAGAGTTTTATAATAATCATGTAACAATAAATTAGTTATTATCTTATTATAGCTGCATTCAATGCTAATATTTCAAAGGTGATATACTTGTTTAAACAGCAATACGTTTGAAACCATACCTCAGGACATGTCATTTCAGCAAAGATTTCAGGGTGTGTTCTGCATTCATCTTTTTGACCAAGTTTAAATGTAATTTCCGTCTTGTTCTTCAACTGCCTTGTTTTTCAGTATTACAGAAACTCATTTACAAAATAAAGTAGTGAATGTGAGAATAAAAAGATGATTGTTCACAAATTCCAAGCTTCTAGCATTTGAAGCAGAATGTGTACACATATACTTAAATAAATAGATTTTGAGAGTGGAGAATTAAAATTGGAAAGATAATTTAAATACTGAAGGAAAATAATTTAAATAATTTTTAACTCAAAGATATAACATTGGGAAAATTCATAATTTAAAATAATATAGGATTGTAGATGATATTAACCTTTTTAAGGAAAGTTTTATATTTTCTAATAACAAAATACAAAAGTGCTCAGTAAGTGACTTTTGATTATTTTAGTGCAAGTTCATTATAATACTAAAATATAACAACTCAAAGTGCATTTCTTGTTAACAACACCATTGCAAATACAAAAAGCACACTATATTATTTTTAAGTTTTTGTCATTCAAGACAAAAATTGAAGAGCAAGTCAGAGGTCATATTATTATATACTTCAAAGAAGACAAGAAAGCCATGGAATTGGTCATTTAGTGGAATACAGAGTTTTCTTTTCTTTTAAGAGAATGAAGACCAGTGTAGATACATTTCATTAGAATGTAAATACTAGTGCCTTTTTTTCTTACACTTTCGGAAATTTTGGCTATATTCATTTCCTCTATTGTTTTCTGTGCTACTATCACTATCACTGGTTTGTTTTTGCCTCTTGCGTTTATTCATCTGATAAAGGTCAGAGTCACTTGGTTGTTGGTGTGCCCATTCATAAGAGCTGGGTCCAGCCTCTAGATCTGGAACACAGTTCAGTGAGGAAGACACAGAAGTGCTATTAGGAAGTGGTGCTGTCATCTCATAGTAAGGAAGCTGCAGTGCTGGATTATATGCATGCCACTGCTGTGGAAGAAACCCACAAACATTCATCTACCAAAACAAGCCCACAAAGTTAGAAAGAAAAAAAAAAAGAGTTAACAGTTTACATTCATTACACAAATAACTACAAGCAAACCAAACCATGTGTTGGTATAAGAAGGACAGTGACTTGTCATACTAGGGATATGGTAGTTTCCTTAAATGGTTAACATAAAGATTCAAGGTAGTGTATAGCTTACTACAATACAGATTAGTGCTGTCCTTTCGAAATATAATGTAAGCCACGTATGTAGTTTTAAATCTTCTAGTAGCCACAATATGAAAATAAAAATGAAACAGGTGCAATTAAATAATGTAATTTATTTATCCCCAAATATCCAAAATATTATCATTTCAACAAGTAACCAATATAAAAATTGTTAATGAGATATTTTACTTTTTTTATACTAAGTCTTTGAAATTTGGTGTGCCTTTTATAGCGTATTTAATTTGGATGGTAAATTTTCATTGAAAATACTTCATCTGAATTTAGATTACATAAAATTTAGTTGAAAAAGTAGATATACTACCCAAGTTCTTTCAAACATACTTAAAAGTTTTACAATAACTGAATCAAGTCTCTGTTTTTAAATTTAAATTTTAAGTAATTAAAATTAAAAAAATTTAAAACTCAGCTCCTTATGGATGGCTGATGGCCACCATATTGTACAGCAGTTTTCAATTGTTAAGATAGACACTTCCTTGTTTTTAAAATAGTTTTTAACTCAAAGTAAATTAAAGATTAATAGAGATAACATGATCTTTTGTGTGTGTGTGTGTGTGTGTGTGTGTGTGTGTGTATGTGTATTTCTCATCTCATCAAAGATTAAAAAAATGCCAGAAAGAAGATATTGACAGTTTTAGACAAGAACTGGCAGTTTATTAATATCTCACTATAACTAAGAAAAGATTTTTCTAAAGGTTAAATTATCAATTTTCCTTATGTTTGCAAAGTGAAAATGGCTATCTGAAAAATCTGAAGCTCACAGGTATGTGGGATGTTTGCAAGAAATCACATCCTGTGAATCAGAATACCTGTGTTATAGTCCCGCATCTTTTATTAACAAGTTGTATAATCTTGGGCTTGTTGATTAATACCTCTGAACCTCAATTTTATTATGTATAAAATGAGGAGTTAGAAGAAAAATATTTCATAAGTTCCCCTTTATCAATATAGACCATCATTATGATTTCTAGGCCAGAACCATATTTTTGAGAGTCTTCGGAAACAATGTAGTTTACTCTACCAGTTGAGAATCTTTGCCTTTAGTTAAAAGAAGAAATTTATTTTTAAAAATATCCATGTCCAAAAGCAATATATTTGTAATTGATGATTACATTTTACCAAAATGTTTCACTAAATGAAATTATTCAATTTTAAAAACATATCTTCTAAAATAGTCATTTTTTTCCACTTTTTTTATTGGAGTATAATTGCTTTACAATGCTGTGTTAGTTTCTGCTGTACAGTGAAGTGAATCAGCTGTATGTATACATACACCTCCTACCTCTTGGACCCTCCTTCCCCTCCATCCACCCGTCTAGGTCATCACAGAGCACCAAGCTGAGCTCCCTGCGCTATACAGCAGGTTCCCACTAGCTATCTGTTTTACACATGGTACTGTATTTATGTCAAACCTAATCTCCCAATTGATCCCAACCTCTCCTTCCCCCTCTGTGTCCATTCTCTACGTTTGCATTTCTATTCCTGCCCTGCAAATAGGTTTATCTGTACCATTTTTCTAGATTCCACATATATGCATTAATATACGACATTTGTTTTTCTCTTTCTGACTTACTTCACTCTGTATGACAGACTCTAGGTCCATCCACATATCTACAAATGACCCAATTTCATTTCCTTTTATGGCTGAGTAATATTCCATTGTATATATGTGCCACATCTTCTTTATCCATTCATCTGTTGATGGACATTTAGGTTGTTTCTATGTCCTGGCCATTGTAAATAGCACTGCAATGAACACTGGGGTACATGGGTTATGGGTATATGCCCAGTAGTGGGATTTCTGGGTCATATTCTATTTTTAGTTCTATTTTTAGTTTATTTATTTTAGTTCTATTTTTTAGTTTTTTAAGGAATCTCCATACTGTTTTATACAGTGGCTGTATCAATTTAAATGAGAACTCTATAGTCAAATTTTACTTGTACCACAGTGAATCATCACTAGCACCTGCTCCTTTTCTGTTGACACACTGGCTGTTTGCTTACGTACTATGTGTAGGATTTCAGATGATTGAGTTAGAGCAGACTGCCACTGGGGCATAGAACTCAGGGCAGCTGCTGCCTTCATTCTAGGTTTAGATTTGAGCAGCTTAAGTTCCAAGTAGTTTTCATGTTCTTTATAGTTTGTATCATGCTATACATTAAACCAAAGGCATATCAAACTTACCATCTTCGGAAAGAACAGATATTCCTGAGGTAAAGCTGCATTATTAATTGGAGAGAACTGCATGGGAAAGGAAGTTCTGCCCACGACTTCTTCATTTCTTGGGGGACGTAAAAGAAGTAACACAAAGTTACAACTCCTATGCATAAATGTCCTTTATTCTTATAATAAGATAGGTCTTCATAGTTAAAAAATAAAGAGCTTCTCTAAAAGAACTCAATTAAGATAACTTTAAACACACGATCATTATTACACTGATAATGTAGTGACACAGCAGTACCGCAAGTCTTACTAATTACTACATATTGAAAACTCAATATTTAGAGTCACATTTGGCTTTCTGATAGGAAAACGTTAATCAGTGTTATAGTTGTATAAAGATAAAGAACACTTAGATATGAAGAAATCAAAGCAAGTCCTTAATAATCACCAAGGGTACATTCAATCTTCTACCAAAAAAAAAAAAGCGAAAGAAAGGTAGAAATTTTCTCAATTTATTTTTGAAGGAATGTTCACTGTATAACTACAAAAATTATGTTCTTTCCTAAATGGTCTGCTGATGTTAACATGAACACATAATATCTGCTGATTTCTTCCACACACTATTTAAAACAATACCAATCCCTAATTTAAAAGCAGTAGTGTCCTAAAGTTTTATTTATACATGTAATATTTGCTTCTATGGAGATGTCTAATAAATTCCAATGGTATGACTCTACAGCTAGTCATTAGCCTACTTGCTCCATAGTATTCCACAATTTTAATGCTAATACTACTTATCTTAGGACAGGAAGTTTACTGTGGGGAAGGGTAAAATTAATACAGGCAGGTGGAGGCAAAGGCAAAGGCAGAACAACAGGAAGCAGTCAGATTGATAGGCATTGTAAGTGGTGAGAGTAGTATCACAGAAGCCAGTGGAAGATGCCTTTCATTAAGGAAATACTTAGTGTCGGGTGTTACAGAACAGTAAACTGGGTAAGCACCAAAGCTACTCAATTGTTGATCAGAAGGTTCCTGATAACCTTTAAAAGAACAACTTCCACATAACAATGGGGTTAAGAAGTGAATAGGAGGTAAGGATGCAAAAGATAATTTTTCAGTAAGAGGAAGGGGAAAAATATAACAGCATGATTTGGAGGTAGAGTTCAAGGAGATTGGAACATGTGTGTGGGGTAAGTGATGGAAAAGAAACAAGATAAAAAGTGCAATGAAGTTATAGAGTGGGGAAGATACAACCCAGTAACAGAGGTGGTGAGATTAGCACCATTATGAAAACAGCTGCAGACCTTCTAAAACCATTATCTTTCCTATGTGAATCTCAGGGCATGCATAGTTGTCTCCACAGAGGAATCACATGTAAATTGGGAAGAGCTGTGAGTTGAACCATGTCAACTCAAAATTTATATGTTGAAGTCCTAACCCCCAATACTTCAGAATGTGACCTTATTTGGAAATAGCGTTGTTGCAGATGTAATTAGCTAAGAGGAGGTCATACTGGAGTAGGATGGGCTAAACAGGTACCCTTACTTATTATAATTAAAAGGGGAAATTTGGAGATGGAGGCACACAGGGAGAACACCATATGAAGATGAAGGCAGAGCCGGGTGATGCTTGTACAAGCCAAGGAATATCAGAGATTGCCAACAAACCAGGAGAAGCTATGAGAGAGGCCCACAACAGACTCTTTCTCACAGTCCTCATAAAGAAATCTAGCAGACACCTTGATCTTGGACTTTGAGGCTTCAGAACTGTGAGACAATTCATTTCTGTGTTTAAGCACTCTGTTTGCAGTACTTTTTATGGTAGCCTTAGCATGCTAATACAGGAACTATTTATTAAAAACAGAACTATTTATTGCCTAAGAGGCAATAACAAGCACAAAAACCCATTTCCAAGAAAGACTATAGGGTATAACAAGTGCACCATTTTTCTCTGCACAACACTTCTAGAACATGCTAACCTTTTCCCATTCTTCCTTTATAATGCAGCACATACTAGAATAAGGTACAACCAGTGAGGTGGAGTATTATGGAATATACACATATTTCTGATCTTCTACCCTAGAATTTGTGATGATTAAAAGTACATCAAACATAAGTAGAGAATGCGAGTTACTGCCATCTTCTAGCTGTTTATCTAGTCTTTCTTCTTCTGCCCCAAACCTAGCAATAGCTTGTTTTTCCCAAACTCCTGAGAAAAAGAGGTATCTTTCCCCACTAGAAGAAGAGGGAAAGCTTTTATATTACATAAACGGCTCAATTCATGAGTCCATAGTTCCTCTCATATGAAGGAAGTGAATCACTATCCCTTTTTGCTAACATTCGCTGAAAGTATTTACTGGATACTTGCTATGTGCTCAGTATTTTAAATACCTTGAATTTATTATAAAATTTGATTCTCACAATAACCTTCTGAGGTACCGTCCTCATTTTAGAGATGGGGTACAGGGTGATAATCTGTCCAAGGTTAATAAAGTGACAGAGGCAGGATTCAAATTCAGGCAGTCTGGTTTCAGTACCTATTTTGTCTTTATTTCAGTGATACAGAAATGTTGGGGAGAATGAAGACATGGAGAACACTGTGTTATACTTGGAGTGCAGTACTTCCCCTAAAGATAGGCTGGGAAATTGTCAGTTCTAAGAGGCTGCTCTTCCATGCCTAGGAGGGCTGACATAATTAGCAGGCATGGGAGGTTCAGCTGTTGTTAGCCTACTGGAGAATACTCAGTTCTGCTACAGAAAAGAAGAAAAAAACAGGGATGGATGAAACTCACAAGAAATGCTTAGAGTAGCCTTTAAGTAAGCTACACTGATGCAGCAGAGAGAGAAACAGGGTCTACGAATATTAGTGTAGCCAGAACTCGGCTAATACAAGTTTATGAGATAGCAATGAAACCGTGTTAGAAACAGAATAAACACGTGGCTTGGGAGACACACACAGAATTCATAATATATATTAAATACGCATAATAAATAAGTTAGTAAGTTTTAAGAGATGCCTCAGATAGATCCGATAGAAAATATGATGGAACAAATAAGATTGTTACTCATAGAAAGAAAGGGAAGGAAATACCTAGTACTTATCATGGCACCTATGGGCTAACAGTTTTGCTGCTCTTCTCGTTTTTGTTCTGCCTAAGAAACTCAGTTAGAACCTGTGAGCATCTAGCTCCTTCTGTAGCCAGGTGTATTTGCCCCTATGTCTTTTTGAGAGCGCAAGAGAGTGAAACTAGCTCTGGGAACTTTCTATCTGAATGGAATTCGTTACTCAAACCTCAACTCTAGGGTTCATGACCACACTATCAGTGGGAAAGGTTGATGCAGCAGAGAGACAAACAGGGCATATGAATATTAGTGTAATCAGAACTCAGCTAGTATGCTCCTTTCGTCCATTTATGCTAACTATCCACTATCTTTCCTTTTGCTTTTGACTGTATCTTTTAAATTGTTTTACTAAATGCTGTTATTTGAGCATCTTATTTGGTTTGGGAGACTTTCTGTTCCATGACCTTTGGGATAGCTGCACTGAGAGTGTCCTTGCAGGCTACCATTGCATCGAGAAATCAGCCTATACAAAACTTGAGAATATTTTGAAAATTACCATAGAGAAGTTTTTTAAAATAGTAACATAAACAGTAGAGTGGCTTAATGTCAGAAGGCTTAATTTTAAGCCTAGCAACTATCACTTTTTCATCTTTGTGCCCTTGGCAATTAGTTAACTTTTGCATCTCTATGTTTATTCAAGTATAAAATATGGATAATAGTGTCTCTGTGATCCATAGCAATGAGACTTTGGATGCTTAAGTGATTTAACAGTTATGAAAAGTATGCAGTAACCTATAAAGAATGCCACAAATATATATCTCTCCCACCTACTGCAGAAAATATTGACTGAACTTTAAATGAAAATATTTTCTGTCGCTTTTCACGTTTTCAGGAAAAATGAATTCCTTAATATTATCCTATGTCTAAATAGTAAGGTTTTACAGTAGTCCAGAATATATAAAAACCCTTCCTGGCATGAGACCATATTTATTTGCTTTACCTTTATGAAAAAAATATTTTTAATTACCTGTAGCTGTGTGAATTTATCTTAACACAGCTCTCAAAACTTTGGTTAGCTGGATCACAAGAGCGAGAGCTCCCTTTAAAAGAAACAGAATAACAGATTACTTCATGGTACAAGTTTTTGGCGTTCTCACATTAAACCATTTAAAAAAATTCCATATGAGATACATGAATATATCTTTGATCCCCCAAGTAATATTTATAGGTTGTTTACATCGCTATAAATGACTGAATTATAACCAAGCTTTGTCCAAAGCAATGGGTGTAGAAAAGAATTATGTTGACATGGGGCCATATAAGACAGGTGACGCTATTTGGTTCTACACACCTGGAAACTAAAAATGTCAAATACACACCTGGAAACTAAAAATGGCAAATAATCAGTGTTATTTGCCTCCTGTTTTGAAGGCATGAGTTCTCTAAACTGTACTGACAAAAGTGAATGCAACCTGACAGGATAATGAGCAGCTGTCTGGGGATGTGTCAGAACACAATATGGCCTGGCCCGTTTTACCAGTCAGTATGAGTTAACGGGACAGTACGTGAGAGCATGATGCAACCAACTGATCATCTTTGCAAAGACAAAATAAAACAAAACGAAATGCAAAGTTATGCTTTTCCTTTGCAACAAGGCATTGTTTCCTTATTCTTATTTATTTTTTTTAGTATAGCAAGAAGAATAAAAGCCAAACAAACAAGAGATATATCAATAAACCTGAATCATTAGGGGAGGTAGGCAACATAAGCATTGCAAACATTGCAGCAAAAGCATAAGCACTGCCTCTATCAGTCCCTCAAACTATGAAAGGGCTAGAGAAATAGTACAATATTCTCTGGGCATCTAATCAAAGATGATCAGTTCTTGACATGTAGCAGGAGAAGGCGTTTGAGGCCGTTCATTTCAGGAAGATTTCTTCCATTAAGGGTCAGCCTTTGGCCAGCTGCTTTTACAGGGACTCAGATCCAGGGTGATATGTATAGCATGGTAACACCAGGAGAAGAACTAGGCACCCACCTTATCTTCCAAATAGTAGATATTTGATACCATTGACAAGAAGATCAGCAAATAGTCTTGCTATATAGAAGCTAGAGTTGTGTGTCCCCAGTTCATTTAGATTTGTTTAATTCTTAACAGCCAATAGCAACTATCATAGCTATTTGCTGGCTGACATTAAAATTGAACATTTAAAATTTTAATACAGAAAAGATGCTATAGAGTTGGCAACCTAATTGGTAATATTAACTAATTGCATAACATTATGAATGTGTTCTGAGAAATTTTAAGAGACTACAGGGGCACTGTTTTGGTCTTAGGCTATAAATATAGAAAACAAAAATGTTTACACCTCTGGGAACAGCACCACCAACAAAACACACTTGGAAGATTCATCAGTGACAAAACCTACCAAATCGATACTGCACATTAATTGGTCTTCCATATAAACGAATTCCATTCAGCAAAGCTATGGCATAAGACACTGATTCTGGGTGTTTAAAGCAGACAAACCCAAAAGACTTCGGCTTTCCTTCTCTGTCTTTGCAGATAGTCACTTTGGTTAATGGCCCAGCCTGTAAGAAACTTAAAAATTATTTTCTCATAAATCTAAAGATATTTTTACACTGAGAAAATCAAGTATACTCAACTTTAGACTAAAAATAAATCTGTTAGTAATAACAGCTCTGTTAATAATGTATTTTCCTAACAATAAATATCATACTTACACTTTCTTGGCATTTTTCTGGCTTATCAAAAAACATTTATGGTGTTAAGATCAGGAAATTTTAGGTAATAGTTCCAAATCTTAAAAGGAAAGATATGTTACCCTTATGTTAGGCCTAACAAAACAATTTAGAGTGCATTTAAATCTAAGGTTAAAATACTACTTTGTCTCCACACATATTAACAGTGTATAACTCAAAAATAATTGAAATGACAAACCCAATATTCTTTGACTTATTATAAAGAAACTGGTAACATTACATCAAAGCCTAATTTTTTCTGACAAGATTAAACATTTTCACAGGAGAAACTAAATTTTTGATCTATATAGAAACTGTATTTTGATCTGGTAATCCCATTCGGTAAATATTCCCAAAGGGAAAAATGTTTTAATATGTTTAACACTTTTAGGTAGGTGCATTCTTTATAAGAATGAAAAATGAGGAAGGCTCTAAATCCAACAACAGGAGAATATTACTCCATGGTGTATTATTAAAATAGAATAAAATAAAATAAATTGAAAATATTCAGATTTTATTAATAAAACCTATAATTAGCAATACAGAGTAAAAAAGCAGAGCCAACTATTGTAAAATGTGTTAATTACAACCAAAAGAATGTTAGCTCTCCACCATGATAGTGATTTGAGGAAGTGCTCACCAAGATTCACAATAGCTAAGAGTTAATGATGAACGGCTCATAGTTTTCCATTGTACTTTAATGACTGATTACTGATCTCTGTTGAGTTGGATAAGTATATTAAGAAATTGTTTTTAGTCTAAAGAAAAATGTTAATTATCGTCTTCAAAATGATGCTGTATTTTAAGATTCAATCTTTCTTTTTTTATTCTCTACTTTACCAGAGAGTAGCTCATCCTCCCTTCTGTCTTCAAGAGCGACTGCATCAACAAATCTATTTTTCCCACTCATGCCTCATTCATGGAGACAGTCTCCTAGAGACCTCCATGTGATTGTGTTTCAAACTCAACATATTTGAAACTGAATTCATTATCTTTCCCCTTGAAATCTCTACTTCAGTATTTCTTTTTTTCTTTTTTTTTTTTTTATTAATGACCTCAGCTGCCGCCAATCCATTGGTTCCAGCTCCCAGGGGGAGCGCAGAACAAAGCGCGCTTTGTGGTGGGGCCGTCCCCTCCCCCGGCGCGCTGCCGCCGGGACCCCCTCCGGAACTCCGCGCGACGCCCCCCGGCCGACAGCCGTGTAATGTCTTCCAGGCCGCGCGGCTCCTTCCAGAGCCCCGGAGCCGGGCTCTCCTCCCCCGCGGGGGCTCCCCGGACGGCGGGATCTGGGGGCGCCCCCAGCGGGAGGTTGTGCGGGCCGCCGACCTGTCCCCCGGGAGGGAGCGGGGGTGCAGGAGGCACCGGCGCCAGTGGTCCCGGGTCAGGTGCTGCCACCTGACAATCTTAGAGCTACAGCATGGGGCGGAAAATGCTGGTGATGGTGTTACTATTATTATTGTTGTTGCCATTACTATTATTGTTATTATTTTGTGGTTGTGAGGGGGAATCACTTTCGACAGACCTCCGTTTTTTTTTTATATAAATTTATTTATTTTTTTTTTTTGGCTGTGTTGGGTCTTCGTTTCTGTGCGAGGGCTTTCCCCAGTTGTGGCAAGTGGGGGCCGCTCTTCATCGCGGTGCGCGGGCCTCTCACCGTCGCGGCCTCTCCTGTTGCGGAGCACAGGCTCCAGACGCGCAGGCTCAGTAGTTGTGGCTCACGGGCCCAGCTGCTCCGTGGCATGTGGGATCTTCCCAGACCAGGGCTCGAACCCGTATCCCCTGCATTGGCAAGCAGATTCTCAACCACTGCGCCATCAGGGAAGCCCTACTTCAGTATTTCTTGGTTAAAAGTACAAAGATATTGAAACTGATGTCCACTCTTCCAAGGATAAGCAGAAATTTGAAAGAAACCAGTAAAAAGGATAACTATATACAGTAATAAAATAAATCAATTTTAATCAGTACTTTTCCACTGCTGATATTAAATATATGAAATCGCAAATGGACAGAATGTGCTTACATGCTTTGAGTTTCACAAATTCAAAACTATGCCCATGCATTTTTAAAGTCCAACAAGAAGGCTTGCTAGTAGCAACAATCACATCAAAACTTTTTAGTCTCTTTAAAACAGAATGAAACACATAAACAGTGTGGCCAGTTGTCAAGATCTGCTAACTTCTGCTGGGTTGAAGCCTTCCTAAAAGATACCTCACTTTAGCAAATTCTTCTAGAATACAGAAGGGCTTAGGCAAAAATACAAATGTATGCTTGGTTGTCTGAACTGTTAAAAGAGATGAATATTTTGTTTAGGGAGAGATTATAAACAATGAGATCTACCTATCTATCTTGTAGATCCACAGACAACTGATATAGATCCAGTCCCTACTGACTAGAAATAATATATGTGCATGGGGGCCTTCATGCCTATCCCATTCCCCTCATCAGTCCCCTCTGCTCCTTTTTTGTTGGCTCAACATGAAAGAAGCCTCCTGTAGAAAAAGAACTGTAAGTTTTCTTTCTTTCTCTCTCTCTCCCCCTCCTTCCCTCCCTTCCTCCCTCTCTCCCTACCTTTCTTCCCCCCCCTTTTTTTAAGGTTAAAATGATAAGTTTCAAGTAATACTGGGAGAAAAAAATAACCACAGGAAAAGACAAGTATTAGAGTAGATTAAAAAGGGCGAGTTTAAAAAAGACGGCAAGTTAGAAGAATAAGAATAAAAGCCTTAAAATCAACAATATTTTTCAAATAATAAAAACGTTTTATGTCCAGGAAAGGAAACTGAGTTCCTAGAGGAAATTCTATCAAATTGTGTGTATCTGTAATTAACAGAGGGGTGCTTTAGTTCAGAGATGAAGGTAGAGCCTTTCAGAAACTACATAAAGAACACCTTTCACCTCTGGTACTCATACTTAGCCTTTGATATTTAGTTTTGCTATTGCTCCCTTTGAACTTGCCCTTATTCTGACATGAGGAAGTCACTCTTGATTTCTCTTGATGTTAGTATCAGTAGTATTATTGATAGTAAGAGTAGTGATATTAGTAGTGGCAGCAGCAGCAAATACTTAGTAAGGGCCAGGTTCAGTTTTGTTTTATCTGGATTAGTTTATTCAATCTTCACACAACATCATATTGTGGATACTATTACTCCCATTGACATTTGAGGAAACTGGGCACTGAGCTATTCATTTACTTGGCCAAAGTCACATTGTTGACATCAGAATTCACACTGTAAACAACTTTTCTATACTATGTGTCCCTCTTTTTTGCAGATTATCTTAAATCATGGTAATTAATTTGAAATTTCTCCTTTTAGGAAGACCTAGGGCTGTCTCTTAAATTTGTATGTCCAGCACCTTACTTACTGTTTGTCACATAATTGTGGATCATTAAATGGTTAAATGAATGGCTGAATGAAGACATCTCTTTAGCAAGTGAGACCTATGTGTATACAGTAGGTGAGTGTTTACAGGAGACAGGACTTTTAATCCTGGAGGTACCAGGTCTGGAAAAGTTTTCATAAGATCCTCTTGGTATGAAATAAAGGGAACTGGCCAGGGAATCAATTGGTCACAGTCATGATTTGGCTGCCCAAATCATTTCAAATTTCATTTATCATTCTGGAGTAAAAATACTTGCCGTGTAAAAGGGTTTGGGGGGAATAAGTAATGTATATGGAAACATGTTAAAATGTATTCCTCTCATTTCGCGGGATGTAAGGCGTGAGGTGCTTATTACCTGAAGCAAGACAGCGACAGGGCTGTTTTGTGTTTTGCCTCAACACACCCAAGGCCCAGGCAGCGCCTCTGAAAAGCCCTTACTCAGGGCTGGGGGTTGAAGGGGGCCCAGTCACTGCTCACCCCAGGACTCTGCAGTGGGGATGGGATGCGGAAGGGATGGGGAAGGGGCGCACTCTGTCACTTCACTACCCAGTTGCACACCCGGTGACAGGTGCGCCAAAGCGGAACTAAATTAAAACCAAGGCACAGGATGGGGCGGGAAGAGGGCCGGGCTCCGGATGGTTCAGGTGCGGCCCGCCCCTCTGGCTGCGCTTCCGGCTCGACGCGCTCCGCCCCTCAGCCACCCCTTCCCCGCCTACAGTACCTGAAGGAACAGCTCGTAAAGAATCTCTTCCCGCACTCGGGCCTCTAAATTTCCCACAAACACCGTCCTGTCGGCTTCCTCCTGAGTAGGGAACATGCCTTCGCCTCGGCCCAAGAACGGAGGAGGCCTCGAGACCACGAACCCTCTCCTCACCAGCGGAGCCGACTACGAGAGTAAGCGCGCAAGGGGCGGAGCGAGGCTGCGGCGCCACGCCCCCAGCACCCCGTGGTAACCGCCCAGCGCGCCTTCGCCACGCCCCGGAACCGGCTGGGAACTTGGGAGAGTGAGTGACAATAAGTAAGATTAGTGTGCAAGCGGCGTTGACTTCTTGCTTATGGAGGTTCCTTCATTTAACAGGGCACGACATTATGAATTGATTTGGGATTTATTCAACAAACATTTTAAATAAAATGACTATAGAGGTGATTTAAAACATACTAACTTCATTACAGAAGCTCCCAGGCTAAGGGGGAAGACTAATTTCTTTGCTTCCAAAGAGTAAATGAATAAATCATTCGGATTTGAAATTTGTATTCTTCATAAAATACTTTTTGAAAGAGCGAGTGCATGCATGCATGCATGGATGTGGATACAATAGAGTACTAGAATTAGTTTATTTACCTAGGAATTAGTTTATTTACCTCCCTAGTGAAGTCTTTGAAAATGGACACAGGTTTTAAGTGGACTGCAGAAGGCATTTGAACGTGAGAAAACAGACTATTCCAAGGAATACTGGAAAGAATATAGCAAGTTTTGTTACTGAAGCCAGAATTCTTGAGGATGGCTGCTGGGTAATTGTAGTAGGATCCAATGTTTGTATTTTGTATCAGGGCTGTACTTTGTAAGCTGTGGGACCAGGGTGAAGAATTAATTCTTACTTGAGGACTGAAAAAAAATCCTAAAAACAATAAAGATAATTAAAAGAAAGGAGGAAGAAAACTTACTCAGAATCTCAGTGCTTTGATAAATTAACTGTCAGCTTTAACTTGGCTTTCTTTCTGATATGATATGTCTACATAGGACCCTGAAATCATCCTGTAAATATCATGCAAGTAATCACTATTTGGCCTTTACTTAGGTGTGGTGATAATTCATTTTTAATTGAAAAGGTATTCTTTTACATGGTTACTGGACCAAAGAAATCATCTTTTCTAATGAAAAGGGACACATCTTTGGAATCCGGATTTCTAACTGAACTCTGACAATACTTAATTTTATGACTTTAAGCAAGTAATTTCACTTTTTGAAATTCAAGTTCTGTTTCTTAAGGAACAGATTGGACTAATATAATTACCTCATTTAATAGATATTTTCTGAGTGCTTATTACGTGCCAGGCACTGTTTTTAGTCCTTGGGAAACAAAGGTGAGTATAAAGATCTGCCCTCCTAAACCGTACAGTGTAATGGGAGAAACAGGCTTCTTGAACATATAAATATAAAATCATGTGTCACTAACTTTCACTAGTTACCTTTGGTTGATATATTATGAATCTATAAGCCCTGTCTTCATTTCTTCTTTCTTTCTTCTATCATCAATATTGTTGTACGAGGGTAGGAGGGGGTTGAGAAAACTTGCACGTTGTAGGCATGTAACAAATATATGTTGATCAAATGAGTGGATGCTTGCAGGTCTCTATTATGTGTAGACCTATTTATTTTTAAAATTCATTTACCCCATAAATTTTATCCAAACCAAGATATTTTCTCTTTAACTTCCCCTCAGACACTGCTTATCTGGGAGCTGTAACTTCAGGTTTCATTGTAAAATATGTAGTGCATATAAGTCATGATCATATTTTCTTGATGGATTGAAATTTGCATCATTCTTTGTCTACAGTGTGTATGATTTTGGTGTTCTTATCACATCCTCTTTTCTTTTGGCAGTACATAAGTTTATGGCCCATGTACTTCTAGAGTAATTATTTAATGTTTTAAGCTCTGAAGGTCAGCTCAATGCAGTTAGCTGTTTGCTCAAAATTTGACCTCCGTCTCTCTCTCTCTCTCTCCCTCTCTCTCCCTCTCTCTCTCCCTCTCTCTCCCTCTCTCTCTCTCTCTCTCTCTCTCTCTCTATATATATATATATATATATATATATATATATAGAGAGAGAGAGAGAGAGAGAGAGAGAGAGGGAGAGAGAGAGGGAGAGAGAGATTTTCTAATGTAAGCTTACTGTATTTCCTAATTGAAATTGAGTGAATGCTAGTGGTAGGTAAAAAAGAATCCACTTTATTCTCAGAGTTTCCTGGGCCATTAGTCACGTATAAGGTTTAATGGGTTAAATGAATGAATAAAGAATTAGCCTTTCTTCACTCATATCAGGATGTCTTATACCCCTAGCTGCATGAAGACATCAAAAATGAAAATGTATGTGTGTGTGTATACATAGATATAGATATAGATATAGATATAGATATAGATATAGATATATCTAGAGCTCTAGAGTTCCTTTCTCCCCTTTTTTGCCCAGGTGACTTATTCTCTTTAGTAGTTCAACTCTTTTGTCTCTTTTGTAGACAGCATTTCCTGCAAGGCTTCCCATTCTGCGCTGTAGATTAGCTGGCTGTTCCACCTCTGTGGTTCCATAGTTTCCTAGATATACCTTTTCCCAGCCCTCCTCACTGTGAAGTACTATAGGATAAATATATTTTGGTACCTAGAACAATCCCTGACACCTCTGTAGGTGTATCATAAATAGTTGTTGAAATAATACAGTTTGACTAAATGAATGTCTCTACATTGTATGTCCAGCCTGGAAATTAATAGATACTTAATAAAAGTTGCATAAATGAGTGAACACATGAATGAATGAATGGAGAAACTTGGGAAATTAATGTTAAGGGAGTGTAGTGGATGCCTTTTAAAACTTGACCTCAATTTTGTCTTCATTTTTTTCTTCTTACTGTCTTTTTGTCTTTATTCTGATTTTCTTAACCATATTTGTCCCAAGTAAATATAACTTTGTGTTGCTTTACTTACATAAGATGTTTATTGTAAAGACGTGTTCATAATATTTAAAGAGATAACTAAGAGAGTGAAAATCATCAAGTCATGCAGATATAAACATTTTGGAGGAAAATCCTCCTAACTTTGATCTATACATATATACATGAAGCATATTTTAGGAAAATAAACCTTACTATACATACGGTTTTTTAGCTTGCCTTTTATAACCCCAAAACCATGTAATGAAGGCTTTCTACACCAATAAATACTGATTTCTCTACATCATTAATTTTAATTCACAGTATGTATATAATTAGACTAATCCCCCACTGTTAGATGTTTATATTGTTTCCATTATTTGGCTATTATAAAAATGTTGAGATGAACTGCCTTGCTCATATATCTTTGTGCACATATATTAGTATTTCTGTGGAAAAGTATCTTGGATATTTAATTACGGAACCAAATGGTAAGATCATTAAGCATTTTGACACATGTTGCTAAATTATTCAACTTTTTGTGCCACAATATATTCTGACAAAAAATGACTTCCTCATCTCAATAAATACGATTCAACTACCTACTGTAATTAGCTATAGAGTGCCTAGAAGCTTGCCTGATGCATAGGGCTCCATCAGTTTTATATCTTCATCATCATCATTCTCATTTTCAGTCTTATAGTATGATTTATATTGTATGCATGCCTGCAAGATTCTTAAAATAATTTTTTTATATCCAAGGAGACTAAATAGTACATATATATTGTCTTACTAAACTATAGGCCTTTTATATAATATTGCATAATTCCTCAGTATTTTGCTATTTAATGCAATGGCCATGAACAATCCCAACTTTCTCAGTATTGACAGTAAGTGAAAAATATGAAAATGAAATATAATTTTATATTTTGAAACTCTGCCATGTATTGTCTTAAATACCAACTTGACATTTTCAATGAGCACTTTAGAATGGCTAAGATGAAAATAATTTGCAAGATTCACATTACAGTGTCACATCAAAGGCACAGAGCAAAAGAAAAATGATATGTTAAATAGGAAAGACTTATCTGTTAATTTTATTATAAACTTATTAAGAATTTCTCTAAAGATGAATGACATATTATCTTTCTTCCCACATTCTGAAAAGATGTAGTTTACTTATATCTTTGTTAGAGAAGCGTACTTGTTACAGCTAAATGGTGTGGAAGGACCTAGGTTATTTGCTGGTCTCCAGTCAAATTATCGTGGTGGCACCCTTTTAAAACTGAAGTCTCACATAAAATTCCAAGAGATCAAACAGGCCAAAATAATGATGACATCTCATCAGTGGTTACATTTTTCATGATTTTTAAATGAATACCTCATTTTGTTTGTGGTTCCTCTGAAACACCTCCCCAGACCTCAGCATAGTTTCTACTGATGGATGTAAATTAAACAGGTCTGTTCTTAAAGTATCTTTGGAAATTTACAGAGATTTGAATTTCCAGAACGCAAATTTAATTTTTGAACTTATAAGGCATGTACATAGAGAATAGCAATTCTCTATTTTCCTTGCCTACTAAAGTCCATTTCTAAGAAGGAAAATAAGGGAAAAATTAAGTAAACATGTGAAAAGAAATCCTGTAATAATTTTTATATCTTTGTTATATTGAAAACAGAAATTAAAAAAAAAATTCAAATAGTAGATCTCAAGAGACAGGCTAGCATTTTGAATTTTAAAATAGCCACTGAGTTTGGGTTGCAAAATGACACAAATATAAAAGGGCCATATTTTATACTTGGCAGCTTGGTGGATATGGATTTTATTATTGATTTTATGGTGTATAAAGACAACTTAGTTTGTAATCAAAATGAACATAAACCACAACTTTTTCTGCCACTTTTCATTTCTAGCATTTTCTAACATTACATTTGCTTTAGGCTTTCAAGAAACATATTCTTCCCAACCACTTCTGAAATCCTGAGGTTTAGAGGAATAAAGAAAGATATTTTTAGCTTTTTCTTTCCCTTAAATTCAACTTGTGTAGCTGAATGTTTGTGACTTATTACAGTCTTTAACTTAAAAATCCTTCTCACAAGTACAAGCTAAATTGGAGAAAACAAACTGCCTCACCTTTTCAACAAACAGGGAGGAGCAAAAGCCAGGGGTATTTTACATTAAAACCTACCAGACTGTGACAATCCTACCAGAGAAACTTTAATGAATTTCAGAATTTCTTTTTTGGTGAACCTGAGTGCTTCTTTTACTTTTATCAGATTCCAAATGAGAGTATACATTTTTCTCTGTTTGATGTGCTGGGCAAGATCTGGTAAGAACTAATGCTTTGATTTATCTTTTAAAATTACGTATAAAATAATCAGTATGGTCTGTATTCTGGAATAAAGAATGATATGACATTATGGTATAAAAATATACTATGATATGGGTACTAATTATATCAAACATTATTATGAAGAAAGTTCGAGTGTGTGTGTGCATGTATGTGTGCTTGGTAAATTGTATGTTCTGTATTTTATTTTACTTTCTAGATAATTAGTAACTAGAAAATCTTTTACAAGGAGCTATAAATAGAGAACAAATACAAGTATTCAAGAGAAATTTAGAATAATTTAGTAATAGAGAAATTAATTCAGTATTTGGAAATCATGACTTAATAAACATCTTGTTTCAATTTCATTTGTTCAAATAACCCTACTTTTGAAGAAAATTTTTACATGGGTAAATTGTCAATTATAAAAGAAACAGTATAAACATACTCTACAACTTTTTTTTGTCCTATTACACTAAACCAAAACAAGTTTACAGTAATAAAGTAGAACTTTATTGTCCTGGTTTACTGGCTTATGGTAATAAAGTTTACTAATTTTAGTAATATCATTTACTACTTTATGTTAATAAAGTAGAACTGCTTGTTCTACTTTATGATAATAAGAAAAGTAGCAAATTTACAATTCACAATGAATAGTTTTTTGTAGAGATTTTGCAAAAGCAGGCCATTTCCTTCATTTTAAATTTCTTTTAAAAAAATTCTTGAATGCATACTTGAATAACCTTAAAATGTCAGCTAGAAATTCAAATTATTCCTTATTTCTTTTCAATTAAATTGTAATTTTCAGTTGTATATGTGAGCTAAAAGTACATTCTGGAAATATTTCAGTTTTACATTCAAATACAGAATCTAAATGGTAATAATATACAGTTTATTATTTATATTTTACTCACTTGGGATTATCTTGATAGGCATTTTGTTTTTGTAATGTATAGTAGTGGTGGCTAGTTCTGGTGGCTTGTTCTCCTAGGCCAAATCACTTAACCTCCTTGAACATCAGTTCACTCATTTTTAAATGTAAGTAAAATTTATACTACTATCTCACTGCATTGTAAAGCTCGAAAGAGATAACATAAATGAGTGATTTGGTCAATTATAAAGCAATTTTCTTCCACATGCATTTTCTCTGTATTTCTCTCAGAGTAATTTCCAGGTGTAGGGCTTCACACTGTATCTACCTGTGTACAGTTATGTTAGACCTGTATGGACTATGTATATCAGAATTCCCTGAGTTATGCATTTAAAAGTGTAGGTGTACCTACCAGATCAGAATCTCTGGGGATGGCCCAGAAAACTAACAATACATTTGAATAAACTTTCCCTGTCATTTTTTACACCCATTTTTAAACCCATGCTTGGGAATTCCTGGTCTAAATACTTATCAGTCACCTACTTTATTTTGCTTGTGTAGTCAGCTGCATTTTCAACAGCTTTCCAAACATTTGCGTAGTTGAAAAAGTTACTGATTGAATATCTTGATTTCTTGTGACATGTTAAATAAATGTATGTTTTCAAAATGTGCTTTGATTGCTTCAGAATCAGAAAATTAAACGTACTGTATCACTTTCTGTCACAAGCGTTCAGGGATTTTAAACCTCTACCTACAGTTTTGTGTCTCAACTGGCTCTATGGCCGTGCAAACCTCTGTCTTCAATTCAGTTAATTGTCTTATAGTATCAAATCGGTCAGCCGTTTGTTATCTGGAATTCTGCTGGCCCCAGCAGGTCTTCATTCTTCTTATTACACATGAATAAATAATCAAGTTAGTGAACTTCTGATAGAGTCTTATTTATGTTGCTCAACTGTTTGCATAATGACTTGTGCCATAAATAAGCCCATGCTTTTCAGAGCTCACCCACAAATGTTCTGTTGCTTCTGTGTGACCTTCCACAGGTCATTTAATTTTATCTATTTATTTAATTTATTTATTTTTGGCTGCATTGGGTCTTCGTTACTGCGCGTGGGCTTTCTCTAGCTGTGCTGAGCGGGGGCTACTCTTCACTGTGGTGCATGGGCTTCTCATTGTGGTGCCTTCTCTTATTGCGGAGCACGGGCTCTAGGCATGCGGGCTTCAGTAGTTGTGGCTTGTGGGCTCTAGAGCACAGGCTCAGTAGTTGTGGCACACGGGCTTAGTTGCTCCGCGGCATGTGCGATCTTCCCAGAGCCAGGGCTTGAACATGTGTCCCAAGCATTATCAGGCAGATTCTTAACCACTGCGCCACCAGGGAAACCCCATTTAATCCTTTTAAATTTCACTTTCTTCATACATAAAATGAGGGAAAGGATAGCAAATATAAAACAGTTCAGTTCCTACATGGAGTGATTCCTAAATAAACATAAGCAATTATTAACATTATTGATGTTATTGTTATTGCTGTTAACAAATACATTTCATTTTCAGAAATGGAGAAAGAGAAGGAAGGAGGTTTTCATGCAGGCTTTTGGGGATAAATGTGGGTTTCAGAGGATTTTCAGAGGAAGGAAGAAGGGTTAAATCTTTCCAGGATGTGTTAGGATTGGTAAATTTTTATGACTGGGTTTTGAGGCCCCTCTGTTATTCATTTGGTCAATGCTGAAAGTTACATTGACCAAATTTGACCAAAGTTGCGTTGACCAAGACTAACTTGTCTCAGCAGCTAACCGAATGTACAAATGGGTTTGAAATCAAAGAATATTAGAATAACACAAGTCATAGGGGACCATTTGTTTCAACTCCTTCCATTTAAAGAAACTGAGGCTCAGAGTGAAAGGAGAAAAAAATTTGCTCAGAGTCACAAGGGAGGTTTGAGAGAAGCTAGTCACCTGGGTCTCAGCTGTCCACGTCCAAGGTGCTGTCCACACCTCTGGACTCTGTCCATTTGATCACCTTGTCTTCCTCTTCACAGCTATTGCAACTATAATGGAAATATATTTCAGAGATAGAGCTGAACAACCTAGAATCATTATTCCTAACTTCATATGTCTTTGATATTTTAAAAAATTTTACTGCTTCTATAATTTGAAACCTAAGAAGATTTTCAGAATTCTTTCTGTGTACTGCTCTGTTGAGATTACTGCTAGAGTCATCATCTTTCTACATATTTGGCAATGAAATCCAATACTGTGCCCCTGCTACTAAATTTCTAATCACTGTAGCATTACTTAATCTAGTCCCCAGAGCCTCAATTTGTTCAATTTTCAAACAAAATCAGTGCTTATTTTTCTGTTCTAAATATCTTTATCTTTTTGCTGGTAACATTACTTGTTATCAGTTTTTAATTAACTGAAGTCTATTTAAACCATATTTCCTCATAACACTAACAAAGAGTATGTTAGATCTAGAATACTCAGAAAAGATTAAAATACAGGAGAGAGAAAACACACAGAAAAATATAGAAACACATAAAAAATTACCGTCATCACAAACTACAATTAAGGTATTGGTTTATTTCCTACCAGTTCTATTACAATAAATAGGTTTGTACGTGCACAAATGTGCATTTAGAGTGCCCTGTATATACACTATGTATTACAGCTAAAATTAGGACTATATGTGTGTATTTATGGACTATATAGATTTCTTAATTCCTGCATTATCATGGATACATCATAATTTATTTTTATAGACTTGCATTGCCATATATTTAGTTGTTTTCCTAAATAACTACTTTTTTTTTTTTGATGTTGGGGGTAGGAGTTTTTATTAATTAATTAATTTATTTTTGCTGTGTTGGGTCTTCGTTTTTGTGCGAGGGCTTTCTCTAGTTGTGGCAAGCGGGGGCCACTCTTCATCGCGATGCGTGGGCCTCTCACTATCGCGGCCTCTCTTGTTGCAGAGCACAGGCTCCAGACGCACAGGCTCAGTAGTTGTGGTTCACGGGCCTAGTTGCCCTGCGGCATGTGGGATCCTCCCAGACCAGGGCTCGAACCTGTGTCCCCTGCATTAGCAGGCAGATTCTCAACCACTGCGCCACCAGGGAAGCCCCCTAAATAACTACTTTTAAAAATTCCGTGATATACATTGGTGTTAATGGTCATGGGTATAATGGTAAAAATGATATGTCATTATTTTAATTAATTTTTATTAGATTTTAAGAAGATTGAACACATTTTCATACATTTATGAGCTGCTTGAATATTTAATTTTGTAAAATGTATGTTTATATTCTTCACTTGGTGTTCAATTGGGGTGTTCTTTTTCTTCATTAATAGCTCTTTATATATATAAATTCCTTTTCTACTTTACACTGAAAATATTTCCCTAAGTTGTTTTTTTTTTTGTCATTCGGCTAGTTTATAGTGTTTATGTTACAGAAGTTTTAAATTCATGTGCTGTGAAATCTATGGGTCATACTTTATGGTTTCTTCCTTGGTTTTTATGCTAAAAAGTCACTCCTCAATCTGAGATCATGTACATATTAACTGTATTCTTCTTCTAGTTCACATAATTTTACTTTTACATGGAATGCTTTTTATATAACTAGAATCAAATAATTATCACAGCCATTATTTATTTTAAAATAGGTATCCTTAGGTATCATGGATAATACAGTGTATTTCTGGGTGTTCCATTCTTTTTCATTAATCTATCTGTCACTTCTTTTTTTTTTTCTCTCTCTCTTTTTTTTTTATTATTATTATTATTTTTTTAACATCTTTATTGGGGTATAATTGCTTTACAGTGGTGTGTTAGTTTCTGCTTTATAACAGAGTGAATCAGTTATACATATACATATGTTCCCATATCTCTTCCCTCTTTGTCTCCCTCCCTCCCACCTCCCTATCCCACCCCTCCAGACAGCCACAAAGAACCGAGCCGGTTTCCCTGTGTATCTGTCACTTCTTGATTCAGTTTCATAGGCCTCTTTTTACTTGACTTATAATATAAATATAATTTTAATCATGCCACCTTATTATCTGTAAAGTTCATTCATTTTTCTTGTGCAATTTTCCCCTTCCCCAAGACATCTCATCAATCAAGATACAAAACATTTCTTGTGTCCAAAAAGGTAGCTTCTAGCAGTTAATCTGCTCCCTACCTCTGGCTCCGTACAACCCTGATCTGCTTTCTGACATTCTAGATTAGATATTATCCCTTTTCTAGAATTTTGTATACATGAAATTAAACAATATGTCCTTTTTCTGTTGTTATTTTATTTATTTATTTATTTAATTTATTTTTTTATTGGAGTATAGTTGTTTTACAATGTTGTGTTAGTTTCTACTGTACAGAGAAGTGGAGTTCCCTGTGCTATACAGCAGGTTCTTATTAGTTATCTATTTTATACATATTAATGTATATATGTCAATCCCAATCTCCCAATTCATCCCACCCCCCGCCTCCCGCTTTGCCCCCTTGGTGTCCATTTGTTTGTTCTCTACATCTGTGTCTCTATTTCTGCCTTGCAAACCAGTTCATTTTTCTAGGTTCCACATATATGTGTTAATACATGATATTTGTTTTTCTCTTTCTGACTTATTTCACTCTGTATGACAGTCTCTAGATTCACTTCACTCTGTATGACAGTCTCTAGATTCATCCATGTCTCTACCAATGATCCAATTTCGTTCCTTTTTATAGCTGAGTAATATTCCATTGTATATATGTACCACATCTTCTTTATCCATTCGTCTGTCGATGGGCATTTAGGTTGCTTCCATGTCCTGGCTATTGTAAACAGTGCTGCAATGAACACTGGGGTGCATGTGTCTTTTTGAATTATGGTTTTCTCTGGGTATATGCCCAGTAGTGGGATTGCTGGGTCATGTGGTAATTCTATTTTTAGTTTTTTAAGGAACCTCCATGCTGTTCTCCATAGTGGCTGTATCAATTTACATTCCCACCAACAGTGCAAGAGGGAATATGTCCTTTTTTGTTTTTGGAGTCTTTTGCTCAGGGTGATGTTTTTGAGATTCATCAAAGTTTTTGCATGTGTAATCAGCTTATTCCTTTTTATTGCTGGGTACTATTACATCATGTAGATAATCCATAATTTGTTTATCCGGATTCCTCTTGATTGACATGTAGCTTTTTTCCAATTTGGGGTTTTTATGGAAAAAAACTACTATGAACTTGTTATACACGTTGTGGAAAATGTTTTCATTTCTTATGTATAAACACCTAGAAGTGAATGTTTGGGGTCATGTAAGTGTATATTTAACATTAGAAAAAAATCTACCAACTGTTTTCCAAAGTATTGTATCATTTTGTCATTTTCCTCAGCACTGTAGGATGCTTCAAGTTGCTCTGTATCCTTCCAAATAGTTGGTTTTGTCAGTCTTTAAATTGTAGCCATTCTAGTGATTGTGTAGCAGTACGTTGTTTTGGTTTAATTTACATTTTCTTGATAACTGATGATGTTGAACATTTTTGAGCCTAGTGGCCATTAGACCATCTCTTGTGAAGTATCTTCAATTCTTTTGTCATTTTTTAAAATCACATTTTCCTATTTTACCTATTTTTTCTTTCATTGAAATCAAAACTGGGTTCTAGGAGGTCTCTTGGTGAGTCTGATGAACTGATTTTCTCTAGGTCATGCTGAGCCTTTTTCAGTTTGCACACCCTGGTATGCAGTTATTTCCTTAGTTGGTTTAACCACTACCCTCTCTCTCCCCAATTCCTCCCCCACCTGCCAGGGGAACATTGATGATTTTTAATTTGATTCATTATTTCCTATTCCATATCTGTGTTTACCTTCATAATTTAAATGTCTTTCTTCCTTCATTTTCTTACTATAAGGTGAGATTTCCAGGTTTTAGCATCTATAAAGTGAATTTTTATTCTGCAGTTGCATTTTTACTTTTCCTGAAGTGGGGTATCTTGTTATTCCATTTTATCAATTTTTTTTTGGCTGCACCACACGTGGGATTTTAGTTCCCTGACCAGGGATCAAACCTGTGACCCCTGCAGCAGAACACAGAGTCCCAACCACTGGACTGCCAGGGAGTTTCCTCGTTATTCCATTTTAAACTTAACCTATTGTTTTTCACCTCAGTAAATTTTCTCTTAGTGGCCTCCTGTTTTTGAGATGTGGTTTTTCTTGCATTCTAATGAGGGTGCTAAAGAGTTTTCTGCTATTACTTCTGGATCCTGGTAATAGGCCATAGACTTTTCTGTTGACTGTTTTAAGTGATTTCTTTCCCTTATTTTATCACAGAGATTCCATTGTTTATTCCTCATTACTCATTCCAGGACCAGGTAAAATCTGGCTTGGCTTGGAGTGGACCAGCAGTTTGGATGTATCAATTGCATTTAGACTTCTCAGAGTTCCAGCTGGTAGGAAGGTGGATAAGCACAATTCCCTACA
>NW_006780914.1:235438-243807 GCF_000442215.2 Lipotes vexillifer | reverse complement strand
TCCCTACACAATTTGTACTGTGTAGTAAGCACTGATATTGCACTGAGGTTTATTTCTCCTCTCCACTTCCTCATTCCTTTGTATTTAGAACAAACGAAGTATCAAAGTTTTTCACTTGTCCAAGTATCTCTCAGCTGTTAATCTGAGAATTGAATGCAGGTCTTGCTTCTTCTTCACTGTCTTCGTCCTTTATTTTCTTCTAAATAATTGTGACAATGTCACATATATAATTTCCAAACTAGATTGATGGCAACTAGTGCATATTATTATGGATTTACCAAATATATCTACATATAAAATATATATGTGTAGTTTTAAATATATATTTATATATGTTAAAACAAACATTTAAATGTATCAAATACCTATATATGTAGTGGCTTAAACACATCATTATTTCTGGGCATTTAAATCACTTCTATTTCTCCAGTATTAAAATAATGTATACTCATTTTTTACATGTGTTCAGACTATTTTCTTGGGATAAATTCTTAGAAGTGTAATTACTGGCATAAACATTACTAATATTTTTGTGCATTTTTGATATATATTGACAAATTGTTTTCCCAAATCTTCTTACCAAGTTAAATTTCCAGAAGCAGTACGAGCATATGTTCTCATTAAAATTTTTTTTGAGATTATAGGCTTATTTTGGAAAAAAAATACAATTCTTAAAAACTATGAAAAGAAAATTAAAAGCAGCCATGTTTCACTGCCTAGTAATGACTATTGCTGTTGGTTTGGCTTAGTTATTTCATTTTCTGCTCTACTTCTTTCTAGGATGGATGGATGGATAGATATGTAGGTATGTCGGTTGATTAGACAAATAGGATGCACACATTGATGAAATTCTATATGATGATAATTAAGGCATTTTAAATTTTTGTGTGATTACGCATAACCCTCTGATTAATGTCTTTATATTTTTTAGAGGTATTTTTTCGTATTGGAGGATGGTTGATTTAATGTCTTTATATTTAATACAAATTATTTATTTCATTAATGTAAATCCTAGGAAGAAAATCAGGAAGAGTAAATATTTTTAAGATTATGTCTGTGTAGTATACACTTAGACACATATAAAATTTCAAAAGGATGTGTCAACTTATGCTCTCAGCATCCATGTATATGAATATTTGTTACAAATTTACCCTTGTAAGTATTATGTATTTAAAGGATTTTTTCATTTTGTTTAATTTGATAGGAAGAAAATGATATATTTTTTGTTTTGATTTGTGTTTATTTGATTACTAGTCAGGTAAAATATATTTCTTCTAATGGTTATTATCCATACCTAAATATTCTTCTGTAAATTTATTTTTTACTTTTTTAAGATTTTTGGCTGCGATGGGTCTTCATTGCTGTGCATGGGCTTTCTCTAGTTGCGGCAAGCAGGGGCTACTCTACGTTGTGGTGCATGCCTTTCTCATTGCAATGCCTTCTCTTGCTGTGGAGCACGGGCTCTACGCACGTGAGCTTCAGTACTTGTGGCTCGAGGGCTCTAGAGCACAGGCTCAGTAGTTGTGGCGCACAGGCTTAGCTGCTCCTTGGCATGTGGGATCTTCCCAGACCAGGGGCTCGAACCTGTGTCCCCTGCATTGGTGGGTGGATTCTTAACCAGTGCGCCACCAGGGAAGTCCCTGTAAAATTTCTGTTAAAGTTCATAGTCAATTTATGGACTTTTATTGGTGTGTATAACAATTTCCTTATTAACAATATTAATGATTTTAATCACACGGTTGCTATTTTGTACAGATAAAAATTCTTAATTTTTAGCCAACCACATTTATTTCTATATTTCATTGTAAATTTTGAATACATCTAGTTCAAAAAGTCTATTTAAGTAATCAGCGAATTACTTAAAACATTGTAGTTGCTCAGAAAATTATGTTAAAACGCTAATAAAGTAAAAACCTCCCCACCCTCCAAGTTCAATTTTTTTCTTTGCAACAGCAACAGGAATCGAATCAAATACTATCCCAATACTCAGCTTGACTGACTTCTTTTTTTTTATTTCAGAGGGTAAAGGACCATGCCTTAAATTCTCTCACCTAAGTTTAAAGGATTCCTTCAGAGATCTGTTTAATCCCCAAATGGAGATATTTTTGATATTGTATACAAGGAACAACCCGAGCTGTGCTGAGTCACTGTTTGAGCAGGATAACTCACTTAATGTTAATTTCAACACAAGAAAGAAAACAGTCTGGCTTATTCATGGATACAGACCAACGGGCTCCACCCCACCATGGCTTCAGAACTTTGTGAGAATTTTGTTGGACCAAGATGATATAAATATAATTGTAGTAGACTGGAACCGAGGTGCTACAACTTTTCTTTACAGTAGAGCAGTTAAAAATGCCAGAAAAGTTGCTGTGAGTCTGAGTATGTACATTCAGAATCTTTTGGTAAGTCTGGAATTTTGTGTGTTATATATGTTATACAATATACAGTAAGTTATGTAATACTGTAAAGTGATAATGAAATACCATTTTCCTGTAGCATTTAGAATTACTGCATTGATATGCTAATATATGCAGCCATCTTTTCTCTGTGTAAGGATAATTCTATACCTAGACATGACCTTAGTTTTTAAAAATTATCTTGAAGACTCAATTATTGTGTTTTATCTTAAAATCTTTTAAGATTTTTGTTTTTTTAACTCTACCTATACTTCAGGATAATGTAGTGATTCTGTGTGCACAGAGGGGATAAACTATACAATCATTAGATTTTTTAGATATATTTTCTAAGGTACGTCTAAAATGTTTCAAATTAATCAAGTGTGCATTGGTAAAAGTGAGGGGAAAACAGCTTGAAAAGTAGCATACTTTTGCCAACTGTGGAGGCAGGTCTCAGTTCCATTTAGGTTTATCCAGCATTTAGGTCCAGGGTTGGGATGAGTCAAATAAATTCAGGCCAGTTCTAGGTCATCTATAGTTTGATTGATCTTTGACTGCTAAGTCAATACATATGAAGATCCACATCTGTTCTAGAGGGAGGTGGTAGTGATGGCACTCGAGAGAAAGAAAGGTGATATATGATTTGGGGACATTCTTGAGCTTGAAATCGCCTTTGAGTTGTGTTGTGCTGAACTTCCAAGGCTCTGCTGAAATCGACCAAGCATCATAGATCCAAGAAGCAGTTGCACATAGTGGTTAGGAGTCAGACTGGAGGGGTTCAAAGACCACTAAATCCATATCATCTGTGTGAGTTGGAGCAATTGCTTAACTATTCTGCCTCATTTCCTTGTCTATACATTTGGGATAACGAAACTTTCTAATAATATTTTATTTAAGTATTAAATGAAATTAATTCTTAACCAGAACTTGGCATATAATAACCATTGAATAAAATCAGCTATCATTATTATTTTTACATCCTCAAATTTGGACAAAACCAAACTGTGCCTCTGGAGACACAAGAAGTAATTGATTCACCTGTTCTTACTGATAGTCTATAAATTGCATAGTTGATTTTTCCTTTTAGCAGTGGTCTTTTCTCTAATTAATAAATATGTACCTCGAAGTGTGCACCATGTGAATGTTAAATAGAGAAATTTAGGAAAATTGTAGTATTAGATTTCTAACAGTGCTTTTGCTTGCAAAGTCTCCGTATTAAGGAGAAGGGATGAACAGTTCAGTAGCACTGAAGTTGAGAGTGATACTCCCTGGAGGTTCCAGGCATTGGTCTGAGAAATTTGAAGAAAATTGTCATTCTGTGCCTGGAAAACCTGAATCTAGTTTCTCATTAGAGTAAATGTTCCACATCTTTCTGTAAGCCATTGGATGTGTCACTGTGTAGAATGGACCATGACCTGCTTCCTGAGAGTGTGGTAGAAGAAATTCTTCCTCATTTAAGCTCCTAATGCCCCCATCCCCCTCCCCTGGGCTGAGACTCTAGAAGGTGTTCAAAACTTGGGCTTGGAAGATCAGACTCCATTACTCTCCAGCTGTGTTGGGGAAAATCACTTAAAATCTCTGAGTCTCATTTTATCATCTCCAAAGTAAGGATGATTTTTCACACGGTTCGGTCTTCCTAAAGTTTTTGACACAATCTACAGATAAAAAAGGGAGGTAGATTAGTTTATATTTTGGAGTTGAACAGACCTGGATTTCAAGTCTTTTTCCCTTATAGTAATAAGTATATGAGACTTTGGGCAACTCATTATCAAACGGTATTTATTCAGCATTTAATAGATGCTGGGGAAAGTTTTAGGCAATAGGATAAAGATATGTAACTCATAGGACTATTGTGAATATTACATATGAGATTTAAAAAACACATACCAAGGTAGCTAGCACAAAGTTAGTTTTGTTATTATTATTACAAAATGCTTTATTAATTAAGTGTATTGTTTTGCATATGCTATTCTAGATAAAAATGACAACGTTTTCTAAATTTTTAAATAAAAACTTAATGGTATTAAAACTGTGTACAGAAAAATCAGATATTTTATGGAAAAAGTTGAACGAAGATATAGTTATTTGAAATTATAAAATCCCATTCCCTGTCTCCCAGAAATAGATTAAACCAGAAAAAATAATGAATTTTAGAATATTGATGCAACAGGCATCATTTGTGATTTTCTGAAGTGAAAATTGTAACATTGTATTTTGAATTGCAGAGGCATGGAGCATCTCTTGATAATTTTCATTTCATAGGTGTGAGCTTAGGGGCTCATATTAGTGGATTTGTTGGAAAGATATTTCATGGTCAAGTTGGAAGAATAACAGGTAAAATATTTTTGATAAAATTAATATTTTAGTATACTTTTAAGCATTAGAAGTTATTACTTTATTTAACATTTAACAGGGGCAATATTTAAGGAAAGGAAATGATGCACAAACTTTTTTTTTCTATATTATATTCAGATGCTGGTCTTTGTTTGGTTAGACTCTTAAGTCTTACTTATTTCTTCACCAAACTTAAATTACCCATATAGAAATGGGAGGACAATGATTAATTTCTGCAGTCCCATATGAATTTTAAGGACACATTATTGTATCAATCCTAAGGAAAGTTTGGCCCATTAAATGTAAAACATTTTTCATGTATTAACTAAGAAGATAACCTATTACCATGTACTGAAATTTTAGAAACTTTAATGTATTTTAATTCTTTTAACAATTTTACTTGAACACTAGAAGGGAGAATCAGGAGTTGATATATCCATGCCTGAGGGATTCTGGACCCCAGCTCTCCTTGTATTTCCTTAACAAGGTTACTGCATCCACAAAGCTTAGTAACAAAATAATGCTGACATGGACGTTCAGGCTTCCCTTTAGGAATGGTGGTGATTTAAAATCTATCCTTCCCCAGTTAATTTAGCTTTTTAGAATTATTGAGATCTATTCCCATAGATGATTTATAATAATTTCAGATGTTAATACTAGAGTCTTAAGTTAACAAAGGGGGAGGGTAGAGGTGAATAACTTGTTTAGATATTTAGGATCTTTACAAACCTTAACTATACCTTACTTACTTTGATCAGTTTTAACTTGATTCTCATTATATGGATGTGAAAGTTGAGGTTAACTGAATGAATGCAGGGGCGTCAAAAAGTTAGTAACAGCTAAGCCAGGATTTATACAAAGGTCTCTAGCATCCAAATTCCATTCTCTTTCAACCACCATACTAGCTCAGTTTGATCTGCTGGTAATCCTACTTTATTTTAAGGTGTGTTGATTCACATATTAGTCTAGTTTGAATGGTTCCACATGCCAAGCAATCATCAGGGTTTAAAAAGCCAGCAAATGCAGTGGTTCTACATCAGAACAATTTATAGGAAGAGAGAAGTTTCTGCCTTGTTCTGTCATGTGAGCCAAATAAACTAGGGATAACAGAAGGTACTGAGATAAAGCAATATTATATTTTACTTTTTAAGATGATTGTTGCCCTGTTGCATAGATGTTCTCAAGGCATTGCATTTCATGTCCTCCCCACCTTTTTTGACACACTGCAGTAGGTCATGAGCTTTAAATTTTTATTTAGAATTTCAAGTACACCAGAAATCATATCTAGATTTTATGAAACTTTTAATATATTTTTCTTATGTGTATGCAGGAAACTTTTGTGAGAAATGAATGATAAGCTAATAATAAATATGTTTTATTCCAAGCTCAAATTGCACTTAACATTTTAGACCTATAGAGAGATCCAGGATGAGCTGGTGCAGAATGAGGCTCAAGACAGGACCAGGATAGTATTTATTATTTCCCCTCCTCAGCAGTAGTAGTAGTTACTTTCTATTACATAGAGATTTACTCTCAGTGTATTCCTAATTACTTCTTAAGTAAAAATGCTAAAAAACCCCCACAGTATTTTGTCTAGGCATCTGTAGTGTGGCTTAACACTACATCATTGATGAACTCCGAAGACTGGAAAAAAGATTATTCAAATAAAGAAGATACTTGCTATTCATCTAATTTCATTTATTGTTAGATTTGGTTTTGGACAGGTTTAAGCTAAAACTGTATAGGCTCATTATGTTTATAATGTAATAATAATGCAAGTATATGATCTACTGAACTCTGTAGTATGACTTGATTAATAGATTAATAGCTTCTTTCTTGAATTTCAGGTCTTGACCCTGCTGGACCACAATTCTCTGGAAAACCATCAAATGGCAAATTAGATTACACTGATGCACATATTGTGGATGTCATACACACTGATACCAATGGTAACAATGTAGGATTTATTGCTTAATTATTTGAAAATAGAAAAGGAGATGTAGACACTGGGGAAGAGGAAAACTTAATAAGAGAGAGTAGTGGATGAAGTGATAAGACTAATTATATAGTGATTATATTTCCCACAAGCAACATTTCTTGGAGTTAGTGATAACCTGTGGTGTCCAATGGAACTCTTTGCCTTCAGCTTTCCTCCTTCAGGTTTGAAGAACTGTCATGTCATCCTAAGAAAACTGAAATTTGATAAAAAATATATACTTCATTCTTTTCATGCTATTAACAATTTTATTGATTTGATTACAACTTCCCTCATGCTTACTGTTCCTGCTGTTCCTGATGCATTTAGATTACCATTCTCTCTTATCATTTTATCACTTTGTTGTATGTCAGCTCAAACTGAGCACAGATCTTCAGGCACAGAGAGAGTACTTCTCCCTAAAGATTTTTAATTATTTTCCTCAAAATGTCTAACCGACTATTGATCGTTTTGGCCAGAGTGCATTGGACAGACACTTTCAGGTAATATTTTAGATGGCCCAGATCCCCTTCCTGAATTGAAACTGATGGTACTAATATTTATTGAGTACTTCCTATATACGAGGCACTTCAAGTTCTTTATGTGAATTACTTATGGAATTCTCCTAAGTCCCCATGAGTAAGTAAACGTTATCATCCCCCTTTTACAAATGGAGAAGAGGCTCAGGTCAAGGTGACAAGGCCAGTAGGAGGCAGAGTCAGAATTTGAAATAGAATCTTCTGATTCCAAAATCTGCACTTCACCAGTATGCTGCTCAAATTAACTGGAAATTTACATGTGTTTGGTTGGGGTGCATGGGGAGGATATAGTGCTAAGGCAGAGACAGGAGGAAGTGACCCAAAGACTGCTCCCAACTCCCTGTTTCCTCAGGTTTATTTTCTCTTTCGTCCAGGTAATTTATTTTCTCCCATATTATTCTGAATTTACCCTGTGGTGATCCATACCAATGATTTTGTGAGATATATAAATACCATTAATGCCATAGATGACAATTTTTCAAATTCTATGTCTATATGCCAATGGGCTGAGCCTATAATCAGAACAATTATGCTTTTTATTTGGAATCTAAGTTCATCTACATCATACAGAGAGTCAATGCCTAAAGTCTCATAGTTCTGATACCCTCAACCTTTCATGTTTTCTTTCTCTAGCCCTGTATATCATCAGCTTAACATTCCCACACACAGCACACCTAGTGCCAATTACTCTGCAATTTTGAACTCTTCTTTTTGAAACTCCAACTTCAATTCTGCTTATGGCCTTTTGAATTAGCTCTTCATACTTTTTATTGCTTTTGTTTGCATTTTTGACTTTTCCTAATAAACTGTTTGGATTGTCTTATATTCTTAGTATTGTTTGATGACTCAGCTTATCAAATCGAACTTGCCACTAGATGCCACATAGTTGGCACCTTTAACTGATCTTTTTATGACTATCACAAATGAGGAACACAGATTTTTGATACTGCATATTCACCTGTCTCAAGGAATCTCTGAATGAGATACTGCCCTTTCCTTAAATACTAACCTATGAGTGCATTTTCTACTTGCCAGTAATTCTTGTCCTTTTTCAGTTGTATATGTTAAGGAAGCTATGTTGCCTTTCATAATTGTTGATTAGGTAATTTGAACAAACATTCC
>NW_006780914.1:201280-235057 GCF_000442215.2 Lipotes vexillifer | reverse complement strand
ATTCCTGCTAGGATATCAGGAAAAAATTAGCAGTCTAATATCCAGAAGACAGAAAAATTCCAGGGAGGTGAACTGGTAATTTGGAGTCACTTTTCTCTGGTGTAGAGAATATGGGAAGTGTTTCTGAAACCCTCATATGAGGCTTGTAAAACATCTTATACTACTTTTTGGGACCCCAAAGGGTAGCACTATAGGAATAAAGGTAAACTTGAAATAAACCAGCTTTTTTATAATCTCTAGCAAAGCTTTTAATAATCTGAAGTTGCCAGAAAAATCTCATTTATTGTGTTTTGTTTAGGGAGCTCTTGGATTGTTGGACCTGCTAGGTACCTAATAGAAGCCAATAATAGTCCTTTTTTGTAGGAAGACCACATCATCTTTGGTCTCAAATTATTTTTATAAATATATTTTTAAATGTCCAGCATCCAAATAAAGATAGCCAGGTACACCTGAAGCAAGAAGCATGCATGAGAACCAACAGAAACAATAATCAGCAGAAACAGACCCATAGGCCTCCAACTATTGGAATTATTATATACACTGGCTAAAACGTGCTTAATATTTTCAAAGAGATAAGATCGCAAATATCAGCAGAGAATGACATTTAAATATAAATATGACCTATTATATTTGATAAAAATAATAAAAGTTTTTAACTTAAAAAATAAAATAATTAACAATTATTGAATGGGTTTAACAGAAATTTTGAATCAGGTAAAAAGAGAAAGCGAGTGACTTGGAAAATAGGTGAGAAGTCTGTTTCTAGAATAAAGTAAAAAGGTACAATATGGAGCAAAAATCAAAGAGAGCAGACAATACAGAGAGGTAAGAGGTACATAGGATAAATAGTGAGAAGGTCAATCATGTTTCATTCAAATTCAAAATAAAAGGAGACAAAAATGGAACAGAAATGATATCTAAAGATAATATCTCAGAATTTCTAAAAACTGAGGAATTATAATCAATAAAAAAATTGGAATGCACAGTTAATTCACCCTCCAGATTAATGAGAGAAAAAACAGAAAGGACAAGGAGAGAAAACACAACTAATATCAATAATAATAAAGGAGATAGTGTTACAGATACTATAGGTATTAAAATCATCACAAAGCAATGTAATGAACAATATTTTGCAAATAAATATGAAAATATATGACCATATGGTATGATAGATGAAATATAAAAATTTTTATGAAAAGCAAAATCATTTACCAAACGAAAAGGGAAAATTTGAAGAGTTTTTTAACTATTGATAAAATAGAAACTGTAATTTAAAGCCTTCCATAAGAGTAAATTCCAAGGCAAGTTTTTGTTCTCTACCAAACAATTAAGTGATAGATAAAACCACTGTTTCACAAACACCTTCAGATAATAACAAATAAATAGGAAATGGTTTGCAACCTTTTTAGAAAGCCATCACAAACTTAATGTCAAAAGCTGACAAAGACATTGCAGAAAAGACAGTTTGCTGGACATTCTCTGTAATAATCATAGATGCAAAAATTCTGCATAAAATATAACATTAGTAAGCCAACAACATATAAAATTGGTATTGAATCACATCCATTTGGATTTATTATCAAAAAGCAAATTTAGTTTAACATTCAAAAATCAATTTCTTAATTCATCTCAGCAAAAGAATAAGGGAGAAAATTCATTTAATAATCTCAATTAAATGCAGAAAAAGCTTTAGGGAGAATTTATGTATGGCAAAAACTGGAAAATTGGTAAAAGAAGTAAAATTCCACAATCTGTTAAAATATATCTATTCAAAAATCTGTAGAAAATGTCACATTGATGATGGAATTTGGAAGACTTTCTTTTTGAGACTGGGAACTGGAAAAGGATGCCTAGTCTAGTCATTCTGAAGCAACATTTTACTGGATGTCTTAAGTGCAGTAAGGGGAGAAAAGTATTAAAAGATATAAAAATATAAAATCATTTTCAGATGATATGTTTGCATACATAGATAACCCCAAAGAATCTCCAGATAATTAACTAGAATTCACAGGAAGATTTAGCAAGGTTGTTGAATATAAGCTATACATACAAAATTCAATTCTTTCTAGAAACCAGCAATAAGAGTTAGCAAATAAAACTTTAGAATTATACCATTTTAATAAGATAAAATATAACATATCTAGAAATAACTCTTAAGAAAATTGTGCAAGTGCTCTATGCAGAAAACCACAAAACATTGCAGACCAAAATAAAAAGGAAATAAACCACACTTATGAATGTGAGTATCGTATACATATCAATTTTTTGCAAGTTGACCTACAGATTCAATGCAATCTTTGTCAAAAGCCAATAGTTTTTAAATAACCTCACAAGCTAATTATAAAATTAATATGGAAATGCAAAGGGTCAAGTATTGTTAAAGTATTCTTTTTTTAAAAATTAATTTATTTGTTCATTTTTGGCTGTGTTGGGTCTTTGTTGCTGCACGTGGGCTTCCTCTACTTGTGGCGAGTGGAGGCTTCTCTTGTTGCGGAGCACGGGCTCTAGGCACACAGGCTTCAGTCGTTGTGGCTAGCGGGCTCTAGAGCGCAGGCTCAGTAGTTCTGGCGCACGGGCTTAGCTGCTCCACGGCATGTGGGATCTTCCCAGACCAGGGCTCGAACCCATGTCCCCTGCATTGGCAGGTGGATTCTTAACCACTGCACCACCAGGGAAGCCCCTGTTAAAGTGTTCTTGAAGAAGAAAAAAGTGCAAAGACATATGCTTCTGGATATCAAGTCTTATGAAATGGTAGTAGTGTAAACAGTGTCATTAGTGTAAGGGTGACAAAAAAGTCAGTAAAAAACAAAAACAAAAACAGGGCTTCCCTGGTGGTGCAGTGGTTGAGGGTCCGCCTGCCGATGCAGGGGACGCGGGTTCGTGTCCAGGAGGATCACACATGCCGCGGAGCGGCTGGGCCCATGAGCCATGGCCGCTGGGCCTGCGTGTCTGGAGGACACGCACAGGCTGCGTGTCCAGAGCCTGTGCTCCGCAACAGGAGAGGCCACAGCAGTGAGAGGCCAGCGTACCGCAAAAAAACAAAACAAAACAGAGTTATGGAACTTATTACATTTATTATGACTTTGGTACTGCTGGACAGTGTGAAAATAATTTTTTTTTTCTGGGTTTCATGTTTTTAATTGAAGAATAGTTGATTTACAATATTGTGTTAGTTTCAGGTATACAGGATAGTGTTTCATTTTTTTTTTTTTTTACAGATTATATTCCGTGATAAGTTATTACAAGATATTGGGTATAATTCCCTGTGCTATACAGTAAACCCCTGTTGCTTATCTGTTTGATGTATTAATCCCATACTCCTAATTTGTCCCTCCCCCTGCTCTCCCCTTTGGTAACCATAAATTTGTTTTCTATGTCTGTGTGTCTGTTTCTGTTTTGTATATACATTTATTTGTATTATATTTTAGATTCCACATATAAGTAATATCGTATAGTATTTGTTTTTCTTTGACTTATTTCACTATGCATAATATTCTCTAGATCCATCCATGTTGCTGCAAATGGCAATATTTCATTTTTTATGGCTAAATAATATTCCATTCACATCTTCTTAATCCAGTTGTCTGCTGATGGGCATTTGGGTTGCTTCCATGTCATGGCTGTTGTACATAGTACTGCTATGAACACTGGGGAGCATGTAACTTTTCATATTGGTGTTTTCATTTATTCCAGATATACACCCAGGAGTGGAATTGCTGGATCATATGGTAGTTCTATTTTTAGTTTTTTAAGGACCCTCCATACTGTTTTCCATAGTGTCTGCACAAATTTACATTCCTGCCAACAATGTACGAGGGCTCCCTTTTCTTAACATTTGTTATTTGTAGACTTTCTGATAAGTGGTTCTGTGTCCATCAACTGAAAACTCGAAATGAAATTAAAAGGTCTCTAACTCCCATAAAACACAGAAATTCTTTTACTATGGTGTGTATAAATGTGAAAGGAAAAGCAATAAACGTATTACAAGATATTATTTTAAAAAATCTTTATAACATAACATTTTTCTTCAGTGTGCATGAAAAACCATAAGCCAAATTCAAACATTAAGATGTCTGATTATATTAAAATTGAGAACTTCATTAAAGAACACTTTATGAAAGCTAACAGCAAGGCAAAACAGGAAAAGAGATAAGTAAGCACTATACATCAGTAATAAAGAAAAATACAACTTAATTTTAAAAAATCAGGGCTTCCCTGGTGGCGCAGTGGTTGAGGGTCCGCCTGCCGATGCAGGGGACACGGGTTCGTGCCCCAGTCCGGGAGGATCCCACATGCCGCGGAGCGGCTGCGCCCGTGAGCCATGGCCGCTGAGCCTGCGCGTCCGGAGCCTGTGCTCCGCAACGGGAGAGGCCACAGTGGTGAGAGGCCCGCGTACCGCAAATAAATAATAAATAAATAAATACATACATACAGACTTGAACAGACATTTTACAGAAGAAAAATTCCAACTAGGCAATGGAAAGTTCTTAAAATCTTCAGTGAGCAGAAACATGTAAATTAAAACCCCAATGAAACAGCACATGCCTACCAGAATGACGAAAATTAGAAAGCCTTACAAGACCATTTATTGGAGAGGATGTAGAATAACAGAAATATTCACATGTTGTTCGTAGGGGGTAAATTGGTACAACCTCTTTGGCAAATTATTTAGGATTATTTATTAAAATTGAAGATATTCATATTCTTTAACACAGCAATTCTACTCCTAGGTATAAAACCAACAGATATTCCTTCACATATGCATTGATGTGTGTGTTCAAGAATGTTCATAGTATTAACACATATTAACCCCAAATTTGAAACAACATATATCCACCAACAGGAGAATGGATAAATAAGTTGTAGTATGTTCATTCAATAAAATACTATATAGCAATGAATGATTACAAATGAATGACTACATTTACACCTGACAATGTGGTTTAATATCACAAATATACTGATAATTGAAAGAAGCCAGATACAAATATGAGTCAATTTATATATATTTCCAAAATGAGCTAATCTAAAATATATTGTTTTAGAGGCATCCGTAGAAGGTAAAGAATAGCAAGAGCAAAAAAGAAAAAAAAAATTAAAAGTAAACATGGTTCTTAGTTTTATAGAAAAGTAAGAAGCTAGTTACTGGGTTAAGGGCACACTGGGAGTTTCTAGGTTCTATTTCCTGACATGGGTGTGGTAGCTAAGTGGCTATTTGCTTTATATTCATTAATTAATCTTTAGTTTTATGTTTTATGATCTTTTCTGCATGTAGGTTTTATATTTTACAATAAAAAGAAAATTAGAAAGTCATATCTGCTCTCCCCACCCTTCTTGAAATCAAAAGAATGAATGGCCTAAGCAGACCAAGCTGCCCTGCCCCTTCCATCTGATAAAAGGGAAATGACATGCCTGAATCAAGGGCTGCTTGTAATAATAAATATCTTTTGCTTCTTCCTGATTCCTGAGCAGTCTTCTTGGTTTGATTTTACTTCAGAAGCAGATTGGAGAAAATGATGGCTCTAAACCTGAAACACCCTAGTCTTGGAACTCTATGTTGAGTTCATATAGGAGGAAATTGTAAAGATCTCCAAAATTATTGGACTTTTTGGGGGGTTATATTTAGAAGACTGTCCTTCCTTACTAAAATTCCACAAGCTAAGTGGATAATGGAATGTAGAGGAAATGGTTAGCATACCCTCACCACTGTCACAATCAAATCATACACATGCTTCCCTGGATTCCAGGGAGTTCTAAGGAAGTCATCTAAGTTGTCCTTTGTCTTTCCTTATATGCTGTATCCCCTCCCCTGTAATGTACCTGCCCAGTGTCTTCATGCCCTGCTAACACCTCACTAGCTGTTATCGTGTTCTGATACATACTAGAACTAAATCAAGTAACTGAAACTTAATCCATACCATCAGACCCAAGTATTTATCTTCGTTATACTGAATCTATTGCTGATCTCTCTCAAGAGTTCATTATGTTGTAGGAAGTTTCTTGTACCCCAACCCAAAGCATTGCAATCTTACTTGGCAGCAAGATTTTATATCTAACTGCAGTCCTGAATATTCTGAGCTTCCTAACCTCTTTCCTTCCTATGGCTCCCCTGGGTTATAGACCCCATAGTGGTAATGCACCCAGAACTTGCATCTTCTCTGGTGCCCCAAGGCTCTACAGATACAGTTGGCCATCCGTATCTGCGGACGTGGAACTCTTGGGCACAGAGGGACGACTGTGCTGCGCTATTTTATATATGGGACTTGAGCATCCTCAGATTTTGGTGTCTGTGTGGGAGGGTAGGAGATTGGGGGGGAACCAATACCCCATGGATACCAATGGACAAGTGTATACAGAAACTCTTAAATCATAGCTACATGTTTCGTGTCACTCTGGCCCAACTTGTTCCAGCAGAAGCAGCGTGCGATTTTTCCAGTTAGTGAGTCTAGCACCAAATCCTACACATTATTATCCAGAATGAGAGTGAATGATCACACTCACCTAAAAGGTCCTAAATGACTTGGCTTCATTTCCTCCAATGCACTTTCTCACGCAATACACCAGCTAACCTGGATTCTTTGAATACTCCATGTGCACACAGATACCTTCTTGACTCACTACGTTGCTCACATCCTTCACATCTCTGCTCAATTCTCACCTCCTCAGTGGGAAATTCCCCAACCAAACTACTTAAAAGTGCAACCTAACACACTCACTAGGCATTCACTGTTCCTTATTCTACTTAATTTTTCTCTACAGCACTTATTATTATCTGACATACTGTATTTTTACTTGTTTATTATGTCTTTCTGCCACTAGGATGTAATTTCCACTATGATAAGGATTTTTGCTCTATTTTCCTTTTTCACTTACATATTCTTAGCACAAAGAACTGTGATGGACCCATAATAAACTGATCACATGTAAATGTGTTAAATTAATGAAACATAATTTGCATGAGGAATTGAGGAATTAATACCAGAAAAACTCATCTTTTAAAAAATAGCATTTATCTTATTTTCAATTCAAATTTTGAGTCACTTTCAAAGGATTTTATAGGAGATTTTGTTTTACATAAGTGTTGCTGACCTGATTATATTTAATTTGTGATTCTTGGGTGCTTTTCTTCTCAGGTTTAGGCATTAAAGAACCCTTGGGACATATAGATTTCTATCCAAATGGAGGGAAAAAGCAACCTGGCTGTCCTAAATCAATTTTTTCAGGTATACCAATAGTATTTTAGAATAAATTGTGCATGAGTCAAAATAATGAAAAAAAATCAGTTTACTTTTTTCCCTTATTAATCTGGGGGCAAGATTTTTTTTTATCACCATTGCTCATGATTCAGGAGTTATTGGTGGAAAATGGTTTAATGTGATCCTTCTCGGTTCATAAATGTTACCAGTAGACATCCCATTTGGTTATGAGTGAAACCTATTACATTGTAGTCTCAACAGTTTTAGTTTATCATTTTAAACATTAGGAGAAGTTATAAGTCAATGAAGAAGCATGTATAGCAAAGTTATATAACACAAGTTTGGCTTCAGGATTTAATTTTTACCATTACCATAGTATTGTACAAACACAGATTTATGAACTTCTGCACTTGGTTATTCTGTACCTAAATAGCTGAGCAACATCTCCAGGTGTGGAATTTGGCTCACTTCAGAGCTATGGCAAAAAAATGTTCTGAGGTCTACAGTGGCAACCAGTCAAGTACCACATCATTAAAGGTCACTGCAACTAGAGAAGTTTGGTTAAAGGGATAGGAATGTGAGAAGTTAGGAAAGGAAAGAGACATGATAAAGTTTTAATGTCACCTTGTTTCACAGTCATCTCCAACACTGAATAGAAATGTTAGGCGTGAGAGTTTAGAAGGGAGATATGTGTACACTAGTTATTAAATATGGTAGCACTGTGTGTAGAGTTTGTTGAATAATTGAAATTAAACATTTTTGCTGTGTTATTACTTTAGAAAAATTTCTAATCTCATGTAAAAGGCATATTACATTTAAGTTTTAAACGGTAACATTTGTTTAGTTGCCTGAGATAAAACTGCATTGTAGTCAGCACTTTGATATTCATACAGTGCACAGCATTAGGTAGAACTTAATATTTAATTTTTTTTCAAACTTACTTGAACTTGGCTTATTACATCTAACTGCTTGACTTTGAACACTTAAGGACTTGAATTTATTAAATGCGACCACCAGAGAGCAGTTTACTTATTCATGGCAGCTTTGGAAACAAGCTGCAATTTTATTTCATTTCCTTGTCATTCATACAAAGATTACAAGACTGGTTCATGTGTGGATTGTGCCGACTTTAAGGAAGAATCATGTCCTAAACTAGGTAAGAGAGATTATCATACTTACTATAGTTCTTTGTGGAAAATGAACAATGTAATTGTGTTAGTATTTTCTGCTGGAAGCTTTCATACTTACTTGTGAATATGCTATTAATATTTTATGGAGAAATTTTCTGTGGAACAGAGAAAATAGTTATTTCCTACTAAATAGTTTTCAGATTCTTAGTGAGAGGAACTTGGTCAACCTCCTTTCTGTGCTCCATGTCGTGTGTGCGTTTGGTGGTCTCATGATGATACTTGTTCTTGATTCACAAAAGGATCTCACTATTTAGCATCCATCTATATTTCCACTAAAGAAAGAAACTTGTGCATTCTTAGTGGTACTGAGTGTTTTGTTTGTTTGTTAGTTTGTATTTTTAAGGGAATTCTTAACAAGTGAAGAGGTGTGAACCATGGTTAGCTTTTCATTTGCCATTAGCAAGTAGATGTGAATCATGCATGGTTCATGCCATCTAAATCAATAAACTTAAGAGCAGTTAAGTGTTGCAACTTTTGATAACTAAAGCCTGCCAGTGGGAAATTATAGAGAAAAAACGAATCCATATAAAAAATAGAATGTTAGAGCTGGAAAGAATCTCAGAGGCTGTTTGTTCAGGGTTTGCCAAAGACAATACCAGACCCCAAGTGTGTCATGGCCATGTAGACATCTGATCAGTATCATGATAGGCTCTACCAGAAATGTTTCCAAAGCCAAGTAACCTCAATGAAATGGGTAGCTATTACAAAGGCTGAATTAAACAGCCTCCTGCGGTTTTCTTTCACAGGAGGTTTATACTAATATACTTAGAGAATTGCTAGAAGAGGCAGGCAATATGCAGGCTTTGCATAACTTATTTCCTCATAGACCCCTTCTGTCCACAAAATATCTTGTGGGATTAGTTTTCTTCAGGCCTCGTGTTGGAGATTGCTTTTCTGGTCCCGTTGCTTTTCCATATAAATGAGGAAATTGTGACCCCGTGTGAACATATGGATTGCTGAAGGGCACAAGTGAAAACGGGAGTTAAATCTCTGAATTTTCAATTCAGTATTCTTTCTACTGCATTCAAATTTAAAATTTGGAGGTAGCAGTGTGGAAATAGACACATACATGAAGTAGGAAGCATATTAAATGTGTGTGTGTGTGTATATTATATATTCTGTATGTACAAATATTGTTTGTATCTGAAATATATATTATACATACAATATATAGTGTACATAGATGCTATCTATAATATATACATTGTATATATAATGTATACATATGCATACTGTATCTGTATGAATGTGTATATAGGATAATTGAAGGCTGTGCTCATGGAGCTAAATTCTGTGTTCAAGTTTTATCTAATCAATTTATTCTGCTGAATTCACTGAAAAGAGTTTCAAGTAAAATTCTGCATTTGTAATAGTAAAAACTTATACAAATAGACTTTAACTATATGGCATATGCAAAGCTCTGATAAGGTTTCCAGGGAGTAGATTTATCTGTGAATCTTGAATTTAAGAGTTGTTATTGTAGCTGAAATAAATAGAATGTGAAATTATTTTTTAAATGATTTTTAATTATAAAAATTCATAAATTATAATAATTATTATAATACATTGATCCTTTAGTTCTTTTAGTGATTTGATATTTTTGTATGCTATTTGATAAAAGTCCAATTACTAATATTCTATTTCTCAAATCTCAGGTTATGAAACTGAGCTATGGAAAGATGTTTTAAAAGAGAGAATAGAGAACAGAACTCTCAGGACCACTGTGTTTTTGGATACTGTTGGCACAAATCCATTCTGTAGTAAGTTAACATTTTTAACAAATGAACCAATGATTAGTTTTATATAGTAATTCATATTTTTATTCAAAATTCAAATCTCAAAATGTACTTTCAAGGAACTTTAAATTTTGTTAGAGCCAGTTATACAAATTCAAATAAGGACTTAATTTTTGAATAAAATGAGCATATGCTTTGGGTAATATTCTTCCAAAAAAATCAAGGTCTTTTTTTTTTTTACCCCCAATTTCCATGATTATTCTTCCCACGTTTAGAGTTATGTCAGCATATAACAGCTTACAGAGTTTAAGACATCTGTCTACACTATTACCACCCTTTCAGAAACTGAAACTAAATTATATAAATACAAAAATATGCAAGTAAATAATAATCTTCCCAATATATTTAGACAAGAGGAAAAAATTTGAAGAACAGAAGAGAATCTCAGAAGTGTATTAACTAATTAGATTTATGAGGAGCTATTTAAAAAAGTAAAATTATTCTGTTTGGAGATCAAGATCTTAAAGTGCTTTATAAATAAAAGCAAATCCTATGATATGAAGAATCTTATGAAATAAGTTTCCAGTCACTGCCATTGATCTTGGTTACTGGGGAATAAATATTTAAAATAGACTCTTATTATTTTAAAATATTTTAGGTCAGTTATTGCAGATGTTTTGCAGTCAAAGTTATTATCAATTTTTAAGATACTCTTTAAACATCTGTGATGTGCCCTGTCATTCAGAATTGGGCTCATCCATTTTTTAATTTAAAATTTTTATTGAATTACATTTAGATTCACATGCAGATATAAGAAATAATGCAGAGGGATCCTGTGTACAATTTATTCAGTTTTCTTCAGTGGTAAAATTTTGTAACACTATAGAATAAATGTAATATCATTACCACATGATATTGATATTGCTAGAATCCATCCATTTTATTTATATTTCCTCACTGGTGTGTGTGTGTGTGTGTGTGTGTGTGTGTGTGTGTGTGTGTGTGTGTGTGTGTTTAGCTCTGTACAACTTAATCATCATATAGGGCTCTGTATCTATCACCACAGTGAACATATTGGACAGTTCCATCACTACCAGACCCCTTGGGTGGCACTTTTATAGCCATATATACCAGCTTCTTGTCCTGCTGTTTCTAATCCCTGACATCCATTAATATACTCCTAAAATTTTGTCATTTTGAAAATGTTTTATAAAGGGAACCGTTCACTATGTGACCTTTTAATTGGCCTTTTTAAAGTCAGCATGATTCTCTGGAGGTTCATCCAGCATGTATCAATAATTCATTCCATTTTATTGCTGAGTAGTATTCCACAGTACGTACGTACTGAAGTTTGTTTAATCACTCATCTCTTGTAGGACATTAAGCATGTGTTTAGATTTGGCTATTATGATTAAAGTTGCTATGGATATTTGTATAAAAGTTTTTGTGTGAATTTAGGTTATCATTTCTCTGTTAGAAAGGCCCAGGAATACAAATGCTGGGTTAGAAGTTAATTGTACATTTAACCTTATAAGAAATTGAGAAAGCGTTTTTCAGTGTGGCTGACCATTTTACATTACCTGCAGCAAAGTATGAGTGATCTAATGAGTGATTTCTTACTAGCATTTGGTGTTGTCATTATTTAAAAAAATTATCCTTCCTGATAGGTATATAGTGATGCCTTGTTGAGGTATTAATCTTTGTTGCCTTAATGGCTTATGAGATTGTGTATCTTCTCTGTATATCCTCTTTGGTGAAGTGTGTGTTTGTGTCTTTTGCTCATTTTCCAATTGGAGTTTTTTTAACTATTGAGTTTTGAGGATTCTTTATATATTTTTGATAGTAGTCCTTGTTTCCTTGTTGAAGATTTGGTTTGCAATTATTTTTTCCCAGTCTGAAACTTGACTGTCTTTTCATCTTCTTCACAGGGCTTTCACAAGGGCAAAAGTGTTTACTTTTGATGAGGTCTAATTTATCATGTTTTCCTTTCACGGACTATGCTTTTGGTATCTAAGAACTCTTTGATGAGCCCTAGGTCCTGAGGATTTTCACCCCCAATTTTTTTCTAACAGTTTTATAGTTCTGTGTGTTCCTTTAAACATAGACAACCTTGTTTTAAATTTATATTGAAAAGTACATACCCTAGAATATCTAAAATAATCATTGCCAAGAAGAATAAAGAAGAAATAATCAATTTGACATTTCTTCTGTATCACATCTCTTTTTCTGATTCTCTTCTTCTGTCTTCCTCTTCTACCTTTAAGGGTTTGTGATTACAATCTTTGGGACTGCATTGGGCCCACTTGGATAATTCAAGATAATCTCTCTATTTTAAGGGCAGCTGATTAGCAACCTTAATTCCATTTGAGATCTTAATTATCCTTTGCCATTTCAGGTAACATAATCCAGAGATTAGGGCACGGACATATTTGGGGAGGTCTACCACAATTATAATATGCATATGTGAGTTTTCACAGTTTACTGGTATCAACATTTACCACGTCAAGTGAAATGTGGGAACTTCACTTCCATTTAGGTTATTTTACATTCTCCACTTTTATATATCATTGTCTTGAGTATCAGATCATGTGATAATTTTTATTTCAAGTATCAAATATGATGTATAAATTCACAAGGATAAGGATAATTTATTGTACATAGCCATATTTCTTCTCTTCCCATTATTACCTTTTTGTTTCTGATACTCCAAGATTATTTCATCAATTACTCTGTGTTCCTCCTTACAATATTTAAGAATGGGTCTGTTAAAGAGAAATCCTTTAAGTTTTTCTTTGTCTGAGAATGTCTTTATTCTTTCTTCTCAAAGGATAGTTTTTCTGGGTATAAGATTTAGAGTTGAGTTCCTTCTTTTAGCACTTGAAAAATGCTGTGTCACTTCCTTTTGGCTTCTGTGGTTTCACATGAGAAATCCATTGTAACTCAATTTGTTGTTCTCCTGTAGATAACATATCATTTCTCTTTGGCTGCTTTCAAGAGATTTTTCTTTGTTTCTAGTTTTCTGAAGTTTAATTATAATTCTTTTGTTATACTCCCACAGGTCCCTGAGGTTCTGTCCATTTTTTTTCTCAGTCTGTTTTCTCTCTGTTTTCAGGTTGAGTTTCAGGCAGATCGATCTGTTCTCCAGTTCACTGATTTCTATCCTCTTTCATTTCCACTCTGCTATTGAGACTGTCCAGTGAGTTCTGTATCCATTATGGTATTTGTCACTTATGTAATGTCTACTTTTATTTTCTTTTATAGCTTCTATTTCTTGGCTGAGATTTTACTATACCTTCATTTTTTTTCAAGAGACTCTGACTTTGAAGGATTTTTATGACAGTTCCTTTAAAATCCTTGTCAGATAACCCCAGCCTCTGATTCATTTCAGTGCTGGCATTAGTCGACTGTCTTTTCTCACCAGAGTTGTGATTTTCTTTGTTCTTGGTATAATGGGTAATTTTCAATCACATCTTGGACATTTTCTCTATGTGACAATTTGAGTCCTGTTTAAAACTTCTATTTTAGCAGGAGTTACACTGTTTAAGTTTTGGCTTTATGTATCTTGAGGCTGTGAGTTTTAGCTACATAAAGCTTCAGGATTATCATATTTTCCTGGTGATTTGCTTTACTTTGCTCTTTATTTTTTCCTTCATAAATAAAAATGCATTATTTTTTGCCTCACAGACTATTTTATCAGATTTTATCACAACAACAGTTTGTCTCATAGAGCCTTTGAACCTTGTGTCTTCTTTTCTATCCTCAATATTATATTCAGTAGTATTTTATTTCACTTAACAATAAACAATTATTATGAATATTATCATTAATCAAATGCTCACTTATATTTACCAATTTCAGTTTTCTACATTTTATCTTGTCCTTTCCTCCCTTCCCAACTCCTTCCTTTGGGATTTAATTTCTATCTTGCTAAAACAGATCCTTAATGACTTTTCACTAAGTAATGTCTCTCAGTTTGTTTGTTTGTTTCCTTGAAAATGTCCTTATCTTTTTCTTACTCTGGAATGTAAATTTAGTCCCGAATAGAATTCTACATTGAGAGTTTTTTCATTGAATACTTTGAAGATATTAATTCTCTCATTGTAAGATAATTTTCTTTTCATTTATTAGCAGTCTCATTGTTCCCTGCAGATAATCTATATTTTTCTTCTGGTTAAACTTATGTATGTATATATGTATTTATTTATCCATCTATTAATTTATGCATGATTTGTTGTTATTTTCTAGTCTCAGCGGTCAGTTCAAGTCTCTATTAAAGAAAAAAATATTTGTGTTATTTCACAGTAAAGATTCATGTCACATTTTAACAGAAAACTCTCATCAGTCTGCTCTTCTTCAAAATTCTCCCTTCAGAACAAGCTGGATTTTGTTTTTTCCAGAATTTAGCTACCATAATACTGGAGGATTTTTCATGTAAATTTTTGGAGGTCCTTAACCAATGGGGACTTGTAAATTTAAATTCTGTGTTACCTGGAGTTTTATTTAGTCTTAAGGAATTTATTTTTCCACTTAAGACCCATACACAACCAGTAGGAAGAATTTTTCAAGTTTCTCTTTCAATGACAAAGCAGAGAGCTAAGGTCCGTGACTGTGCAATGTTTTTCACTGTAGCTCCATCACTTAGTGTTGTCTCCTGCTGTAGCATGGAAATTGACACTTCATCCTTTGTCTCCATGCTACACCCAGTTCTCAAGTCCCACGCAGATCCAGGGCTTCAGTTCTTCTTAAGCCTTGACTTTAATTTCTCTTCATTGCTGTCTCCTGATATTTTCTCTTCCTTCATCTGAGCTTGGCCATGTTTTCGATTTACACCCAGAATTTCTATACACTTGTAGCAGGAGGCAGGCTTATTATGTAACATCTCAATATATCACACTGCCAGGAATCATCTGAGCACGTATGAGCACCCACTTTTTTGGGTGAGGGAACCAAAGTATTTTATCTAAAGCTGGGAAGTCACTTCAAAGTAAGAAGTGTTCCTTTATGTCTTTTGTGTTAGCAATTGATGAGGGTCAATTATAAATCCATTACCTTATTTGAGGTAGTACTAAGCATCTGGCATAGGCAAGAAGTTACTCTGGGCTGTTTAGTAGCAACATTTAACAGCTAGCATGCACAATTTTAGTACATATGTATTTCACAAGAAAAGTTCATCTATCCCATGTTCTGTTTATATACATTGTCTTCCAAGAGTTTTGCACAATACTGGGAAAATTCATGGAGAGTAAGAACTTTCTGTGTACACCAGACAATATCGGGTATAGGGATGAGTTCAGCATCTTTGCCTCTGAAAGATATATTAATTTTTTTGTATGGGCATTTTGAAAAAAGAACTACTATGAGCTCACTCTATATAGGACTGTCTAATTTTACAGTCATTCCAAAACAACCAGTGAAATTGGGAATTATATTTGTCAAGCAAATTTAGCTAGGACTATTAATCAGATAATTAAGGAACCTTATCATATTTACCTTAGATGTGCTATTGATAGAGAAAAATTGTTTATTTGACCTAAATTCTGATATTTTTCGATTTGCAGACAAGTTAGTATTTACTAATTATTTGACCAACTTTTCACCATACCCATGACTGTCTGGCAAGCTTTTATTCCTCATTTTCAAGACCAGTTAAAAATTAACAAAAGGGGGCTTCCCTGGTGGCGCAGTGGTTGAGAGTCCGCCTGCCGATGCAAGGGACACGGGTTCGTGCCCCGGTCCGGGAAGATCCCACATGCTGCAGAGTGGCTGGGCCCATGAGCCATGGCCGCTGAGCCTGTGTGTCTGGAGCCTGTGCTCCGCAACGGGAGAGGCCACAGCAGTGAGAGGCCTGCGTACCGCAAAAAAAAAAAAAAAAAATTAACAAGAGGGAATTTCCCTGGTAGTCCAGTGGCTAAGACTACGTGCTCCCAATGCAGGGGGCCTGGTTTGATCCCTGGTCAAGGAACTAAGAGTTCGCAACTAAGAGTTCCCATGCCACAACTAAAGATCCTGCAGGCCACATGCCACAACCAAGACCCGGAGCGGCCGAATAAATAAATATTAAAAAAAGATTAACAATAGGTAAAATATATTACGTATGTACCAAATGAGTGCCTCTCAATATTTTTGCAGATATTATATATACCTAGATTACATAAATATATATTTACATGCATATCTCCACCAAACCAAAGTTAAAAAATAACATGAATTGCATTCCATATTTTTGTTTTGTAGCCTATTATTTTGTTCTCAGTATAATTGTTCTGGATAAAACGATGAAGGATGGCTGTATTACATTTAAATTATTAAACCAACTTGGAATGGTTGAAGAGCCAAGGCTCTATGAGTAAGTAGAATTTAGTATCTTTTTGTTTTGTAAAATATGTTTTCTCGAGCTTTTGGAGGATAATCTAAATAGTATAAATTTTCTATGCAGTGAGTTTTAAACTGTTAAATATTAAATGGATCTCCGGTGTCATATTCTAATTCATTCATTCTATGGAGGGAGATGCCGAATATGAAAGAAACTAAATAACTTGTTCATGTGATACATCTAGCTACTACAAGAGTTAGAAGAAGAGAAGAAACTTTCCACCTAATTTTGAACACTGGTAGAATGCATTGTGATAACTAATAATATCACCCCATAATATTTTATTACTTTAAATTGCTTAGAATTGTGTATATATGTATATACCCATGCACACATATACGTATGATTCATCACTTATTCTTATCAGACACATGCTTTGTTAGCTTCTGAATTCACTTATTCAATGAGTGTTATTCAGAACCAACCAAACGTATTCAGGCATTTCACCAAATGATGGTGATCCAAACTGAAATAGCAATGTTACCATGCTCAAGGAGGTCACAGAATCCTGGAGGAGACTAATGCATAATTACAGCTCTGAGTAATAAGTTTTATAGTAGCAGAACACTTATGTGCTATGGGAGTACAGAGGAAGAAGCAAGGAAGCATTTGAAAGGGTGGTATTGCAGTCAGGGAATGGGAGATGGTGCTTTCAAAGGCATGGATAGGAAAGTACGTGAGTTCATTAATAGCACAGATTGCAGTCCTAGAGCAGTTGTTTCAAACTTGTTCAGAAGGCAAACAAACTGTGAGTCTTGCTTTCCTTTACAAGAATCATGTTCTATGCAGAACACCATGAAATATTGATGCATTTTTATTCAAACACTTGATTAGTGCATTATTCATGAACAATGTAAAATATAAAACCCATATGCATGGTAAATCTACCCATCTAAGCCTGGCCAATGGCTTTCTTGTTTTTCTATTAGTAATTCTTTGCTAATAAATTTATACATGCTTTAGGATTTTAACCCTTTTAGATGCCAGGGAAGTCAGAGACTTTTTTTTTTTTTTTTTCCTGGTACGCGGGCCTCTCACCACCGCAGCCTTTCCCGTTGCGGAGCACAGTCTCCGGACGCGCAGACTCAGCAGCCATGGCTCACAGGCCCAGCTGCTCTGTGGCATGTGGAATCCTCCCGGACTGGGGCACGAACCGGCGTCCCCTGCATTGGCAGGCGGACTCCCAAACACTGCGCCACCAGGGAAGCCCAATCAGAGACTTTTAAATGATCTTTTATTTCCCTTTTCAAAATTAGAAAAGGAATTTTTTTTGCTGTAGAAAATGTGTTATACAGTAGAAAGTGAGAATAACCTATAATTACATTGTCCAGGGATATTCACATTTACTATTTGGTTTATAAACATTCCTCTTTTTCTTCCTCCCCCTCCTCTTCCTTCTCCTTCTCTTCCACCTTCATCTCTTCCTTTTCCTCCTCTTTCTTCTTCTTCTACATGTCTCATCAGACAGGGCTTAGCTGGGGGCAGAGGCTTGGTGGAGCACACAATTGGTATTTGGAACCAGTGGAACAGATGTGAGTTTTGGGGGGAAGACAACATGTTTCTATCTGGATATGTTGACTCTGAAGTATCTCTGAGAAATCTAGATAAGCTCTTGGACAGAAATTAGAGATATGAACAATGACATTATATTCTGTGAAAGAGGAGGCAGTCACTCTGCCACAGGGAGCAGGGATGGGTTTTGAGGGGAGTGATAACAACCTTTTCTGGATCTAGAGGCTGTGGGAGAATCAAAAGTAGAAGAGAGCAGGGACAAATATAAGATGGCAGAAGTGCTGGGTGTCCCACTGGTTGCTTTTCAGCTATTCTATGTGTGATAGTTGCCTTTGCTCAAGTCAGTCATTGTTGCCTCAAAGGAAGAAATTAGTTCAACAGATTTTTTTTTCAGTTTCCTTTCCTCTTCTTTTTCTTTCCCTTTCCTTCTCTTCTCTCCTTCCTTCATCCCCTTCCTTCCTTCTTCCCTTTGTATCTTCCACCCATCCTCCATCCCTTCCCCCTTCCCTTTCTTTCCTCCTCCTCCTCTTTCTTACCTTTCTCCTCCTCATACTCCTTTGCTGTTTCCTTTGGAGTCAGGCAGACCCATGAAGTGATAAAGTGGCATAGAACAACAAAGGATCACTATCTGAGGGCTCAGTCTATTCAAAGAACGGTGATAGTTGTTCAGGGGCCTATAAAAAGAAGCAAAATGTGACTTCTCTAATCTTAGTAATATGTACAATCTAGATACCAAGTCGGAAAGACAAGATGTCCCACTTTTTCTCAGAAAAGTTTTCCCCAGCTATTTGAGTATGGGGATATATATGTATTATTTTTATTTTATTTTATTTTTAATTACTGTTTAAATTATTTTAATTAATACTTTACCACATATTTTATTGTTTGGCCTTTTCCCTGTAATATTGGTATTTCTATCTAATGTTTATAAGATTGTATTGATTTTGAAGTTGTATTACATTTTGAATTACTAATATGATGAGATATGAAATTTTCTGTTTAGGAAGAACAGATTATTTTATAAACTTCAAGAATTCAAGATTCTTGCTCAGTTTTTAAATGATGTTGTAAATATTTCAGCCATTAGTTTGGCATATTTTCAGAGCTCAAATCAGCAATGTTCCACATGCAAATACACTATTCAGCGTCTCAAGTTAAAATCACTTACGTATCCAGAAAGGTAAGAAAACTAAATTTTGATTTCAATGTTATCTTTTAAACTTGAAAATATTGCTTTGTTAAGGAGTGGTTTAAAAATTCATGTATTTGAATATCTGTTTATTGTATATTTTAGATTGTATTTTATATAAATGTTGGAATATCTAAAAGATACAAAAACTTTTTTTGGCTTAGATGAGATTTATTTTGGAATCACATTACCCAAGCAAAGAAAAAACACAATCATTTCACGAGACACAATAAACATGAAAAAAGTGAGACAAGTGTCTGCCTTAGAACTTTATCAGTCATTTCAATGGGTTTCTGGATTGCTAGAAATCTCTCTTCTTTGGTTGACTGCAACAATTTATCTTTATCTCTGTTTATGTTCCTGTATTTATATACTTGATTTCCCAATTACCTTTTTGTGAATGTTGAACACAGTAAATAAGAATTTCTGGAGAATAAAAATAATAAGTGGTGAGCATGTGCATTTAGATGAGGTCTACTTCAACAAAGGAGAACTGGGAAAATTCTTTGAAGTATGTTATTTTGTAAACTTTTGGTATGAGAATATTTAGTTATTCAAAAGTCAATGAGTGGGGACTTCCCTGGTGGCACAGTGGTTAAGAGTCCACCTGCCAATGCAGGGGACACAGGGTTCGAGCCCAGTCCAGGAGGATCCCACATGCCACGGAGCAACTAAGCCCATGCACTACAGCTACTGAGCCCGAGCAACGCAACTACTGAAGCCCACAGGCCTAGAGCCTGTGCTCTGCAACAAGAGAAGCCACCACAATGAGAAGCCTGCACACCACAACGAAGAGTAGACCCAGCTCACCACAACTAGAGAAAGCCCGCACACAGCAACGAAGATCCAGCACAGCCAAAAAATAAATAAATTTATAAAAAAAAAAACAAAAAAACAGTCAATGAGTGAAATGTCATTGTAACGGAGAGATAACTTACACTATCATATTCCCCTAGTCTCCTCCATTAATACCTGTCTGAGCCTCAGTATGCTGAGTATGAATAAAGAAGTGTAGTTGTTATAGTTTTACATGCTCTGTTTCTGGCACTTAAATGTAAAGGATTTATATTGTTCTGGAAAATAGTCTTCTCCCTGTATATCATAAATGGAAAGAGAAACAAAAGAGTTTCTTCCTCAGTCTAGAAGAAGCATATGCTGTAAGTCTTGGCCAGGCATTAGCTAGAATCTTTGTATATAAAACAGCACATGAGCTCACTATGAGAAAGAGAAATTTAGTTCCATACATCTGTACAGTAAAAGGAACCAAGAATAATGTATATATGGGCAAGTGCCAGAGCTAGATACTCATCTCTCATTGTTCAAGCAGAGGTGAACAGGAAAAACACAACAAAATGGTGCCTAATTCAGCATCAGCAACATAAGAAAGATCCAACAATCAAGATTTAGAAATAAGGTTGACTTTTTAAAAGATTTATTACAGGAAATTTCACAAATAATTGCTTGGTGTTCTCAATAATATTTAAGGAAACAGTAATCCGTGAAGGAACAAGTGAAGAGCAAGATGATCAAGCAACTGACCGTGATTAAATGGAACTGACAGAGTTAAGAAACGAAGGTCAACATCAAATTTAGTGTCAACATTAAAAACAAGAAAGAGTAGAATTATAATGTAGAAAACTCATTTTTAATAACCTACAGAATAAGGTAATATAATAGAGAAGATTGAGGAATAAGTTTTTGCAAAAATAATTAAAATGCAAAAATGTAGATACCTAGTATTGCTGAAGAGGAGACACAACAGAAGAAGTAACTACAGATCTGATGAAAGGAATCCCTCCTCAACTGAAGAACATACAGATCTCAAATTGATAGAATGAACTAAGCACTAGGAAACTAAAAGAGAGCAACATTTAGAGCCACTCATATATTTTATTTTTAAGATTGAGTGATAAGTATAGAATTCTGCAAGTATTCAAAGACTTCTCATGGAATGGAAGATTTAATGCTGTAGCAATGGCAATTCTTATTAAAATCACCTGTAAGTTTAACATGACTCCCATCAAAATCTCCAGAAAAGATGGCTTAGCTCTTCCTAATTAACTTGGAATAACAAATTATTGAGATGAGCCAAGAAAATTTGAATCATGAGAGTCGTGTTTATAACTTTAACTATGAAACAGAAAAGCAAATTCCAAAACAGCAATAATTTTAAAAATTTGATACTGGCAGAAGAATATATATGCATTTAAGGGAGTAAAAGGAAAACTCCAAAACGTAATTTTGTAGATGATGTGAATAACCTTTCAAGTAATGACACAAGAATAAATGACAACTGAAAAAGAGTTTAATGTCTTAATTATAACATATTCAAAATTAGTTATAGATATAGTAACATATTAAATATAAAACAGTAAGGAGAAAACATAGGCAAATGTTTATGTATGCAGAATAATGAAAGCCAAGACAGAGAAACTAAATGGAAAATATTAATCAATTTGCCTCCATACAAATTAAAAAAATAAAATCTGTATGTCACAAACATTAACAAAAAGAAAATAAAACTTTTATAATGTGTGGGATACAGAATGGCTTTAAATTATTTATATATTAATACATTTTATAAAAATACAGAAAGACACATCTCAGTTAAGACATAGAGAAATACCTTTTTAGTTGCCTTAGTCGAAAAACCTGGGTTCAGCACAGACGTCTTTTTCTGTCACACTCCACATCCAATCATAAAAACTTTTGCCCCTACCTTCTAAACATATCCAGTATTTAACCACAGTCTCAATAAAAGCCAAAGCCCTCACAATGGTTAACAAATCCCACCTGACTCGGGGGCAACACCTCCACTATCCCATACCTCTTTGACCTCAGCTCTTCCTTCACTGAACTGGGTCTTTAGATCCAGCATTGCAGGCCTCCTTGCTGTTCCCTGAACAGACCAGACAGGATCTTTCTTAGAACCTTTGCACTGGCTGTTTCCTCTGCCTGAAAATTTCCTTCCCTAGAAGGCTAACTTTCTCTTCAAGATTTTGCTCAGATGTCATTTTTTCAATATAGCAATCCTACCACTCCTGATCTCCCTGACCTTGCTCAAGTTTTGTTTGTTTTGTTTTTCCTCATAGGACTTATAGGTAGTATACTACATACTTATTTATTATGTTTGCTGTTTACTGGTTGTCTCTCCCCATGTAGAATTTAAGTTCCTTGAGGACATTGATTTTATCCATTTTGTTCACACAAGTACTTCAACTGTGCCTGGTACAAAATAGACACTAAGTGAACAGTTGAATGAAGAACCACAGAAATAAATAAATTGACAAAGAGCAGTTTAAAAAATTAAAGGAATAAATGGCTAATAGTCATATTTTAAAATTTGTAACCCCAATAGTATTCAAATAAATTAAAATTAAGGCAATGAGATATATCTCTTCCCAAGTTGGAAAAAGAAAAATATCTGTTGTTGCTGAAGTTATACAGAAATTTCCACTGTGTTTCACTGCCGGTAGGTGTGTAAACTTATAAGCACATTCTGGAAAGAATTTAGCAAAATATGTCAAGAATCCTCAAATGTTAATACTTCTAGCCTGTTATTTCTTCTTCTAGAACTTATACTTCAGAGACTAGGTAGCTAAGGGTAATGTTCAGAGTGCCTGAGTTTTCACTTTAGTTCAGTTCCTTGCTAGTTCTGTGATGTTGTCAAATTGATTCATCTTTCTGTGTCTCAGTTTTTTAATCTGTAAAATGAGCGTAGTGATAATCAACTTCACTACTAAGGTTAAATATTGTAACATTTATAAAGGATATAAAATATTGTCTGACATAGAATAAGGGTTACACAAATGTTTGTGAAATAGATACAATATCAGAAATGCACATAAATATTTGTATAGAAGAGAACTCTTCACAGTCTGATTTATAATGCTGAAAATTAGAAATAAATTAACTGCTCAACAATGAGGCACTTGACAAATTTATTATGGAATATCCACAATATGAAATGTTAGGCAATCATTAAAATGGCAAAATTACCATAACATAATGGTTAATGACTCATTTTTAATATAACAAAAATATATGTATGCCATAATTAGAAAAAACAATGAAATTATTTCCTCTTATAAAGGGACCTTGATAAATTAAATTTATACTGATACTAAGTGAAGGACTTTCTTAAGAAGTTGTAATTTGCTGTATACTTTAACAATTATTGCTCTTCTTGGTTACTATGTAGAAAAATTAGCATATACTAAAAACTGTTGTGTTTACAAAAAGTGAAATTGTTGAATATTTTAATATTTAAACAAGAAATTGTTTTTGGATTTTGAAGTTGATGATGTGATTTTAAAATTATTTCCATATCTACCTCTTGAATTTTTAAAACTTATAGACTCCTTAAAAACAAAGAGGCAAATAATAGTTTGTGGTAATTATTAGAATTGAGATCTTTGGTTCCTCCAAAAAATCACTGAGGATTTTATATTTTATCTTCAATAAGTAGTTATCTGATTTATAGCTCAAAAAAGAATAGATAGTGACTTCCCTGGTGGTGCAGTGGTTAAGAATCCGCCTGCCAATGCAGGGGACATAGGTTCAATCCTTGGTCCAGGAAGATCCCACATGCCATGGAGCAACTAAGCCCATGTACCACAACTACTGAGCCTGTGCTCTACAACCCACAAACCACAATTACTGAGCCCATGTGCCACAACTACTGAAGCCCACATGCCTAGAGCCCATGCTCCGCAACAAGAGAAGCCACCGCAATGAGAAGCCCGCACACTGCAATGAACAGTAGCCCCCCCATTGCTGCAACTGGAGAAAGCCCGCATGCAGCAATGAAGATGCAACACAGCCAAAAAAATAAATAAAAATAAATAAATTAATTAAAAAGTAGATTAAATATTGCCATTTGGGTTTTCTTCATTGTATGCCAGTTTAGGAATAAAATAGATATCAGTAATCACTAGAGGGATGTAAGTCAGAAGCACTTCACACCTATTAGAATGGCTATCATCAAAGAGACAAGAGATAAGTGTTGGCTAGGATGTAGAGGAAAGGAAACACTTGTGAACCGTTGGTAGGAATGTAAATTGTTGCAGCCACTATGGAAAACAGTATGGAGGTTCCTCAAAAAATTAAAAATAAAACTACCATATGATTCAGCAGTTCTACCTTCTGGGTATATATCCAAAGGAAATGAGAACAGGATATTGAAGATTGAAGAGATATCTGTACTCCCAGCTTTATTGCAGCATTATTCACAATAGCCAGGATATGGAAACCACCTAAGTATCCATCAAAGGATGAATGGATCAAGAAGATGTGGAGGAGCTTCAAGATGGTGGAAGAGTAAGAAGTGTAGATCACCTTCCTCCCTACAAACACATCAGAAATACATCTACATGTGGAACAACTCCTACAGAACACCTACTGAACGCTGGCAGAAGAACTCAGACCTCCCAAAAGGCAAGAAAGGCCCCACGTACCTGGGTAGGGCAAGAGAAAAAACAGAGACAAAAGAACAGGGACAGGTCCTGCACCAGTGGGAGGGAGCCGTGAAGGAGGAAAGGTTTCCACACACTAGGAAGCCCCTTCGCGGGCAGAGATTGCGGGAGGCGGAGCGGGGAGCTTCGGAGCCGCGGAGGACAGCACAGCAACAGGGGTGCGGAGGGCAAAGCGGAAAGATTCCCGCACAGAGGATCGGTGCCGACCGGCACTCACCAGCCTGAGAGGCTTGTCTGCTCACCCGCCGGGGCGGTGAGCAGGGGCTGGGAGCTGAGGCTTGGGCTTCAGTCGGAGGCAGGGAGGGGACTGGGGTTGCCAGCGTGAACATAGCCTGAAGGGGCTAGTGTGCCACAGCTAGCTGGGAGGGAGCCCGGGAGAAAATCTGGACCTGCCTAAGAGGCAAGAGACCATGGTTTTGGCGTGCGCCAGGAGAGGGGATTCAGAGCATCACCTAAACGAGCTCCAGAGACAGGCGCAAGCTGCGGCTATCACCATGGACCCCAAAGACAGGCATGAGACACTAAGGCTGCTGCTGCCGCCACCAAGAAGCCTGTGTGCAAGCACAGGTCACTCTCAACACCTCCCCTCCCAGGAGCCTGTGCAGCCCACCACTGCCAGGTTCCCATGATCCAGGGACAACTTCCCCGGGAGAACACACGGCGCACCTCAGGCTGTTGTAATGTCACGTTGGGCTCTGCCGCCGCAGGCTCGCCCAGCTCTCCATACCCCTCCCTCCCCACCGGCCTGAGTGAGTCAGAGAACCTAATCAGCTGCTCCTTCAATCCCATCCTGTCTGGGTGGGGAAAAGACGCCCTCAGGCAACCTACATGCAAATGCATGAACCGCAGGATCTGTGCGAACAAAGAAGAGAAAGGAAAATCTCTCCCATCAGCCTCAGAAGCAGCGGATTAAATCTCCACTATCAACTTGATGTACCCTGCATCTGTGGAATACCTGAATAGAAAACGAATCATCCCAAGTTGAGGCGGTGGACTTTGGGAGCAACGATTTTTTTTTTTTTTTTTCTTTTTTCCTCTTTTTGTGAGTGTGTATGTGTATGCTTCTGTGTGTGATTTTGTCAGTATAGCTTTGCTTTTACCATTTGTCCTAGGGTTCTGTCTGTCCATTTTGTTTTGTTTTTTTTAGAATAGTTTTTAGCGCTTGTTATCATTGGTGGATTTGTTTTTTGGTTTGGTTGCTCTCCTTTCTTTCCTTTATTTTTAATAACTATATTTTATTACAATAACTTTATTGTATTTTTAAATTTTTTTCTTACTTTCTTTTTTCTCCCTTTTATTCTGAGCCATGGGGATGACAGGGTCTTGGTGTTCTGGCTGGGCGTCAGGCCTGTGCCTCTGAGGTGGGAGAGCTGAGTTCAGGACAATGGTCCACAAGAGACCTCCCAGCTCCACATAATATTAAATGGTGAAAATCTCTCAGAGATCTCCATATCAACACCAAGACCCAGCTCCACTCAATGACCAGCAAGCTACAATGCTGGACACCCTATGCCAAACAACTAGCAAGACAGGAACACAACCCCATCCATTAGCAGAGAGGCTGCCTAAAATCATAATAAGGTCACAGACACCCCAAAACACACCACCAGATGTGGACCTGCCCACCAGAAAGACAAGATCCAGCCTCATCCACCAGAACACAGGCACTAATCCCCTCCACCAGGAAGCCTACACAACCCACTGAACAAACCTTAGACACTGGGGGCAGACACCAAAAACAATGGGAACTACGAACTAGCAGCCTGCAAAAAGGAGACCCTAAACACAGTAAGTTAAGCAAAATGAGAAGACAGAGAAACACACAGCAGATGAAGGAGCAAGGTAAAAACCCAAAAGACCAAACAAATGAAGAGGAAACACACAGTCTACCTGCAAAAGAATTCAGAATAGTGATAGTAAACATGATCCAAAATCTTGGAAATAGAAGGGAGAAAATACAAGAAACGTTTAACAAGGACGTAGAAGTAATAAAGAGCAAACAAACAGTGATGAACAACACAGTAAATGAAATTTAAAAGACTCTAGAAGAAATCAGCAGCAGAATAACTGAGGCAGAAGAACAGATAAGTGACCTGGAAGATAAAATAGTGGAAATAACTACTGCAAAGCAGAATAAAGAAAAAAGAATGAAAAGAATGGAGGACAGTCTCAGAGACCTCTGGGACAACATTAAACTCACCAACATTCGAACTATAGGGGTTCCAGAAGAAGAAGAGTAAAAGAAAGCGTCTGAGAAAATATTTGAGAGATTATAGTTGAAAACTTACCTCATATGGGAAAGGAAACAGTCAATCAAGTCCAGGAAGCGCAGAGAGTCCCATACAGGATAAATCTAAAGAGAACCACACCAAGACACATATTAAGCAAACTACCAAAAATTAAACACAAAGAAAAAACATTAAAAGCAGCAAGGAAAAAGCAACAAATTACATACAAGGGAATCCCCATAAGGTTAACAGCTGATCTTTCGGCAGAAACTTTGCAAGCCAGAAGGGAGTGGCAGGACATATTTAAAGTGATGAAAGGGAGGAACCTACAACCAAGATTACTCTACCCAGCAAGGATCTCATTCAGATTCGAGGAGCAATTAAAACCTTTACAGATAAGCAAAAGCTAAAAGAATTCAGCACAACCAAACCAGCTTTACAACAAATGCTAAAGGAACTTCTCTAGCCAGGAAACACAAGAGAAGGAAAATACCTACAATAACAAACCCAAAACAATTAAGAAAATGGTAATAGGAACATACATATCGATAATTACCTTAAATGGAAATGGATTAAATGCTCCAACCAAAAGACACAGACTGGCTGAATGGATACAAAAACAAGACCTGTATATATGCTGTCTACAAGAGGCCCACTTCAGACCTAGGGACACATACAGACTGAAAGTGAGGGGATGGACAAAAAATATTCCATGCAAATGGAAATCAGAAGAAAGCTGGAGTAGCAATTCTCATGTCAGACAAAATAGACTTCAAAATATACACTATTACAAGAGACAAAGAAGGACACTACATAATGTCAAGGGATCAATCCAAGAAGAAGATATAACAATTGTAAATATCTATGCACCCAACATATGAGCACCTCAATAAATAAGGCAAATGCTAACAGCCATAAAAGGGGAAATCTATGGTAACACAATCATAGTAGGGGACTTTAACACCCCACTTTCACCAATGGACAGATCATCCAAAATGAAAATAAATAAGGAAACAAGTTTTAAATGATACATTAAACAAGATATCTTAATTGATATTTATAGGACATTCCATCCAAAAACAACAGAATACATTTTCTTCTCAAGTGCTCAAGGAACATTCTCCAGGACAGATCATATCTAGGGTCACAAATCAAGCCTTGGTAAATTTAAGAAAATTGAAATCATATCAAGTATCTTTTCTGACCATAACACTTTGAGACAAGGTATAAATTATAGGAACAATCTGTAAAACATACAAACACATGGAGGCTAAACAATACACGACTTAGCAACGAAGAGGTCCCTGAAGAAATCAAAGAGGAAATCAAAATATACCTAGAAACAAATGACAAAGAAAACACGACAACCCAAAACCTATGGGATGCAGCAAAAGCAGTTGTAAGAGGGAAGTTTATAGCAATACAATCCTACCTTAAGAAACAAGAAACATCTCAAATAAACAACCTAACCTTACACCTAAAGCAATTAGAGAAACAAGAACCAAAAAGACCCAAAGTTAGCAGAAGGAAAGAAATCATAAAGATCAGAGCAGAACTAAATGAAAAAGAAATGAAGGAAACAATAGCAAAGCTCATTTAAAATAAAAGCTGGTTTTTTGAGAAGATAAACAAAATTGATAAAGCATTTGCCAGACTCATCAAGAAAAAATGGAGAAGACTCAAATCAACAGAAATCGAAATGAAAAAGAAGTAACAACTGACACTGCAAAAATACAAAGGATCATGAGAGATTACTACAAGCAACTATATGCCCATAAAATGGACAACCTGGAAGAAATGGACAAATCCTTAGAAAAGCACAACCTTCCGAGACTGAACCAGGAAGAAATTGAAAATATGAAGAGACCAATCACAAGCACAGAAATTGAAACGGTGATTAAAAATCTTCCAACAAACAAAAGCCCAGGACCAGATGGCTTCACAGGAGAATTCTCTCAAACATTTAGATATGAGCTAACACCTATCCTTCTCAAACTCTTCCAGAATATAGCAGAGGGAGGAACACTCCCAAACGCATTGTACGAGGCCACCATCACCCTGATACCAAAACCAGACAAAGATGTCACAAAGAAAGAAAACTACAGACCAATATCACTGATGAACATAGATGCAAAAATCCTCAACAAAATACTAGCAAACAGAATCCAACAGCACATTAAAAGGATCATACATCATGATCAAGTAGGATTTACCCCAGGAATGCAAGGATTCTTCAATATATGCAAATCAATCACTGTGGTATACCATATTAATGAATTGAAGGATAAAAACCATATGATATTCTCAATAGATGCAGAAAAAGCTAACAAAATTCAACACCCATTTATGGTAAAAACTCTCCAGAAAGTAGGCATAGATGGAACCGACCTCAACATAAGAAAAGCCATATATGACAAACCCACAGCCAACATCATCCTCAATGGTAAAAAACTGAAACCATTTCAGTTCACTGAGATCAGGAACAAGAAAAGGTTGCCCACTCTCACCACTATTATTCAGCTTTGTTTTGGAAGTTTTAGCCACAGCAATCAGAGAAGAAAAAGAAATAAAAGGAATTCAAGTCGGAAAAGAGGAAGTAAAGCCGTCATTCTTTGCAGATGACATGATACTATACATAGAGAATCGTAAAAATGCTACCAGAAAACTACTAGAGCTAATCAATGAATTTGGTAAAGTAGCAGGGTGCAAAATTAATGCACAGAAATCTCTGGCATTCCTATACACTAAGGATGAAAAATCTGAAAGTGAAATTAAGGAAACACTCCCATTTACCATTGCAACAAAAAGAATAAAATACCTAGGAATAAACCTACCTAAGGAGACAAAAGACCTGTACGCAGAAAACTATAAGACACTGATGAAAGAAATTAAAGACGATACAAATAGATGGAGAGATATACCGTGTTCTTGGATTGGAAGAATCAACATTGTGAAAATGACTATACTACCCAAAGCAATTTACAGATTCAATGCAATCCCTATCAAACTACCACTGGCATTTTTCCAGAACTAGTACAAAAAATTTCTCAGTTTGTATGGAAACAGAAAAGACCCCAAATAGCCAAAGCAATCTTGAGAAAGAGAAACGGAGCTAGAGGCTCCGTGACTTCAGACAATACTACACAGTTATAGTAATCAAGACAGTATGGTACTGGCACAGAAACAGAAATATAGATCAACGGAACAGGATAGAAAGCCCAGAGATAAACCCACGTACAGATGGTCACCTTATTTTTGATAAAGAAGGCAAGAATATACAATGGAGAAAAGACAGCGTCTTCAATAAGGTGTGCTGCGAAAACTGGACAGCTACATATAAAAGAATGAAATTAGAACACTCCCTAACACCATATACAAAAATAAACTCAAAATGGATTAAAGACCTAAATGTAAGGCCAGACACTATAAAACTCTTAGAGGGAAACATAGGCAGAACACTCTATGACATAAATCACAGCAAGATCCTTTTTGACCCATATCCTAGAGAAATGAAATAAATACAGAAATAAACAAATGGGACCTAATGAAACTTAAAAACTTTTGCACATCGAAGGAAACCACAAACAAGACGAAAAGACAACCCTCAGAATGGGAGAAAATATTTGCAAATGAAGCAACTGACAAAGGATTCATGTCCAAAATTTACAAGCAGCTCATGCAGCTCAATATGAAAAAAACAACCCAATCCCCAAATGGGCAGAAGACCTAAATTTCTCCAAAGACATTTCTCCAAAGAAGGTATACAGATTGCCAACAAACACATGAAAGAATGCTCAACATCACTAATCATTAGAGAAATGCAAATCAAAACTACAATGAGATATCATCTCACACCAGTCAGAATGGCCATCATCAAAAAATCTACAAGCAATAAATGCTGGAGAGGGTGTGGAGAAAAGGGAACCCTCTTGCACTCTTGGTGGGAATGTCAATTGATACAGCCACTATGGAGAACAGTATGGAGGTTCCTTAAAAAACTAAAAATAGAACTACCATACAACCCAGCAATCCCACTACTGGGCATATACCCTGAGAAAACCATAATTCAAAAAGAGTCATCTACCACATCTTGCATTGCAGCTCTATTTACATTAGCCAGGACATGGAAGCAACCTAAGTGTCCATCGACAGATGAATGGGTAAAGAAGATATGGCACATATATACAATGGAATACTCAGCCATAAAACGAAACGAAATTGAGTTATTTGTAGTGATGTGGATGGACCTAGAGTCTGTCATACAGAGTGAAGTAAGTTAGAAAGAGAACAAATACCGTATGCTAACACATATATATGGAATCTAAAAGAAAAAAAATGGTCATGGAGAACCTAGGGGCATGACGGGAATAAAGATGCAGACCTAGTAGAGAATGGACTTGAGGACACAGGAAGGGGGAAGGGTAAGCTAGGATGAAGTGAGAGAGTGGCATGGACATATATACACTACCAAATGTAAAACCAATAGCTAGTGGGAAGCAACCGCATAGCACAGGGATATCAGCTCAGTGCTTTGTGACCACCTAGAGTGGTGGGATAGGGAGGGTGGGAGGCAGGGAGATGCAAAAGGGAAGAGATATAGGGATATATGTATATGTATAGCTGATTCACTTTGTTATAAAGCAGAAACTAACAACACCATTGTAAAGCAATTATACTCCAATAAAGATGTTAAAAAAAAAAAAGATGTGGAAGGGGTGTGTGTGTGTGTGTGTGTGTGTGTGTGTGTGTGTGTGTGTGTGTTTGTGTGATGGAATATTATTCAGCCACAGGGAAGAAGACATCCAGCAGTTTGTGACAACATGGATGAATCTTGGGCACACTATGCTAAGTGATATGTCAGACAGAGAAAGAGAAATACTTTATATCACATGTGGAAGCTAAAAAAGCTGAACTTATAGACACAGAAACTAGAATGGTGGTTAACTACAGCCTGGGAGGTGGAGGAAAAGAGATGTTGGTCAAAGAGTACAAGCTTCCAGTTATAAGATGAATAAGTTCTGGGGAACTAATGTACAGCTGAGTGATTATAGTTAACAGATACTGTATTATATACTTGAAAGTTGCTAATACAGTAGATCTTAAATGCTCTCACCACAAACTAAATGGTAATTATGTGATGTGATGTGATGTGATGCATGTGTTAGCTAACAGTATGATGGTAATAGGTACTATGATAGGTAACTATCATACCTACCTGATTCCAAGTTCACACCCCTCAGGGGAAAAAAATAAAGTTTTAAGGTCCCACTGCATCTCACTGATTTTGATTGGGCAAGTATATGTCTTTGAACCTCACACTGTGCTTGGGGAATTATATTCTTCTCCTTGGCCAGGGAAATAAGTTCTTTCAGTGTTTTATGCTTAACTCTGAGACACGATGGGATCAAGTTCATCCAAAGTTTATAGACTGAGAGTGGGGTAAAGAATGATGAGGGTAATATTACCCGAAAGGGATAGGTGCTTGGTGGCAAAAATAACAGACCACTACAGAGAGACTGAAAATATTTTGATAAGTCAGCAAAACATTAATTAAACATTGATTATCTGGCTTGTAATATATCTTACTAAACTTAAATATTGATTTAACTAAAAAATATAATTCTGACTGGCTGACACAATTAACTTGTGAATGAAAGCAATAAATGAATAGCTAAGCTAGAGCACTCAAATTCAGATCTTTCAGGGTCTGGATACTTCAAACAATTTGGGAGTAAGTTAGGTTTTTTAAATAGCTATGTTTATAGTTCTGCATGACTATAATGTAATATTTTGACTGACAAGACAATGTGAGATTAAACACTGAAGTAACTCCTCAAATAATTTACTCCAGTATCATGAGGGTTTATGTATAAATTTAGACGTTTGTTCTTTTTCAAATTAATTAAACATTTAAATCTATAATTTTGTAGCTTTGGCCTCTATGCTTTACTTACTTCATGGTAACTTCTTTTTTAATTTAGCATTTTGTTTCATTAACTAGTTTCAATATTCTTTTGAAAATATTGTACATGAAGCTTAGATTTAATGAGGGTAAGTATTTGGTTAAGAACAGCCAAAGAACTGTCTTTAGAGAGTAACCTCAGAAAACCAATTTACAGTTATACTATTTGTGCTGAAGTCAACACTTCATTTTTTGTCTTTTAAACTGCCCGGTTAGAAGGCCAAGGGTACTTTGGGAGAATGTGGGGATTGGAACGCTAGAATTGTGAAGGGCGTTTAAAGGTAACAATTTTGGCAAAACTGTTTTAACATTTTTACAAAGTTTGTTCACTCATTCTGAAGCCTGTCCCCCATCTTCACTCTCCACAGCCCATTTTCTCGAGGGTTCTCAAATGTTGCTCTAGGTCTATGTAATGTTGAGAGGTGACACAGATAAAGAATTCCAAACAATGTCAACAGTGTGAATAGCCACTGTGTGTTTCTATATGTAATGTAAACTATACCTCATATAAGAATAAGGTTTTAGGATGACTGGAAATGAGCTTCTTTTGTATACCATTAGAGTATTGAACAAAGTGGTTACTATACCTAAATACTTTTAGAAATTCAATATTTTATTTACCATATATAGGGACAAGACACTTTATTCATATTCTACTTCTAAAATTATTTATCTTAGATTAAAATTTTGTTGCAGTTATATAAATTTTTTTAAAATATTTGATAATTAAGATAAGTGATTTGGGCTTCCCTGGTGGCGCAGTGGTTGGGAGTCCGCCTGCCGATGCAGGGGACGCGGGTTCGTGCCCCGGTCCGGGAAGATCCCACGTGCCGTTGAGCGGCTGGGCCCGTGAGCCACGGCCGCCGAGCCTGCGCGTCCGGAGCCTGTGCTCCGCAACGGGAGAGGCCACAGCAGTG
>NW_006780914.1:150900-201251 GCF_000442215.2 Lipotes vexillifer | reverse complement strand
AAAGATAAGTGATTATTATTATTTTTTTTTTTTTGCGGTACGCGGGCCTCTCACTGTTGTGGCCTCTCCCGTTGCGGAGCACAGGCTCCGGATGCGCAGGCTCAGCGGCCGTGGCTCACGGGCCCAGCCGCTCCGCGGCACGTGGGATCTTCCCGGACCGGGGCACGAATCCGTGTCTCCTGCATCGGCAGGCGGACTCTCAACCACTGCACCACCAGGGAAGCCCAGTGATTATCTTTTTAATTTGCCTAAAGTTATGACATAATTTTAAATGGTAATTGTATAATTGGACATTGTAAGCAAGAAATTTTAGGTTATAATCCTAAAAACTACAGCACATATATTTTCACTAACTATGCTGTAAGATACAATTATAGTTATTATATTAATACCCAATAATTGATACAAATCTTAATAAAATTTGATTAAAAGTACATCACATAAATAAATGTATAAATATAAATGCATTTTACAATCAACCTGTGTTCACAAAATAGTTGCTTTTCTTTCTATATTTGCCTTGCAATATGTTCCATATGTTTTCAGTGACATTATATATGTGAAGTATACATTCGGCTCATAGCAGATGCTCAGTTAGTAGCAATCCTTTCATTTCATTTTTATTCCCTTCTTTTGTTGGTCCCCAATTTAACTCTTCTTATACTTCCTTTTATCTCTAAATACACAGCTCAAGCAATAGACTGGCCCAGCCCATAATTATATGAAAAATATCGGCCTGTTTTGCTGAGGTAATTCATCAATAAGATGCTTTATTCCCAATAATTCTGTGAAACTATGTCACATTCTCCAACCATAAAAACACTCCTACCTTTTTGTAAAAGTTCCATTCATTAATACTTTGTAAACTTCTTATCCAAACTCTCTATTCACTTCTACCACACTTCCCACTCTTATAATGTAGTGATCAGAATCCTCACTCATCAGAGTTTTGGGGGATATAGGAAGACTCTCAGCAGAGTTAAGAACTTCAGAAAAAGAAATCAGCATTGATTGCAAATTTATCTCATAAAGTGGAATTTTTCTTGTGTGTTATTTGCCCTAAACTCAATTTAATCTTTTCCTTTAGGGAACTAGTATATAAGAAGGAGGATTTTTAGTTTTTTTCCAAGATGCATGTCTTGGATGATGCATGTGATTTAAAGAAACATTACTGTGTACAAAGGATTGATGACTTTGAAGATTTAGGCATTAAAAGGATATCCCAGGGAAGTTTGTTTTAATATTAATGAACTTCTTTCAAGATGAATTATAGTGGTTAAATTTATTTAGCATCTACTACATCCCAAATGCTATTTTTACAATTTTTGCAACAACTCCATGAGTTAAGTATTTTCTTTGTTTTACTAGTAAGGGAACAGAAACTCAGAGGCTTTATAACATGTCTAAGGTTTCTCAGCTGAGAAGTGCCTTTGCAATGACTCGAAGCCAAACTTTTCCTGGCTTTTTTCATTTGTTGTTTTCTTTGCTTTTAGTTGCTGCTCTTTTTATAGGAATAACAGTTTTTCACTAATTAATATAGTCAATTATTCCCATTGTGGAACATCTGGAAAATTTAATTCATATATAATCCTACAACTAAGAGATAACACTTAATATTTTGTCATACTTATTTATAGTCACACATGCTACAGTTGAATCATGAATTTAACTATTTACATTGAATTATAAGCAGGCTTTTTGTGTAGAATCATGCAGCTTATTCACTACAATAGTAGCTTCAAGGGTCACTGTTCACATAGATAATAATGTGACCACATTGGACTTGGAGCTGTGCAACATCATGTACCTGGTTATAAGCAATTTTTCTCTTTTTAACTGTAAGTTAATGACTCAATATATTTCATCTTTTGTAGAATATTCAACTTAGATTTTCCTTTATGTTGAATACTTCTTCCCCAATTTTTGTTTTTCATAAACACTATCCATGTATAGACAACTATCTGCACTTTAAACTAGTGCCTTTTTTATATTCATAGAAAGAACATTTTCAAATCTTTTACCTCACCACATGATGTTCACACCTTGACACAGAATGTCGGTGACCCTACAGTCATAGGTTGCTCCATTTATTTCTCTTTTTCAGTCACTTAAAAGAGGAAAAGAAAGTGTAAAGGCAGACAGGTATGTCCACTATTATATTTGATTCACTGTCTCCTTAATCGTGTTTTACACAGACAAATGTTATATACAACTCCTTCATTGGTTAAGTAAGAAATGCGGTAAAGTCATTGGGATAGGCCACAGAGAAAAAAAATAAGCATGCGTGTCATTTTAATTTTTATGTAAAATCTAAACAGTGGATAGACTATGAAAATTTACTAAATTTACAAAATTTAGATGCAATTACTTCTACTCAGGGAAAAAAAAAGCCTAAAATACATTTTGTGGGTAGTTAACAAAACTCTTAACATTCCCTGTTGGCTGTGGATGCTAACAGATGCTTGGATGAAATATGTGCTTTAAGTTTAATTACCTAGATAATTGCAGTAACCATTTAGTTGCTTTTCCCATTTAGATCTGTCCATACAGATAATGTGCAATTAATGAGAATTAGCACTGCCAAACCATTGGGAATGTGAGTTATAAAAATATGATGCCTTATGGTCCAGACTAAACGGTATATCTACTCAATCAGTAATTAGCTATCTGTAACAAACTATGATAGAGACTACACAAACAACATAGTTCTTCTGAGCTTTTCCAGTGGACTAGGCTTTCAAACTTAGGGACTCAGAGGAATATTTAAGTGGAGGTACCTGGATGACTTCCTGAGAAAAGGTGAACTAAATCTACTTTTAAAAACTTTACTTAATAAGTAAAATGTACTCTTTTTGGTATACAGTTCTATGAGTTTTAATAAGTGCATAGAGTCATATAACTACCACCACAATTAAGATACAGAACATTTCCATCAATCATAAAAACTGCCTTCTGCTGCCCCTTTGTTTTCAACTCCCCATGCCCACTCTCTGACAACCTCTGCACCTAGATTTGCCCTTTCCAGAACATTATATAAATGGAATCGTATAGTATGTTGCCCTATAAGTATGGCTTCTTTCACTTAGCTTTAGACATTTAAAATTCATCCATGTTGTTGCCTATATCAGTGGAATGTTATTGATGAATAGTATTTTATTGTATGGATATACCACAGTTCCTTTACCCATTCACCAGTTGGAGGAAATATAATTTGTTCATAATTTTTCATATCTGTCCATGACCAAAGCCAACATAAATATTTGCCTGCAGGTTTTTATGTGAACATACGTTTTCATTTCTCTTAGATAAACACCTAGAAGAGAGATTGTGGAGTCATATTGTGAGTGTATGTTTAACTTTATAAGAAACTGACAGACTTTTCCAAGGTGACTGTACATTTTGTATTCCCACTGGCACTTATCAGAGTTCTACTGCTCTCTTACACCAAAAACTGCACCTTCAACAGTTTTTTTGTTGTTTGTTTTTTATTTTTGCTATTCTAATACTTGTGTAGAGGTAGTTCACTGTGTTTTTAATTTGCATTTCTCAAATGACAAATGATGTTGATGACCTCTGCCATTTAATTGAGGGTATCTGCATCTTTAAATTTAATGCAATTGTAGATATATTGGGGTTTAAATCTATCATCTTGCTATTTTGTTTTCTGTTTGTCCCATCTTTTCTTTGTTCCCAATTTCTCATTGTCTGCCTTCTTTTGGTAAATTGAGGAGTCTTATGATTACATTTGATCTTCTTTGTGGGTTTATTATCTATAACTGTTTGATTATTTTAGTGGTTTCTTTGGGGTTTATATTATAATCTTTATTTTATCACAGTGTACCTTCGAGTGAATTTTACTACTTTACATATAACATGAGAGCCTTACAGTAGTATACTTCCATTTCTCTCTTGTGCTGTTATTGGCATACATTTTAATTATACATATACTAAGATCTCTATAATACAGTGCATCACTTTTCTTCAAAGAGTTATGTCCATTAAAGATACATAAATCATTAGGAAAAGTCTTATATATTTTTTCCATATCGTTACCATTTCTGGTGCACTTCTAACCCTTATGTAGATATGTATTTCCATCTGGTATAATTTACCTTATAACAAAAGGAGTTCCTTTAAGATTTTTTTTGTAGGATCTGACAGTTGTGAATTCTTTCAACTTTCGTGTGTCTGAAAAAGTCTTTATGATGTCTTTATTTTGAAAGATAATTTCTCTGTGTATAGAATTCTAGTTTGATGGTTGTTGTTGTTGTTTTACTTTCAGTATGTTAAGAATGTTGCTGTACATTCTTAGACCATGCGTTGATCTTAATGAGAAATATATTACTATCCTTCCTTTGTTCCTATGAGGAAAATAAGCCTCTTTTCTCTGGCTGGTTTTAAGATTTTCTCCTTATCACTGATTTTAAGCAGTTTGATTCGATATGGCTTTTTGGAATTTTTTTTCATATCTCTTGTGTTTAGTGTTTGTTGACCTTATTGGATCCATGGGTTTATGGATTTCATCAGATTTTATCTAAATTTTTAACTTCTTTTGAAATATCTTTTTCTATGCCCCTACTCTCTCCTCTCCCTTTGGGGACTCTAATTTCAAGTTTATTAGGCTGCTTGAAGTTGTCCCACAGTTGTCCCACAGTTCACTGATACTCTGTGAAGTTTTAAATTTCATTTACTCCCTACATTTCATTTTGAATAGTTTCTGTTGCTGTGTCTTCAAGTTCACTATTCTTCTCTTCTGCAATGTCTAAGTTGATATTTATCCTATCTGGGGTATTTTTCAACTCAGATATAGTTTTCACCTATGGAAGTTTGATTTGACTCTCTTAATATCTCTTATGTCTCTACCTAGCTATTTGAACATATGAAATACAGTTATAATAACTCTTTGAATACCTTTGTCTGCTGATTCTCACATCTATGCCAGTTCTTGGGTGGTTTCAATTGGTTGACCCTCATATGGTTCCGTTTTCCTGCTTCTTTGCATGCTTGGTAATTCTTGATTAGACACCAGACATCGTGTATTTCATCATGTTAGGTGCTCTATATTTTTGTATTCTTATAAATATTCTTCAGGCTTATTCTCAAGATGCTGTTAAGTTACTTTTAAACAGGTTGATTCTTTCAGGTCCTGCCTTCAAGGTGTTTTAGGCAGGACTGGAGTAGTGCTAAGTTTAGGGTTAATTACCCCCACTACTGAGGCAAGACCACTATATTCTTTATACCTGATCATCTGGCAGGTAGGAACAGACACCTTTGTTAGTGCTGGGAACCTTATCCTAAGTAAGTTTTAAAAATACTAGATGCATAGATGTGGTGATATGTTGTACAAAAGCCCTAGGGAACTTTTTCAAATAAAGAAGCGTGTCTATTCCCTGTAATTTGGTAGAATATATATGGATTAAAATTAAAAGCTAATTGTATTTGAATTTTAGAGAGATTTTTTAACCCTTGGATTTCTTCTATTATTTTTTTATTAAAGTTTATACTTTATCAATGTACTGGGCTCATTTCTGCTAATTTGTGATAAACAAAGCATTAGAAATGCAATAATCAGTGCTCTTTTTTTTAATTAAAAAAATCCACTACATAGTCTTCTTTCTATGATAGTTCAACATATATCACATAGTTTTTTCTAAATTATAGAGTTTAAAATTTTTGATTCAGGGAGAAGGAACTATTAATAACATAGGATAAATGATCTCAAAATCAGAGTCCTGGCAGTAGAACCAGATAGGCTTTTCACAATGTAAAAACAAAGAAAATTAACTTTTCTCATATGTTTTGGTAAAAGTTAACTTTGGTAGGCGTAATGAACCTGACTAAACTGTTTTGTAATGCTTGCAGAGGCTTTGTAAAATGTGGAATACTTAATAAAAATATACATTTACTATATTGAACATATTTCAATGGTAACAGGGTTATGAGCTTTTATTTTTTTTGTAGAAAATAAGAGCACACTTGCCATAATACTGTATTATGAATATGTGAATAGAACAATTACTTAATGACTGAGGTAATTTATTAATAAGTCTAATAACACCCTTGTCCTATGATGACAACTTAAAAATTAGGTGGATCAGGGATATCCATAACATTGAAGGCTCACTCACTTAATAAAGGCTGTAGCAGGCTAGATTAAAAATTGACAGGGCTTCCCTGGTGGCAGTGGTTGCGAGTCCGCCTGCCGATGCAGGGGATGCGGGTTCGTGCCCCAGTCCGGGAAGATCCCACATGCCGCGGAGCGGCTAGGCCCGTGAGCCGTGGCCGCTGAGCTTGCGCGTCTGGAGCCTGTGCTCCGCAACGGGATAGGCCCCAACAGTGAGAGGCCCACGTACCACAAAAAAAAAAAAAAAAAAAAAAAAAAAAAATTGACATAAGTATATATGTATTTGTTAGGGGAAGTGGTAAAGTCATTCTTCCGCTTATTTCTTAATAATGGAGAAAGGATTATATCTGATTTTTTGATTATGTTCTGAACTCTGACAATTTAACAAAAAGCTACTTTTGCTAATATCTAAGAATCAGAATCTTATCAAATTGAGGTACTGTCATTTCATATTTACTTCTATACTATTAAAATTAAAATTCCTAGATGCATTTAATATTTCAAGTGGAAAATATTGTAGTATTCTATATCAGCTTTTAGAATTAAAGATGAATATGTTCATATTTTATTACTTTTCAAATATTAGCAGATATAGGAAATTGATTTAAAATGGTAGAATTTAACCTAACAATACTGTTGATATTTTTAAAATATGTTCAGTGATGTCTTAATCAAGCTAGAAGGAGACAGAGAGCAATGTATCTCTTGAACTAGAGCAGTGCATATGTCAAATAAAGGCAAACTACCAGCACCTGTGCAGTTGAATTGCTCCCTTTTCCTTGACTAAGTTAGTATGGCTGATACAGGAAATTTCCATTTATTACACCATTTTTTCCTTTAGCTCCTTTCCTGAATTTTGACCAATCTTTGCTTATTCTAGCTGATTGCTTTTTTGAAGTTTTCAAGACATTAACAGGAAGATAAATCACGAGACAAGATGCCTGATTCACCACAGTGACGTGACTTCTCAGAAACCTTCAAATACTAAATACACAATTTCTCCAAGATATAGAATACTTTAAATGTTATTATTTCCATTTTAGCAGGTGGCAGAGGATTGATTAAAATATTTGGCAAAATTGTCTGTGCCATTCAGCCCAACTCTTCCATGGTGGCTTTCACGGTAGAAAAAGTGGCCCAGCCATTAAGAGTTGAGTTCGGTTTTCAGCTATTTCAGTATCCAAAAATATTTACCATTCAATGTAAGTTTTCCAGTGAAGCAGCAAGGAGAGAAGATGTTGAAGCACAGAGAATTTTTTCTTTCTCACAAATACTGTGTCTATTCATCCCTATGTAGACAAATTAGATGGAGTAGAAATGATCCCAGAGGTTTATCTCAACTCCCTGCATTTAGAGAACTAGTTAGTTACAGGAATAGGGTATTCCAATATTTATGAGAAGAAAATAAATTTGCTGTTTTACTAATAGTTATTTTTTCTCTCTCTTTGTCTCTTTCACAGACCACCACTATGCACTTATAATTTTGTACTTAAAGAAAGTGAGGAAATATTTCTCAGTCCAAATACATGCACACCAAATGAAATATAAAATGCCTTCTTCTATCAAATGTTAACAGCTTGTTTGTGAACTAAAGAACTTGTAAATGGAAACAACGCAATTGGTATTTCTTTCAGAATGCATTATTCAATCTGAAATTCAGATATTTCTACTTCTTGAATAAATTTTTAAGAATCAAAAATATAGAATATTTTTAAATGCATATGCTAAAGCATTCTGAATATATTTTAAAAGCTATTTATTTCTGTTTACCTTAATCAAATGTTTCTCATTGAATGTTTCCCTTAATTACTTAGTATTAATAGATAATATGTCTTTAGAAAAAGAGAGAAGCTTATTGCTTCAACACACTGTCTAAATAGTATCATTCTCCACTCAGAATGTAGTAATGAATGAATTTTTTAAAAATTTGTAAATTTATCATTTTGAGAAGTCACTTGGACTAATGTAAATCTTGTAAATATAAATACACCTTCTGTTTAGTGAGCTATTTGGCATTTTGTAATGTTTTGTAAATAAAGGCTTTGTTCCTGTGGAGTACAATAATCTATGGGCCTGAAATCCTTAATGTCAGATCTGGGGTCTACCATTTACTAATGGTGTGACCTTGAGTAACAAAATTTACCTCACCATGTTGCAGTTACCTAAGAACTTTTGTGAAGATTGATTCAACACTTTGACTAGTGTCTGCCCATCGTGATAATAATAATAAAAATCATAACAGCTAACGCTTACATACATCACTGTATTCTTGGCATAGTTTGATACTTTATATACATCAATTCATTTAATCCCTACAAAAGCCCTATGAGATTGGCCTTGTTATCTCCACTGATGAAGAAAAAGAGGCATAGAAATGTTAACTAATTTACCCAGGATTGGGTGGTTGTGTCCTTATATGATTATGGCCCACTCTAATGGACTCATTTTAATTTAATCACCTCTTTAAAGACCCTGTCTCTAAATATATTCACATTCTGAGGTACTGGGAGTTAGGGATTTAGCATATGAATTTTGGGGGGAAAAAGTTCATCTCATAATACCTTCTATCAGTCATTAGCTCCACAATGATGACCTTTGTATAATGACATTTGAAGGTGAATTGGGACCATTATTGGTGCCTACCTGGAAAACACTGATGTGTAAGACCCTTGATGTATTATATGTGTGTTCCAGGCAGAAACAAGTAGAAGGCTCTTCACATTTTGCTTAGGGATTTCAGCAGTGCTGCCTGCACCTCTACTGTCTATCAGTGCTTCTTGAAAATAGCTCCTTCAGTTTCTGCCTCAGCCCTTCACTCTGCAGGCCTCTGACTCCAAGCAATAGATACCTTCTCTCTCCTCTCTGTCGCTTAGGCATTTGCTCACAAACTTCCCACATTCTTAAACAAAACCAGGGACGCTCATGTAACTTCACTTTTCTAATCCCCCTCAAGTAGTTTGTCAGATATCCCCAGAAATTTTGAATCTCAATTTGTGACATTTAAAATTAAATTAAATGCATTAGAGATATGTTCCTCGGGGCAGAAATCCTGCTCCAGTATTTGTGACTGCTTAGGGCCTCTGGGTAGCAGAGAAACAGTACCCGACTTGTCCCACAGTGTATTAAATTAGGGCTCTGTAACCATTGTAAGAAAACTTCCTTGTCATAAGCGATGGAATCTTTCACGGATAAGTTGAAGATATAAACTTATGAAATGTTTATAGGTTTTCCTATTGCATTACCTTCACCAGTGTCCTAATACCCTCTACTTTTTTAAAGATGAACAATGCAAGGAAACCTTTGGAGCCTGTCTTCAGGGTGAGGGAAGTAAACTCCTCTGATCCACAAGTCTTCAAGCAATATTTTTAATCATCTTTGTTTTTTTCCAAATTTGTAGAAATCATAGATCAAAAATAGTAGTAAGAGGAAAAAACTTAACTGTTCGAAGGACTGTGATGAAGCACAGGTATTTTTATAGCAATTATCTAGGACAACAGAAGGAACAGATAGCCATTACGCACAAAATGCGTTACACCAGGCTGCTTTGAAGACATGCTGCTCTGGATAAGATACAGAAAGCTACAGAGAGAGGAGTTGTTTAAGTTCTTTATCCTTCAGGATGCCTACTTGGCATGGGTCATAGACTTGAACTCAACATTGTCGTTCAAAGTCCTCTCAACAACATATAGTGTATTTTTAAGTTAATTTGAGGATTTATCTAATTAAATAACATGTTCCATATTTTACTGATGTGCCCTCTTTGTGTTTCCATTGAATAATGACCATTTTATTAAAAAATAAATCACCAACAAAGCAACAAATCATACTTTGCTACACACAATAATTGACTGAAATGATAAGTGGACATAATCAAAGGGCAACTAGATTTTGTTTGTTTTAACAAACTACCGTTTTTAAAAATTGCATCGTTCAGATAAGTTGCAATACCAATCTAATTTACTGGATAATTGTTTAATTGTGTGTGTGTGCCCATTATTGACAAGGCACAATTATGTAAGCTTACAATCAGCCGTAATCATAAAAGTGTTGTCGCGAGTCATAACATTTATGGTCTATGCATTAATCCTGTTTTTTCTAATAATAATAATAGCAAGTACATAATGAGTAATTACTATATGCCAGTCTGTGTTTTAAGTCTTTCATTTGCAATATTTCATTTAGTCCTTACAAATGCCCTATCAGGTATGTTATTTTATCACCTTCAGTGACTAAGGGGAGAAACTGAAAAAGAAAAATCCTTCAGACTATTACTTTCAATACTTGAAAGATATATTTGTTGTGTTTTGATAGTTATCTATTGGGTATTTATTAGGCATCCTGTAAATGTTTGTGAATGGGTTAACAGGAAGTCAAATGCTCTCGATAAAAAGCACAGGACAAAGGGGGAAGCCTGGCCCTGAGAAACTGTGATGTGGCCAGTGAGTGCCTGCCAATAGCCATGAAGCTTGCTGCATGGGAACATCCCAGCAAGTCATCAGACACATGTGCTGGTTTTCTGGTCTGTGCTTTCAGGATCTTAGGATGAAGATGCTGCTAAAAGTTACCAAATACCTGAATCCTTCCCCAAGATAGTGTAACCTGCCTCTCCAAGTGGCATAAACAGAACTGTCAGAGGACATTAGGGGATGCCATTGGAGTTATGAAATGTAGGACTTCAGTGCACAGATAGCATTTTCATTCATAATTTCTTTTATCCTATGAACATGTGGTACATGAAAAAAGAAGGATATATGGGAGGTGAACAGCTGGTTATGCAGATGGTGTTGATGAGTTGAATTTGGATTTCTGTACCATGGCTTGAGTTTCTGGAATGTGAGGCTCTTGGCTGGGGGTAGGATTGTATATCTCACAGGGACATGGAAGAATGTGTTTGCATGTAGGCTAGCAGTCATGATTAAAGTGCTTTAAATGGAACATAATATTGCAGAAAGTGTTTGAAGATGCAAAGCAACAGATCATTCACCCAGATTCACTAGGACCCTTTGAAAACTCTTCCAGATTTCCTATTGATCCCCATCAGCACCTTCCAGCTCTTTAACTCAGGTTTACCCTCGCACCTTCCTTCACACTTGGGCCCTTTCTTGGCCTTTTCCATGGTTAACTTGTTAACTCTCCCAAACTCACTCCTTCCTTTGCTTTTGCCTCCTCCTCTGTTTCCCAAAGATGTTATTTCATGTCTCTGTTATGGCATAGGGTATTATAACTCGTTGCTTACTTGTTCATATCCATCACTAGAATGTGATCTTCCTGAGAGTAAGGAATTTTGTGTTATATATACATTTTTGTATTTTCAGGGTCTAGATGAATGCCTGGTTTGTTTCAGGGGCTCCATAAACATCTGTTGAATGATAAATGCAAAATTAAATATATGAAGCAGTAAGTTTCTTTTTTGGCTTAGCTGGGTAGGAGTGGGCAGACACCAATGATTGCTGGCTACTTAAAAGAACAAAATGTTTCAAGTGGTTCTGGTTAGCGATCAGAGAGCCCTCACGAAGATAATTTAAGATTATCTTTGTCTTACATTCTTTTCTAAGAATGTAGTAAAATCAGATTTGATTTTAATATTAGACAATGTTAGTCAAGACAATTATAGTATTTAAGAATAATTTGCATTTGGAATTAAATTTAAAAGTTCTTTTACATATATTATTAAAGTATTAAAATATTAACATTCTAAACACAGATGAATTATAAATTTTAGGTTTTTTCCTTAATAACTCTGGGAAAATAAACAATTTGAAGGTTAAAAAAAAAAAGTCTATTGCAGGCATAGATACTGAAATCATTGGAACTTTGTCAGTGGAACCTGTCCTAAGTTTTCAACGGAGTTTTTACTCTCTAATGTGTATTAGTGTTGTGTTTCTCTTTAACACTTGGTAGGAGAGATGTTTAATTAGGAAAATGTCTATGGAAAAAGCTTTTTCAAGATAAGAGTTATCAAAATTAATGAAGAGTGAAGAACTAGAAGGTGGGTTTACTCCTAGCAGAATACTCTTTAAGTGGGGGATATGGGATGGGAAAGAGAGAGAGTGACAAAGAGAATCAGAATTTATTAAGAGTACATATTGTTTTAATGTTTGAAGTAAATGTATTCTCAGAACCGTGTGACCTGGGTCACTTCCCACAAGAAACTTTCCTTCTAAATGCCAAGATACGGTTTCTGTTAAATAATGAGTTACTGAACATAGGGATTATCTTATTTCAGCCTTATTTTCCCACAGCCTGTACCAAAAAAACACTTGATCAATATTTATAGATTTGAATATAGGCACAGTCTTTCACATATGGTAAATAAAACTTATTTGAAAGGCACCCCAGTGTTAGGGTGCTGGCAACCAACAGGGCTGGATTCACCCTTATCTCCCTTCCCCTTGAACGAGTCAAGAAAATACACAGAATCTAGGTTTGAAAATCTCTGCAATCTAGGAAAACTGTTCACAATCTTCCAGACTTCAGGAGGAAACTGTAATAATCAAAGCCAAATAGGACACTGAGGCAGACAGCTGAGCTGAGAATAAGGAGAAAGAAGTTGGCCCACTGCTCTGTGATCCCATTTCCCTTTCCAGCTAGAGGTATATGGTCGTTTATCTACCGGGAAGTAATCGCTTTCTGAGAGCAAGAAAATTTTCACATTCTTCTCCATTATTTCACTTTCCAGTCGTCAGGAGCCCACAAGTCCGGGAAAATTATGCCGTTGGAAACAAATATACATAGGCAGTGATGGTTTGCCACCTGTGGTAAATGTTTCTCTTCAGTAATGGCCCTCAATTTGTTCAAATCTCCCTGCAGCCATTCCTGTAGATAAGCCCCTCAAACACTTACTGTAGGCTTGAACATATGTCTTAATTTGGACACTGGTACAATAACGAAATGTGATGCAAGCTGAGTCCTGAAAAGTACCTGATACCACTGGATCCCAGAGACCTCAGTGGAAATGCCCCAGCTCGTCTCCTGGAAGGATGAGACACCAAATGGAGGAGGACTGAAACACCCCAGCCAACAACTGCCGTCGAAAGGACTGACCACAGACACAGAGACTGGCAGAGCTGGCCCAGACCTGAAGAAACACACAAGCAACCCACGAAGTCATGAACTCGAATTAAGGCGGCGGTTGTTTTAAGACACTGTTTTGGGACAGCGTGTTATACAGCAAAAGTTAAGCAATATACTTTCTGAAACTTGAAATAGGTAGAGCATGGATGACAGCAAGACAAACTGTGTCTTTTATATCTATAATTGTTAGACAACAAACAAAATATAATATGTATCTTATAGAAGAATGTTATATAGGATAATTTAGCATAACATATTACAATAAAATATATTACCACCATCTGCAAACAATGTTGTGAGTTCTCCTTTCCAAAGTTATTAGATGATAATGCTGTCTACAAACAAAACGCAATAGAGTAAACTACCTCATAACAAATAAGAATGTAGTAGAGTGGTAGGATATAAAAGAATACACAGAAATTAATAACTTCCTTATATTATTAGCTAGAAAACATTGAAAATACAATTATAAAAGAGATCTACTTCACATTTGCAATGAAATATAGTATACCTAGTTTGTTATTTTTTTTATAAAACATTGATTTTTATGTTTATAAACCTATCAATTAATGAAAAATGGAAAAATAAGTAAAATTTACAATCATAAAATCTTATCCCTGTGAGCATTTTTCTTAATTTCTCCTTCTCTCTCCCCACTTCACTGATTCACTCCAAACATGTATCTCTGTATAAAAAGGTACATTGAAAGACTTTTTAGGTCATATTTGCCAGTAACTTAGAAATTCCTGAGACATTTCCTTACTTGCAAGCTAACGAATTTCTCTGCTATAGTTTTATGGATGCTGGCTGAAGATATATGATTTCTGACTCAGAGAAAAAAGTAACCTCGCAATAGCATAGGCAGAGTATCCAACTCTGACAGCTCCAGCTCTCACAGGGCAACACAAAGTGGCCCAAGTGATGCGTGAACACTGCAGTGCAGGAGAGCAACCCAAGCTTAGGGACGCTGATGCACTTCACTTGCAGAACTTTTCCCCAGAGGGAGACATTATCTGTATTATACTGTATAGTAAACAAATCTTTCCTTTGCTCCAGAAGGAGACATGGTTTATATTCTAAGGCTGTTTTCTTTATAGACATCCTCAAAGACAGTCAAGAACTAGGAGGTCAGTGCCTGTAACCTGTGCAGAAACGAAAGAGACCCCAAAATTGTATCTACATTCCTCCCACCACTGCCTACAAAATCCTGTTTTTCAAAAAAAGAAAAACAACAAGCTTTTAAAATACATAACACTATGCCTTTAATGTGCTATCATATTCTGAAATGGTACTAAAAATTAATTTCTGAGTCTAGAAGATTAATATGAATTTGATTTTATTTAGTACCACTCTAAATAGTAATAGTTATAATAACTATGAGATATGAACTTTATAGTATTAAGAAAAAAATAACGATATATTGTGAGGTGACGTACAAATAATGCCAGTCATTTCTAGCTGTAATAGTGTAGTGATTATTTTCTGCTGTAAAATTGATAGACGAAAAAGAAAAAGAGATTAGAATAAATGAACTCAATGGTAAATTTTCAAATGTAGGTGGGGCAAGAGGAATTGGTTTCTGATTTTAAAAAAAAGAGAATCTCAACAGAAATGCCCATGAAGCACCATCCCTTCATGGTGAGAACTGCCAGAAGGTGATAGTCTCCCTGAGTTCAAATCCTGGATCTGCCACTTCCCATCTGGGTGCTTTTCACCTGACTACTTAAGCACCCTGTGTCTCCATTTCCTTAGCTGAGAAGTGGTGGTTTTAATTATATTTTCTTCACAGGGTTGGTGTGTGGATTAAATAATTATAATGTCTAGAACATAATGACAGAATTCACAGAGATATAGTAATTATTATAACTGTTATCTTTATGTATGGTAGAGACCAGAAGCAGGATATTGGTCACTGGTGTCAGCTACCTCAGGAGTTACAGCGCAGCCATGCTGCATGGGCAATATATGTCAGGGTAAGACTGTGCTCTGACATCACTGGAAGTTGCTCATTTGGCTTGCTTGTGAGCCAGAGGGTCTCACTTTGAATATTGCTTGAAAATTTTATTTTATTAAGACTTTTTAAAAGAGCAGTTTAAGCTTCACAGCAAAGTTGACAGGAAGGTACAGAGATTTCCCATATGCCCCCTGCTCACATACTAACAGAGCCGCCCACATTATCAACATTCCCCACAGGGTGGAAAATGTGCTGAATCTACATTGTAGTTGATGAATCTACATTGACACATCATAATTACCCAAAGCCTGTAGCTTACATTATGGTTCATTCTTAGCGTATATTCTATGGGTTTGGATAAATTCCATAGTTGTACTTTTACAGAATGCCATATAGTTGGAATCATACAGTATGTAGTCTTTTCAGATTGGCTTTTTCACTTAGTAATATGCATTTAAGTTTCCTCCATGTGTTTTCATAGCTTGGTAAACTCATTTCTTTTTAGTGCTGGAAAAATATTCCATTGTCTGGATAGATCACAGTTTATTTATCCATTCACCTACTGAAGGACATCTTGCTTGCTTCCAAGTTTTGTCGATTATGAATAAAACTGTCATAAACATCCACGTGTAGGTTTTTGTGTAGACATAAGTTTTCAGTTCCTTTGAGTAAATATCAAGGAGCACAATTGTCAGATCATATGGTAAGAGTGTGTTTAGCTTTATAAGAAACCATCAAACTGTCTTCCAAGGTGCTGTACCAATTTGCATTGCTACCAGCAATGAATGAGAGTACCTGTTGCTACACATCCTCACCAGCATTTGGTGCTATCAGTGTCCTGGATGTGGGCCATTCTAATAGATGTACAGTAGAATCTAACTTCTGTTTTGATTTACGTTTCCCCGATGACATATGAGGTTGAGCATTTTTTAACATGCTTATTCGTCATCCTTATATCTTCTTTGGTGAGGTGTTTGTTAAGGTTTGTTTTTTTTCCCCATTTTCCAATAGGGTTGTTTATTTTCTTATTGTTGAGTTTTAAGAGTTATTTGTGTATTTTGTATAAGTCCTTTATCAGATGTGTTTCTCCCAGTCTGTGGTTTATTTTCTCATTCTCTTGGCATTGTCTGTTGAAGAGCAGAGTTTTTAATTTTAATGAGGTCCAGCTTATCAATTACTCTTTTCATGGATCATTCCTTTGGAGTTGTCTTATCTAAAAAGCAATGGCCATGATAAAGGTCATCTACGTTTTCTTCTATGTTATCTTCTAGGAGTTTAATAGCTTTGCATTTTATATTTAGGTCCATGATCCATTTTGAGTTAATTTTTGTGAAGGGTAGGGTCTTCGCCTAAATTCATTCTTTTGTATATTGATGTCCAATTGTTCCAGCACTGTTGTTGAAAAAGTGACCTTTGCTCCCTGTACTGCCTTTGCTCCTTTGTCCTATACTTATGTGGGTCTGTTTCTGGGCTGTCTGTTCTGTTCCATCAATCTAGTTGGCTATCCTTTTGCTGCACCATCTTGATTACTCTAACTTTATAGTAAGTCTTACAGTTGGGTAATGTCAGTCCTCCAACTTCATTCATTTCCTTCAATTTTGTGCTAGCTATCTCCCGAAACATTTTTTAGAGAGTGCATCTCTGAAGACTTACTTTTGCAGCTTTAAAATATTTGTAAACATTCAAGAGTTCCTCATGCATCTCCTTGAAAGGAGTGAGGTTACTGTGTACTTAACAACGAGCCTTGCTCAAGTATGCTAGGTATTTGGAATATAAAAAGGGAGAAATTTGAATTCCTAGACTCAAGGAAGTTATATTCTATTAGAAAAGCGACCTGGTTAAACATATGTTGTCATAGCCTGTGATTACTGCAGAAATAATGATTACTCCGAGGGCTGGTGTGGAGCAGAGGCTGAGTATCAGCTGCAGTGGAGGTTAGGGAAAGCTTGACTGATAATAGAGATGATTAAGTCGGTTCCTGATGGATGTTCAGAGATTAGCTCATGCAAAGAGAGACCTACAGAGGAGAATGTAGCTTGGTCCAGTTGTAGAGTATGAGGCAAGAAGGGAGAACAGATGTTATACAGCTGGGTCAGATTATATGAAGTTTTGTATGTCATAGAAAAGGAGTTATTCTAGTCAGGAGTTATTTAAGATTATCAGGTAACAATAGGGCATGAGCATACTTTTGTTATTAAAAAGATGTATCTCTCGTATGCCTTATTGGAGAGGATGTTACCAACCCCTCTGCTGGAGCCCTGAACATACTGAGGTAGGATAATAAAAGGAGACGTTAGGTAAGCAAGGGAAATAAAAGATGGAGGGATTCAGCACAGTGATACATTGGAGTTTTGTCACAACAGCCTGGAAGGAGCAAAGGAAAAGTTCATGTGTTGTGTAGATGTGGCCCTCTAACATGACATAATTTTCTTCATCCCTTCTCTAATACATGCTGCGACCCCTTTTGAGTTCCAAAAGGAAAACCCAGTGGGAGTTCTGTTAAATGTCCTCAAGTGGAGTGAGTAAAACCATAAGAGAAACAGTTAAGGATTGCTATATACCATCCACCTGAAAACTGTATGGGTTTTATTTTGAAAGACCATATTATAGTCTTTCTTTCTGACAATATCAGGGACTTGAAGAACATGACAGATTTAGTTGATCTACATAATAGAGATAAAATCTGAATGGGACCTGCTATTTGCAGTACTACTAGTAGTGATGGTTTGAAAATCCATGCCTGCCAAACACAGAGGTCCCAAATGAGTTACATCAATACTCTCTAGGCCCAAATTGCATCACATCTCGGCAATTCCTTCTCCGGAATAAGGGTATTTTTTTTTTTTTAAGAGATCATGATAAGCGTCTTAAATGTTATTTTTATTTTCTCTTTCTTCCTAGGGAAAAAAATCACTGACTAATAACTATATATATCTACTTATGTCCCTGGGTGGGGAAAGGGAGGGTATTAGAGAGCTCCCAAATTTTCCCATTGAGAAGATCCAGTTTTTCATGTGAGCAAACTCGAATGTACAAATTGAATACAGAAGTTATGCTGTGGATAAGTCAAACATCTACTTACAAAATTTATTAATTATACATATTATATAAGATGATATGCTGGTATAGAAATTCTCACTTTTCATGAAACAATTTACCCAAACTCTTCACGTGCATTTTTTTTACATAAATATCTTTTTTTTTAAATCAATTAAGCCCTCTTTAAAGTTATCTTACAGGGTTTTGTAGGCCATAGTTTTCCTAAGTTGTCTGAGTTACAGAACTCTTGGAATCTGTATATAGTGTTACAGGGAATTTCCTATTGCTTGTGTAAGGGTTTCTCTCTCAATATGATACAGAATAAAAATGCACTAAAAGGACATAGATCCAGAGTTCCCTGCTCTAGAGACAAAACTATTACCAATTTCTTGTATATCCCAGATATCTCGTACCTGGAGTTAAACTATTCATTTTAAGTAATCATGAAGTGCCATGTTTAATTGCAATTTTGATGTTACACTATTAGGATTGATTATTAAGTCTTTGATAAAATTATTTTACTCCTCTTTTGACTCTGAGGGGGTCTAAAAATTCTTCTAAATCAGGGTAAAGAAGCCACACCTTTTATGTCCACACGACCAGTCCTTGGATAGGGACTGTCCCTGAAAAGGGGCTGTGAACTTGGATGAGATCATTTTATTCATCTGCATATTCATCTGCATTATTGCAAGGAGTCAGCTGTCAACACTCCCAGGAGCTAGAAGAATGATGCCGTAGTCCTGAAGATGGCATCGGGGTGGCAGACCATAGCCTTGGTGAGCAGAGCCAGAGCATGGGGGATGGAGGTGGTTAGGCATTTAGTGTTTGGCCGTCTGTCCACACAGTCTGCTGCTGGCCTCTCCTTCGTCCATTCCTGCATGACACATTTAGGACAACAAGCTCACTTCTGCTGCTTTATCGTACTTGGAGTGCAAAAATCCTCCATGAGTCTCCCCCTGGCCCCTTCCGCCTAAACACCCTTGTTGCTGTTTTTTTCCTGGGACCTTTACATCTCCTGGGATATTTCTAGAAAACTGCTCCTAGATCTCTACTGTTCATCAAGGGGCCCCTCCTTTCCCCTCATCTCAACCATGGGGAGACAGTGTAGAGGTATGGACAGTGGATTTTTTCCTAATCTGGGGACAAGCTTTCTCCTTTCACATGTATACAAGTCTTTCTCACTCAGTAAAATACTTCTCTCCACCAGTTCCATGATGCTTCTAAATTGTCCCTAAGGCTCAGGCAGCTAGAAGTCAAAAGACAGAAAGAATTGCAGGTTTTTATGCCTTTCCATGAAATTCTTCCTTCTTTGCTATTTCTCTAAATCAGTGAGACCAGAATAGCTTTGCTCCTAGAACTGGGGACGAAGACCTCAGAAAATACCGGAAATAAAAAAGAACCCCCAAAATTGATATCACAAAACATTACAGTCTTTCTTTGCAATTGTCTATTTATATCATCTCTCTCCTACATTAGGCCAAGAGCATTTGAAAGCCAGAAGACATGTACTAGTCATCATTCCAAAACTGATGTTTACTGATTCTTCAATCTGGAGGTGATATTCATAGTTACAGGAACATAGATGACAACTTAAGCTGTTAAGTTCTATGATATGTGCCACTGGCATCTTGATCTATAGTGAAATTTAACTAATTTTTTTAAAAGAAACAGAAAAGTGGTTTATAAATGTTAGAAACATATCCATTAAGTAAATTAAATAATGAGAGAAGTTTAAACCTTCATCTCCCTGGAACATCTATCTAATCAGAACTATCCATTATCCAAAATTTCCATATACGCAATTATTAAAATATCTCAAAATATGTTCAGGTTTTATTTCTTTTTAATACTATTATGAGTTGTATTCTAAAGGGTATAATGTCGTTTTACCAGTAAAACACACAACACATTGTCACAAGAGGGCAGCCTTTTAACATGAATTGTTCCTCAATCTATAGTCAATCCTTGAAATTTTAAGGTGACTTTAATCCACATAACTAAATAATGATAAAACAATACAAAGCATTCAAGCAGCTTTTTGCGTTATGCATGTTGTTTTGCATTACTACTATGAAAAATATTTAAAATCCACAAGGAAAACAAGAGCTGAATTGCCTCATGTAGAAATATGGGTTTATATAGGTTGTATCTTTTAAGTGTCAACAGTAGGTCAGTGGCTGAGTTGAATCCATTAAAATTTCATGTGATCAAATGTGAAATTCTCCTCTGAGCTACCCCAGATTCTAACCAAGCAAGGGCAAGCTGGAAGAATCCAGACTGATATATTACCCAAGGGCAAATGAATGTCATTGGACGTATGTTTCTAATTTTTAACCTCTTAAAGTGTCTAAAGACACAATGCCATTTGGATATATTGATAAAGAGTAAATTGTAAGATGTCTTGGTGTATGGTTCAGATCATCAGTGTCAGCACCTCTCCCTGTCTGTCTGCCCCTGTCCTAAGCTGAATAGTTACCTCTCTCAAAGTCAATGTTCTTTCCAGGAGCAGCCCACAGTGTCATAAATGTCCAGCTTACCCCATCTTGCTCTGATTTGGGTTTCTTACGGAACTGGAAACTCTCCCAGCCAACTGTGGTTTCACAAGCCCTCCAGGTGATTATGATTGAGAACTACTGGCAGCTGCTGGCAGGGAACAACAAAGGCCAAATCCCCCCCACCCCCCACCCTGTGTAGTTTAAAGGCTGCATCCAGTTTTCAGCCTTAACATTGGGTTGGCCAAAAAGTTCATTTGGTGTGAAGTAAAGATAAAAGACACATTTTTCATTTTCACCAAGAACTTTATTGAACAGCATATTCGTTAACCAAACGAACTTTTTGGTCAACCCAATACCTCTCTCCTATCCACAGTCTCATCCCCTGCCACTAACAAACACTTACCTGTAGGCTATAACCCTCTCCCTGTCTCTAGAACCAATCCTGGGGATTAAAAGAGCTCACAGTTAAAGTTTTATTTCTGCATCACCTCTGACAGTTATGGAGTTTTCCAATTAAGATCTTAGGCTACCCCATTTATTTCCAGACTCATGCTCTTTCTCTCTACCACTGTCTACCTCATAATTACCTCAATAATCTGGCAAGTCAGTTTCTGTCCCCTAAGAATCCATATCCCTGAGCTCCAGTTTTGGTAACTGGCTTAGTAGTCCAATCATTCTCACTGCCTGAAAGCTCCGGCAGACAGCCTTCTGCTATGGCTTCTTCTAAATTTTTCAATTATAAACCTTCCTAGGGCCTAATTTTATTCTAAAACTGGATCTCCGCTTTTCTTGCAAGTTTCACTCAACCTAAAGGCCTAATCTCTTTCTGAATTTCAAGTACTGACTACTCTAAATGTCCTTTTGTGGGTAATATACTCTTTCATCTTAGACACCATTGCCAATCCATTTACCTTGAATGTAGTTGAATCTGTATTATCTCCCAGTAGCAAGGACCTTCTTTACCAAACCCTGAAGGGGGCTGGGGGTGTCTGTCTAATAGCATGTGACCCACTCCTTGTGTGGACTTTATGTCAGAGCTAGGCCCTTCCCTCTTTACCCAGCTTGGTTCCCAGTAACTAGATTTGCCTCACAAATTTCCAAGATAACACTCATGAGTCAGCATAGTTCCTAGGGTTAATACAAACCGTGAAATAAGCCTGGCTTACACATGGAATTAAAGTGTAAAGGGGCAGGAAAGAATTGTTTTTTCTCTCCTGATAGATCTTTTTTTTCTTTTTTTTTGCGGTACGCGGGCCTCTCACTGCTGTGACCTCTCCCGTTGCGAAGCACAGGCTCCGGACGCACAGGCTCAGCGGCCATGGCTCGTGGGCCTAGCCGCTCCGCGGCATGTGGGATCTTCCCGGACCGGGGCACGAACCCACATCCCCTGCATCGGCAGGCGGACTCTCAACCACTGCGCCACCAGGGAAGCCCCCTGATAGATCTTTAATTGTTCAACTATACTCACTGGTTTTGAAAGTTTCCTTTGTTTTTCTAATTAATTTTTAATGGAGTATAGCTGTTTTACAGTGTAGTGTTAGTTTGCACTGTACAGCAAAGTGAATCAGATTTATGTATACATATATGAAAATTTCTTTTTTAATTAGTGAAGAACTATTCTTCCCCTTAATTTGCCCTTTTTTGGGTTGCAAGTGGACACTGTAGATGGTCTTAAGAATTTAATACCAGGGGCTTTCCTGGTGGCACAGTGGTTAGGAATCTGCCTGCCAATGCAGGGGACATGGGTTCGAGCCCTGGTCCGGGAAGATCCCACATGCTGCGGAGCAACTAAGCCCGTGTGCCACAACTACTGAGCCCACGCACTTCAACTACTGAAGCCCATGCTCTCTAGGGCCTGCGTGCCACAACTACTGAAGCCTGTGTGCCTAGATACTGTGCTCTACAACAAGAGGAGTCACCGCAATGAGAAGACTGCGCACCGCAATGAAGAGTAGCCCCCACTCGCCACAACTAGAGAAACCCAGCGTATAGCAATAAAAACCCAACACAAGCCAAAAACAAAATAGATTAAAAAAATAATTAATTAATTAATTAAAAAGAATTTGATACCAACTAAGCACTCTTGAAACAGTCTGGGTATTGCTCTAGGACTCCAGATAAAACATCCATTCGGGGCTTCCCTGGTGACACAGTGGTTGAGAGTCCACCTGCCGATGCAGGGGACGCGGGTTCGTGCCCCGGTCCGGGAAGATCCCACATGCCGCGGAGCGGCTGGGCCCGTGAGCCATGGCCGCTGGGCCTGCGCATCCGGAGCCTGTGCTCCGCAACGGGAGAGGCCACAGCAGTGAGAGGCCCGCGTACTGCAAAAAAACAACAAAAAACCCAAAACCATCCATTCGTTGAGAGGAAACTAAATTATGTCACTATTTATACCCTTTTAAAATTTGTTTAACTATGTATTTTAAAAAAAATCATAAGAGACAGAATAAACTACAAAGACCAGTTGTCGGATGATGTGGTATAATTATAAATTTTTACGTTTTTTATTTGAATATGGATGACACTGCATAGGGCAAAAAACCAAACCAGTCAACTTTTTGTCAGGTTCTTGGGTTTTAAAGCCTAGGTCAGGACCCAAACATTTTGGGATCACAGATGTAGAGAGGTTGTCTTCCCCTTTATCCCCTAGGTTAGGCTGTGGGTAGGGAAGAGAAAAGACAGAGGAGCAGCACAGATAACAATTTCTGAGATAGCTTAGAAATTGATGGTGAGAACCCCTCCTCACTTCAGATTGAAACTGGTATTGGGGAGTGACTGTTGGAAATGGATTTGGAGAATCCAAGAAGAGTGGTTAAAAACAAGATCCTAAAGTTCCCCTGTACCAGCTCCTGTAGGAGCAGGAGAAATGTCTGTAATGTGGTGGAATCAGATCAGCCTGAGAAGCCTCTCTGTGACCCTATCCTGGACATTGCTCTCAAGAAAAAAGTGAGGTGCTTAGTCAAATTAGTGCACTCTGTGCAGCAGGTGGAATGACAAGGGAGCTTCATCATAAGCCTGTGGACCTGATATCAGAAATATGTGTTCCACAGACCTGGCAGATCTGAAGAGGTCTTATGGTTGTCCTTGGAGCAAAGTGGACACAGCAGTGATCTTCATGGACTGATGACTAAAGACCCAATAAGAGTAAGTCTATCTTGATGGTTAACTTTGCTGCTACTTCCCACCCACTGCAAAATCTCAACAATAGAGAAAACCCCGCCGTGGTCCTTGGAATCTAGATGCAATTCTGGGGAGAAGATGAAGGGGAATGTGAACTGACAATTAAATTTTGCCGTCCAGTGGCTGTGCACATGACATGTACATGCATCAGCCACTGTCATCCATTTGGCGGCAATTTCCAGCAATTCTCAGCCTCGTCACCAGCAGAAAATAACTTTCTAGTATAAAGTGACACTTGCCTTCAAAAATTTAAAAAATGATGGGAAACATTACACACCTGTCAAGCCAGATGTAAACACAGAGCAACTATGTTCTTTACCCCTAAATATTGATACCATATACACAGCTAATCTTTATGTGAGATAGAGTGGAATTTATTTAAACTAGTAAGATTTAAAAATCCACCTTTCACCTCCTGATGATAAAAATCATAGTAACTCATCAATTTTCAATCTAAAATATAAATATTTCAATGCATTTTGAGCTTCATTAAACTTACTTTATATCAGGGAAGAAGCTCATTAAATTCTTTGGAAAAACTAAAAGCGAAACCTTAAAATATAAATTATGTGGGAACTTGGATATTATATCAGCAAAATATCATGTAAAATTGCATTGAAAATTTTTCATCTGGACATAATAAAGCATTTAATCTAATCACTACCGTCCACTTTAGTCTCAAACTATTCGAACAAATCTGATTAAAGATGAAGAGAATTATTAATGACAATAATTTAAAATATATATTATGTATGTTATGAACTTGGCTAGCTTTTTAAAATTTATCTCTATTTTATAATTCAAAGCCTTGTGCCCCATGAATCAGCATTTTGTGAATTGAATATAATTAGATAAACTTATTTATCAATTTATGACTGAAGGATTTTTAGACAAGCAAACTCCAAGAGAAGTACTTATAAATTAAATATTTTAAAAAGGCATTGATAGTACATTTTTAACACCTGAAGATTATTAACCTAAAAATTAAACCATTTCTATATGAAATGGTATACTAATTTCCTGTGTATTAGCAGAATTTCAGCCTAAATTATAAAAGCAGTTGGGAATTTCATAGAACAATGTAGTTCTGTTGTTGGAACTTTACATTCTTTTTTTCTTTTTTTCTGCAGTACGCGGGCCTCTCACGGCTGTGGCCTCTCCTGTTGCGGAGCACAGGCTCCGGACAGGCAGGCTCAGTGGCCATGGCTCACACGCCCAGCCGCTCCGCGGCACGTGGGATCTTCCCGGACCGGGGCACGAACCCGCGTCCCCTGCATCAGCAGGCGGAGTCTCAACCACGGCGCCACCAGGGAAGCCCCTATATTCATTTTTGATTCTAGACTGAGTGCACTTCTCTGTCTTCAAACAAAGAGCAAAATTACCTGGGTAATTTTCAGCTACATTCCTGAGTCTAGCATGCAACTGAAAATATAGTCAGTTGTCAATAAATGTTGGTTAAATAAATGGATATACTGTAGTTGCAAAGAAACTAAGTGGTCATGTTTATAGTCAAAACTGGCTTTCACATATAAAAGAAAATTGAGTTTGGAGAAAATTAATGAAGTACATGTGGTTGAATAAGGCAGAGCCAGATTGCACAGTGGAATCACTGGGGAGCTGACAACAACAAAAATTAGAAGCCTGGGTGTTACTCTTTAAGATGCTAATTCAGCTCTTAAAGATATTTTAAAAATTTTAAGCAAATCTACTGTGGTTTGAAAATAACTGGATTAAAGTGATGAAAAAGGCATATGACGTGACAATGAACATTCCAGTCAATTTAGAGAAATTACATTCCATTGCAGAATTTAATTGGTATTTTTTCCTCTGTATTCTTCATATTGGAAAATTTCTCTTGACCTGTCTTCAAGTTTACTGATATTTTCTTCTGCCATCTCTGGTAAGCTTATCAAGTCAAATTTTCATATCAGATATTGTATTTCTCAGTTTTAGAATTTCTATTTCCTCATTTCTCCGTTTTTATTTCTCACCTGAAATTCCCCATATATTCATATGTATGACCACCTGTTCCTTTAATCTTGAACATACTTATGTCCTTGTCTTCAAATTCCAGCATGTACTCCATCTCAACATCTCTTTCCATTGCCTGCTTTTTTTTTAATGTGACATATTTTTCCTGTTTCTCTTTATGTCTAGCTATTTTTAATTATATACTAGATTTTGTGGTTGATACATTGTAGAGACTCTGGGTTCTGTTATTTTCCTTTGAAGAGTGACCTTCTTCTAGTATTATGCATCTATCTGTACTCAAACATCAAATTTTCATTCCTTTGTGGTGGGTAGTAATTGAAATCTCTGCTCTAATTCCCCAGCTATTGCTTTCTGCTGGGGTCTAATGGAGTTTCCCCTATGGGTGTGTAATTTAGGGGTCACCCATAATCTGAATGGTGTTTATATGCATAGTTCAGATCTTCACTATCTGTGACATTCTCCTCTGTGACTTTCAATTGTATGGGATTCTCTCCCACCCCACTCAATTTCCCAGCCCTTCTTTTCTTTTAGCCTGGAACTCGGTACTCATTACTTATTCCTCAAGTTAGAAAAACTTTACTACTTCATATCATCATCCAGTTCTTTAGAGACTGCAGAGTGTCATCAGATATAAAACTGAATTAATGCAAACTTAACTAATGCTGTCATCTTCTTTCATACTCTGATATCTCTACCTATTTACTTTTTCATTCTATGATATCAAATGTCTTTCAAATGTTTTGATCTGAGTTTATATTTTTTCCTCTGCATTTGAGTTAGTCAGATATGAGCTACTACCACATCGCTGTAATTTAAACTTTTGTACATCATATTTTGAAAAGACCTCTCTATATTTAAAGAAATTTCCAAGTTGTAAATCCCTCTGTAAACAGAATCAAGGCTTGAAGTTCCAATATCCCATGTAGGCAGATGTGCATATAAAATTTAGGCTCAGCTAATCAGATATACCCATACATTTGAAAGTAAGAACAGTGATAAAAGGCATTATTTGCAGGTATCATTATTTGCAGGTATCATTGCATTTTAGTTGATGCAGGCAAGGACAACAACAGTCAACTTTCACCAAAAAAATCTGCCTTCAGTGATTGTTTTTCTGTGGATAAGTGGTTAACTTCATGGTATAGAAGTGGAACTGGTGTTGTGGTAATGATTGATTCTGATAATATTCTGGTTTTGTCTTTGTTTCTGGCCCTGCTACTTATTATACAATCAATCCCTCATATACGATTTGATTCTAGCCTTCTGTTTTCCAGTTTAAACTGGATTTTTTTTTTTTTTTTGCGGTACGCGTGTCTCTCACTGCTGTGGCCTCTCCCATTGCGGAGCACAGGCACTGGACGCGCAGGCCCAGCGGTCATGGCCCACACAGGCCCAGCCGCTCCGCGGCACGCGGGATCCTCCCAGACTGGTGCATGAACCTGCGCCCCCTGCATCGGCAGGCGGACTCTCAACAACTGCACCACCAGGGAAGCCCTAAACTGGATTTTTATGGGTAAAATTCTCATCATTGAATGAAAGGAATAGTTTTGGTCAACATTAGAAATGACAAAGGAAAGTAAGGAAATATCGCATCTTATAACATTATGTTAATGAAACATTGAAAATTCAACAATTCTTTTTTCTAAAAAATAGGAAGTTTCTACTGTTTCTCAACATCTTCAAATCCATATCATTAAATGAAATTTCTACTTCATGAAGAATTTCCAGAAATGTGTGATACGTAACAGCATCCAGATAATTGCGGAGGGGAGGGGAGCGGAATGAATAGAAGTTTGAAAGAGGTAGTACTGTGCAGTAATCTAGTTGGGACACAGGTGTGTGCATGGAGCTCTAATACTTTCTATTATGGCATTTATAAAAGTTAGGTTCCTGTGAACTTGCTAATTAGTAGACATTTCATTAACCTAAACAGTTTAGGTTTCCTATAGATAGACTGCATGAATTCTCATCTTTACCCTTTCCTTAATGTTCCCTAATTATAGATTTCACTGATTCTTAATAGCAAAGGAACAGTAGTGGTGAAGTGATTTTTGTCTTTCATTCTACCTCTAGAGCTAATTATGCATTTTAGTTAACGAAAATTCCTGATCACGCTATCACTGATTTAAACTTTACAATGACCTCATTATTTCCGTGTATTACTAGCCTGTATTATGGTGATATGTGGCTAATGAGTTCTCAAAATGTTGTCCGAAAGGTTAAAGAGTACCTCAAATAAATGCCAACATTAGTTTATTTGTGTGAATTTTCAAAGAAAGATTTCTTTTTAAAGCCAAAGGACACTAATGAAGTTAGGATATAAGCACTCTCTGGTTAATACAATTTAAAACGTTAAAGCAGATTATTTCATTTTTTTCCTCATATTCTGATGGTTATATAATTTTTTAAAACAGTGAAAATGTTTAATTTGTAAAGGCTGTCTAGTGTCTGTTTAATTCAAAGGGTTAACCTACTCAGTTTGGCTGGTTGTTGAAATCTGAGCAGTATTTCTTTCTTTTGTTTAATATAATTATTGACCAGTCCAGGTCTTCAGTTACTGGTATATACAAAATCATACAAACAGTCATTAGACACATATATAAGGCAAACAGCTTTCTGTAGCAACCTTTGTTCTTGTATTATAAATCCGATGCACCTGGACATTGATTCCTTCAATTTCTAAATTTTGAAATACAAGTGGAAGCACTGTATAGTTACAATAGCATATAATTTAAATTATGTAAAACTTTTGATTTTGAAGAAAATTCTTCTAAACTGCATATAAATAGCATATGGAACCTATAAATAGTTATCTATAGCTGAAGAGGTAAAGATATCCATGAATAAAACAAAGTTTGGTAAAGTGGTTTTTTTCTATATCTAATAACTTTATGTTGAAGCATTTCCAGAAATATTTAATGCTACAGGGCACTGATCATGAGGTACAGGCAGGAGACAAAAGATGGGGTGGAGGTGAAAATGAGAAAAAAATAGAAATAGGCCTTTAAGTGGACATATTTTTATAAGAAAAATATCAAATGGAAGGTAACTTCAAAACTTGACTTTACCAGGTAGAACTTTCTGAATGTACCACAGAATATGGATCATCTGTTTATGTATATCATGCCAGTGCAATGAGCAATAAATACTACTTACTGGACTCTTGAAAGTGGTTGATAGTGGATAAATTATTTATATTTATGTTAAAAGCAATAACCTTGATGTTTAGGGGGTGTGATGACTTCCTGAAAATTCCCCCCGCCCACATTTTCTAGGGGTGTCTAGTTGGCAAAAGCTCAACTCCAAACAGCTACCTCCATCAAAGTGTGTAGGACATTTATAGTTGGATTTTTAGCAAGTTTCAAGTTCTACTATTCTTACATGTTTATAAGAGGAATGCCTGCCAGGTTAAAATATTAAATGGTAAAATTAATTGGATTTTACAAGTGAAAAGCTAGGCTACCACAGTTCTTCCTCTGTAATGACTGATTTTCATTAAGTCTCTTCATTCATGCCCTTGTAGGTAAAATAACACTCTTGGGACCTTCTTGTGAGACCCATGGCCACCAATATAATTGTGATGTATAACTAATTAGCCCACCTGCAGGGGGCTGGTTAAATTAAATTGAAAGTAATCTCATAATTGGCATATCCTAATATGCCATAAAAATCTAATAACAGCATTTGTAAGAGTATAAGCTTAAAAATATTTTTATCAAATTTTACAGAAAACAAAATATACAATTTGGTCTCTTGTTTTGAACTTGGATAGTGTGAATGTGCTGACGTACAACAGTTGCTTAATAAGAAAATTTATGCAAAAGCTCTGGGACAGGTCCAGCTCTATGTAACTTTGATGCTTGTGTTCAGTTTTTCTCCCTTAGAGGTAACCCACATATCAAAAGATATATGGGCTGTGGGTAAAGCTTCCCAAAACTGCTGGTGGGAAATATGCCTTGCATAAGTAAACCTCAGTAGCCTGCATTTCCCATTGGTTTCACAGGCAACAAATGCAGCATTGCAGGTCATCTATCTCCACACACTTTTGTACATAGCACGACCAAGGAACATGCCTGGTTAAGATGTGTCCAGGTTACAGAATGTATTTATTTGTTATTCTCACTATTGAATTCAGTAAATCAAGTGTTGATATAATAAGAATCAAGAAATAAGCAGAATCTTAACAACTTTACCTTATCAAGGCAAGTAAAGTTTAGGGTCTAAACCCAAGTTAGATCATTGAAACACACAACTATAGATAAGGGCACTCAAAGGCACAAAACAAGGTTATCAACATTCAGTAGTATTTTCTATACATTTAGTAACTTTAGCAGTGGGAGGTGTAGCCCAGAAAAATCAATAGATTTGGAACTGTTGAAGAGGCATGAATAGCACCAGCATTTCGAATCTATTCAGATTTGGATTAAGCAGGAGTCTAGGTAGCCTTTTTATCCTGCACTAACCCTTTATTATTGCCTTTTGATCTATGGACTCTCCCATTTCAGTGTTCTCTAGATGGTTGTAGGTATGGCTGCCCTTGGTGTTGGTAGAAAAGGGTGCCATATATAAGCAAGACTACACAGGCCAGAGTCTATGTCACCTCATTGAGTGAGCCCTATATTTTGTTGCTCAAGATGGCAAGGCAACATTATATGAAACAGTAGTTGGGAAGTTAATGTAAGATGCTTCTGTAACAACTGATAGAATGATGGAATCAAATGTGAACAAGTGAAGATACAGGAAAGCTGGTCATGATCTGTAGAGGTAATAAGTAAATTATCTAGGAGTTGTGATCTTGCAACTGTGCTTTTATGGGGATTCTTATCATAAAAAAGACCTTGTTTCTATTTGTGATGGAGCTATAGTGCCTATTTCCCATGAAGATCCCATAGTATTATCTAATAATGAAAGAATTAATGATAGCATTGAAGTGCCCATTGCGACTTCAACAAAGGAAGGATATTTGTTAAATTCTGATTACCTGAAATGAGGGTTGACGTTCTTCCTTCCCTTATGGCTTCCTCTTGAAATATCAGCTTCCTGAGAAACTGGAATCTCATAAATTCTAGAATTCTCTATTGCTGCAAAATGAAGATCACCTGTTATCAAATGAGATAAAATTTTACATTATAACAACATGTAATTTCTTGTTAATCTCTCAACACAGGAGGCATTGGTATGCCTTGATTGCTTCTGCAGTTATTATGGACTAAGCTTGGGTCATGATTTTCTGGCTATTTTTCATGAAAGACAATATTTAGTTTGAGAAATATTATTTTAATATGTGATACGAATAATAAGAACCATTTATGAGTCATTTTAATTATCAAATCTCTTGTTACCATGAGGCATTGTTAGAAGCCTTTACTGACAACACTATAACATAGAGATATCTATCTATGATTGGGCAGGATTTTAGCCTTTCTCCTACATTTCTGGGTTGGGGAGCTGAGGATATGTGTTACTTTTGCATGTCCTTCCAAATAACCCTAACGTATGCTTTCCATGGGCTGCATTTGGAAACAGTTGATGAAGGAAATCATTAGAATTTCTACACTCGGGAAGATTTCTCCATTTTTTCATATATGCAATGGTAATTTTCCCAGACCAATGCCTTATTTTTGAAATTATAAATTTTGGATATTGACTAAAAAGTGTAATTCCCTAAAGCAATAATGTTTGACTCAGGTGAACTGTATTTTATGCTAAAGTTGTACAGACTCTGGATCACCATTCACTCCTCTGATGGTCCTTTGTTTTCTAAGTTTCAGGGCAATATTAAAGTCTCTCCCCTATAGACAATCATGAATCAGATAGTTTGTTTAATTATTCTGTTTATTAGAAACACATACTGCAAACTCAGCATCTAAGATGGGACAGCCATTGAAAAAGCATCAATTTAATCTTCACAGTATTTATAACTAAATTTATACTCATGTTATTGATGCTCATAATATTTAAATAATCTTGTACATACAATGATAAAATATGGTATATATGGTAGAGAACAGGTTAGGCACCCTTGGTAAACCTATATGTTAGCAAAAATACCTGGGTATAATAGCAAACCTGCCAGCCAAAAGTGTTGAGCAGTTTTTCAGACTGAAATGTATGTTAATTCAGGAGCAATATAAGTAGAGATCAGTTAAAAGATTTGTTTGATTATAAGTTTTACTTAGGTTTCTATTAAGAAGGAAATATAACACTCCAATAATTTTCTCCTTCCTTCTCTGGTTATTACTTCTCAATCTTCTGTGAAAGCCACCACCAGCCACTGGGTCATCCACCTCCAGCCATGGGTCATACTCAGCATCTTTTCCTCTACTCCAATGCACACTTGTCCTCCATAGTCAATCTCTTCCAACTCTTTAACCTCTATAACCTTTTTCTTCTATCTCCACTGATGGTACCTGATTTCACAATCTCATGTCGTTGGAAGTTTTGTCTCCTAAGTCTTCCACACTGCTGTGTGAGTGCTCTAAGACACACATTTAAGCATGCCATTCTTTTACGTCAAGTTCTTCTAGGTCCTCCTGTAGCCATAAGGAAGAAGTCAAAATAGCTTAGCATTTTATATAGACCCTATTGTGATAAAATTCTCTTTATAGCTTTCTCTCCTGCTTTTCCTTTCATACTGTTTTCTCCAACCATATTGAGCTAATGAACTTTCCTATATGTTCTCATGCCTTCTCTCATCTCCAAGCTTCCTTGGCTTACAGGGATGTCCTTTCTCTACACTCATATCCATATAATCCTCTATTTCTATTTATTTGTAAATTTTTTTGTTTGTTCTTCTGGTCACAGCACGTTATCAGCACTTTCAAGAAGTTTTCCTTGATATTCCCAATCTGAATTGGGTACGTGCTCATCAGCTTCTGGAGACTTATCATTCTGCATTTTACTTTCTTGTCAGTATTTTAGGCTGGAAACTAGCTTCTTATAGGCAGGGGCCAGGATTTATTCTTATTTTTATAGTGCCTAACATAGGGTCTACTGTCATAAATACACTGTGGGGCCATAATTCCTGAGGAAATATACAGATTGCATGGACACATAAAGGCTTGGAATAAGCAAAAAATGTGATAAATTAGAGGGATCAATGAATTTGGCATCTGTGTAGATGAAAAGCAAGAGTAGAAGAGGTCATAGGGGATACTTGGGGCACTGGGAAAGTATAGCTGGAAAGCAAGTAATTGATCCTAAGTGCTTAGAGGTGAAGTTCAGAGAGAAATACTTGAAGATGTAGCTCGGGGAATGGAGTAGGTAACAGAGCCAAGTAACAACAGTCAGTGCTAAGAATACAGTCAAGAACCTGCATTGGGGGAGAGGGCATGTGACACAGGATAAACAGAATTCAGGATTAAATGGAAGACTAAGCAAGAGGCTGATGGTGTATGGATGACAGACATAAAAGGTGTAGAGATGCCACAATCTTCAAAGAAGATGTTTTCAGGAGGAAGAAGGAATGTCTGGAATGGGATAAAAGAGTTACATTGTAATGGGATCTGAGAACCCACTAGAGGTAAAGGTGTTGATGGTAACCCACACTTTACTCACTGACAATAGATTTTTAAATCTTAAAAGTTGCACTTAAAGACAATCAATTTCACCCAAGCTGTAAGAGTCTGCTTAGCTGTGGACAGACATTACTGATACCTGATATTACTTATTAAATAACATTATGTTGTTTCCCTTTACTGCATTTGTCTTTCTTGTTACTGAATTGTCATATCTGCTGGCTTCAGAAATGTCTTTTCCCAACACTATTCAATCATCTTTTCTCCTTTGTCAAAACTTTTAAGTCTCAGGGTCTCCAAGAGAATGTTCTAGACAAGCCTCATCAGTTTCCAGTCACTGATCCTCCATTATGAGCTCATCCTTAGAGGCTTTCCCTTCCCCTTCTCAATTTAACACAGATTTCAAATGTGCTTTCCAGTAAAATGGAGTTGTTTATATGGTTTTATATTTCTTCCTGTTGCCTTTATAAGCATTTATCCATATTGACATTGATTTCTATAAGGCCATGAACTATTCAAGGTAAAGAAAATGGTACAAGATGTCTAATCTTTATCAAGAGCCAGGCACTAAGCGTTCTATAAGCATCAATTAGTATAATACTCACCAGCTCACAAAAGAGGCACAAATTGATGCATAGGTAAAACTAATAAGACATAGAGAGGTAAGGGAACTTTCTCCCAAATCACACAGCTGCTAAGGGGGATGAGCTAGAATTTGAATCCAGAGCCCATGCTTTTAACCATCATTTGTACTTCTTTCATAAATTAAACTCTACTAGTTGATGGCTTCAGGTCTCAACTATGCCACTGATTATATGGATGTCATTAAAACTTACTCTGTACAATTCAATTACCTTCTCTGTAAAATGATAAAGTCAGTGTATACCTCATAGATTTATTGTAATTATTGCATGAAATAACACATAAAGACTTCAGTAGAAACTGGAAGATGGTAAGCTTTTATTTTATCAATAGTATATCAATGCTGTGTGTGGTTGATGTTAAGTATGTTTTGGCTCAAAGAATGAAATGTTAATGCTTAATAATGTTCAACATATTATTAATATAAAGGTAATAAATGTAATTTGTTGTTTGACTAATATTCATTTTGCTTTTGATTTATTTATTGGCCAGTGTATGCACTTCTTAATTTGGTAGACAAATTCTTTTTTTTTTCCCACACATTTATTGGAGTATAATTGCTTTACAATGGTGTGTTAGTTTCTGCTCTATAACAGAGTGAATCAGCTATACATATACATATATCCCCATATGCCCTCCCTCTTGTGTCTCCCTCCCACCCTCCCTATCCCACCCCTCTAGGTGGTCACAAAGTACAGAGCTGATCTCCCTGTGCTATGTTGCTGCTTCCCACTAGCTACCTATTTTACATTTGGTAGTGTATATATGTCCATGCCACTCTCTCACTTCATTCCAGCTTACCCTTCCCCCTCCCCGCATCCTCAAGTCCATTCTCTACGTCTGAGCCTTTATTCCTGTCCTGCCCCTAGGTTCTTCAGAACCATTTTTTTTTTTATAGATTCCATATATATGTGTTAGCATACAGTATTTGTTTTTCTCTTTCTGACTTACTTCACTCTGTATGACAGACTCTAGGTCCATCCACCTCATTACAAATAACTCAATTTCGTTTCTTTTTATGGCTGAGTAATATTCCATTGTATATATGTGCCACATCTTCTTTATCCATTCATCTGTCGATGGACACTTAGGTTGCTTTCAGGTCCTGGCTATTGTCAACAGAGCTGCAATGAACATTGTGGTACATGACTTTTTTTTGAATTATGATTTTCTCAGGGTGTAAGCCCAGTAGTGGGATTGCTGGGTCATATGGTAGTTCTAGTTTTAGTTTTTTAAGGAACCTCCATACTGTTCTCCATAGTAGCTGTATCAATTTACATTCCCACCAACAGTGCAAGAGGGTTCCCTTTTCTCCACACTGTCTGTGGTAGACGAATTCTTAAAGGCATCTTATTTTACACTTTCCTTAGTAAATACTAAATTCTATCATGCAAGAGAAAGTTTTGTTATTGTTGGTACAATCGTTTAATATTCACTTTTATTCCCTGTGTGGTGGTTCTGACTTAACTGGTGTTTAAAATAAAGCTTGCTACTCATTATATGCTTTCATAATTGCAAATGTGTGTTTTAATACCATCTATACATATATTGTTCTTTCCTTTATTTCCTTAAATCTTTTACTGCTTCATAATCTTAGCATTTGAAATCTCATAAAATGTTATTTGGAGGTTTGCTGGAAATGTCAGCTACATAGTAATGGTTCAAGTTTGTAGCATGCTTTTTTTTTCTGCGGTACGTGGGCCTCTCACTGCTGTGGCCTCCTCCACCGTGGAGCACAGGCTCCGGATGCGCAGGTCCAGCGGCCATGGCTCACGGGCCCAGCCGCTCCACGGCATGTGGGATCCTCCCGGACCAGGGCACGAACCCACGTCCACTGCATCGGCAGGCAGACTCTCAACCACTGCGCCACCAGGGAAGCCCTGTAGCATCCTTACAGCATAATAGGAGATGGAATTCATAGCACAGTAGTAGACATCTCTCTTTAAGGTATGTATTTGTGGTTGGTATGACTTTGCTCCCAGAGGGCAGTCAGCAAAACAGCATTATGACTGTGTGCAGAAGGATAAAACAAATAAGAAAAAAGTCCTTTGAACTACACAGTTATTAATTTTTGTCAGAGTCTGAAGTCTGTGAATGCTACACTTGTGACCACTTAGTTTAGCTTTATAAATGGCATAAACAGATAGGATTTTCAGGGCATACTTAGGTGAATAATATGAATCCAGAAGAACACTGTTTAGACACACCTTTAGAAGCTGCTCTAGCTTGGCTGTATCAAGCAAAGAATCCCTGTTGGGTGTGGTGCTCTCCATCCTTTCCTATGGAAGTAGCTCTTGTACTGCTAGAAAGTTTATTACATATGACCTGCAAAGGGAGAGAGTTTAAAAAGAAAAGGGCTAAATTTAGTCCAGAGGAATGTCAAATCAAAAAACAATTAGTTTTCCATATGTTCTTTTCCCCATGGGTGCTACTCTGGAGATGGCTTTAACGTATTAGAATTCTATGAATAGCAATAAAAGTTTTCAGTAGTGACATCCAAGCAAGCTAAACTTCTTGCTCTGTGAGCCCAAACACATGGATACATAGTTTCCTTTGAATATCATGAAGTTTACATAGTAATAGTTGATTTTCCCCTTCATGTTTACATGCCCATGTTATAATTTAGAAACTAGAACTACCCAAAGCCAACTTGCGTCAAGTTTCTTAGAATCTCAGAGCCTGAATGCTTGAGTTTGCCTATATTTTGGCATGAAAAATCAGGATCTTTGCCTAGTTAGGAGAAAAAAAAACCCTTCTTATTCCCATCAGAAAACTGGGCAGGTTTTAGTCTTCAATATATTATGTAATTCTCTTAATAGCAGAATACAAGTAAAGAATGTTGGTTAAATTCACAGAGAATATTTCCAAGACTAAAATTTATAAAAGAGATCTCGGGTATTAAGGATAAGGTCCTCAATGATGATACAAGACGTGTAATTGTGAGTTTAGGTTCGGGAAAGATAATGTTATATTCTCCTTGCTATAAAATAATTTACGTGTCAGAAAAATACACTATCAAGAAGTCTTCTAGGAATCCTAGTGGAAAAAAATGTTGGTGATTTTGAGAAACTCAAGGAGAGTGTTTGGGATATTAGAACCCTGAAGATAGGTAAGTATTCCAGGCCTAATAAAGAAGCAAATGGTGAATTCCAAAAATACTGTATCAATGAGCTTCATACTGATTGTAAGCACAATTTCAGGAAGGTCCATTAAGTAGGTGTTTTGAGAGCACTTAGGATAAAAAGCTGGTGGCAGAGATTCACTAAGAGTGAGTCATGCCAAGCTTACCTCAATTACATCGTTACCTGACGGATAGAAAAAAGTAGGCTTTAGACACTGACAGCCCGGATGTTTCCAGGGTGAAGTTATTGTGGGGCTACCATTGCCCTTTGCCTTTGCCCACAGCTTCTCCTAGGGCTGATTCCTGAGGAAAGGATGGCTGATTTTTGATCTAGAAATTTGTTGGTTGGCAAATAAATAAAATAATAAATTATCCTTTAGGGTGCTCTATGCTCAGTTAGTAAATCATATGAATGTGCCCTTAACAGGAAGCAAAAAAAAAAGCTCACACTGCAGACACACAGAGAAGATGTTCTCACATTCTCTTCCATTTAATGTTCTTCAAAAGACCTGTTATTTTGCTTCAGTAATCAGACTGCCAACTACTTGAAAACAGGGACCATATTTTTGTTTCAAAGTACTTATCAAATGTCTTTCACATTATGCGGCTTTAACTTTTAATTATTTGATTATTAGACAGTGCATAGGGTATAAGCCATAGAGGATATACTTTTTACTTTCATAAGAAACATTTTTTATTCCTCTGGTTAATAGAACTCCTATTTTATGTAGGAATTGGATACCATGAGCTTCAGTGGGCCCTCCTTGGCCCTAGAATGAATAGTGATAAATCTAAGTCAATGCTTCTCAGCTCTATCTGATCCAATATCTCCACTTCATAACAAGTTCTTAAATGGCCTGTTCACTACTCTAAAATGTTAGTGAAGACATAACATATGTATTCAAGTCATTAAAAAATGTGATGTCCCAATTAATATAAAGAACTAATTTGAAATCAATTTATAATAAAACATTTTATATGATAAGTTGTGTGTAGTTGTGCCAAAGCCTTTGCATACTTAAGCACAATGAAGGTAATAAAAGTTTCATGTCTGCACCCATATCTGGAATCACCGTAAATGCAAAACAATAGAGCGATGCATGTGAGTTTCATTGGAGAACTCAAATACTGAAAATCCCCATTGTTGACATGATTAATCTAGACTGGCACATGTGAAATATTCTGTTTGCTCCTTATTCCGAGTTGTACTCCACACTTTACCCCACTTCTATCCAAGTAGAATGACCTGTATTGAATATAACAGTGGGCTCCCTTACTCTTTGGCTCTGTCTGTGTTCAAGAGATTAGTGGGGAGGAAGAGAGGGGTCAGGGGTTATTCCACAAGATCCCTCCCTACTAGGTCTCCTTGGCCAATCTGTGTCTCTTAAGAAGGTCATGATCCTTTCTTATCTCAAGGTGGCTTCTTCCCCAGGATTCTCTGCCACTACTGAGCCAGAGTTTCTGTACTACTTACTGTGGTGCCTCTACTCCTATCTCCCCACACCTTTGTAAGTAGCCTCTTTTTAAATCAAGATTTAAGTTATCTTAATTTGAGAATGCTCTTTTTTCTGTACTCATGGGATACAGATTTTTCTTTGAGATAATTATTTTGTTTAAGAATCATGTAGTTCAGACTTTCCTGGGGGTCCAGTGGTTAAGACTGCGTTTCCACTGCAGGGGGCGAGGGTTCGATCCCTGATTGGGGATCCCACATACCTCACGGTCTGGCAAAAAGAAAAAGAATCATGTAATTTGAACAGAGACATTTTGCCATAACCCACAATGCCATTTACCTCCAAAATTACCATGATAATCGCTTTAACGATCAATTTGCATGTTTAAAAAGCATTTTGAACAATGTTACATTACACATCCAATATTAGACTGTATTATTTTAACCATGTATATGTTGTTTGAATCTATAATGTTCTTAAGTATTGATTGTGAAGCAAAGCACATTTATCTGTAATAGGCTCCTACTGATTTTTAATTTTACAAAGATTATATATATATATATATATATTCACCTCCTCTGAATTTTCAGCTTTTGATACTAAGATTATGGAATCTCAAGAGGAAAATGAATCAGTGTCTGATTCTATTCTGGGAATCACGATTTGATCACCCACCCAACCATGTGTGTGAAGTCTTCTCCACATTGCACACATATATAACACCATGCTGACTAATGCTGGAAAAGGGACACCTTCTGTAACATCTTCATGAAATTGTCAATCTCAATACACCTTGGTATTTTCTTTTTAAACAATTCTTTCTTATCTGCTATCAATACTGTCTTCTAAGAGAGGAACAAACAGTAAAAACTAGAACAGAACCTTAATCTAAGTAACTAGCTCCCTTATCTCAAGAACGTTTGTTTCATATAACTAACTTTCCTTCCTTTTCAAGCTTTATTCTTCTTTATCCTTTCCAACACCAGACTTTCCCGTTTGTTCTGTATACCTTTTGAAAAAGACACCTAAAGAAAAAAATAAATTGACATTTCTAATGCAGCTTCAAATTTTACATTGCTATGGAAAAGTATTATCTGCTTATAAAGGAAAAAAACCCCCAAAACAATTAAAACATGAACCAAGAAAACACAGAAGGTAGTGATCACATTTAGTTGTTTACTATGGAATCATCTTTATAATCCATCTGTTTTGATTCCACAGAGCAAAGTGTGAGTAATTAGGAAGTTTCTCCTCATTTTATAGATTCGGGCTCAGAAGCCAGTAAGGCCAGGAAAACACAAATTTTATTTACCTTTTTTGGTATTTGAATTTCGACTTGTGTAAACAGCCACCAGGTGGATGATGGAGACTTATGGAATATATACACAGCCTTCCTACAGCTTTGATAATGTATACATTATAGTATATTTTCCACTCCCTTTTTATTTAAAAAAGGACACTTCATTAAAAAAGATAGCATCATATTAGCAACTCACAAAATTTAAGACACAAGTGTTACCTGAACCAGGTTTTTTCTGCCTGACTCAGGAAGACAAGATGTTGAGCCGCCGAAGTTTGCAGCAAAGATAGTGATTATTCGCAAAGCAGCCAAGCGAGGAACCAGGAAAACAAATTTCAAATCTGCCTCTCTGAAGGTAAGAGGTTCTAAGTATTTAGGGGATAACGCTAACGAAGCAGGGCACCCTGACCCTTCAGAAGCGCGGAAAACGTGATTGGAAAAAGGTGCGGTAACCGCTCTCTGCGCATGCGTAAACAGGCTACAGGCCTCCTCAAGTTCTAAGCATCAAGTTTTCGGCCCTCTGACGTCAAAAGGTCAATGAGCGGACACCCGCGCATGCTCAGTAGAAGGGTTGGTGGTCCTATCTGGTTTTAACCAGCTCCGCTGGAACTAGACGCAGCTGGCTCCAAGTTCCTGAAAAGTAACTCCGGCGAACATCTTATTGTTTAAGCTATCTGCATGCAGCTCGGAGTACTTGCAAGTCTTAAAATGACCTTAATTAGTGAAGGCAGGTGAAATGGATTTAACCTACGGTTTCACAAGGAGAGCAACGTGTTAAAAAGAAAGTTCCTGTGTAAAATTAGTTACCATTGTCGTCAAAAAATTTTAGCCTCTTTAAATGTAAGCCTGGTTTTATCCCAGGTGTGTGGATCTGATGATATTATGCGTTTGAAACTTAAAAAAAAATGGTCTCCATTGGGCATTGCCTACATATCAGCTTTTCTCGATGCCAAATTCTTATTTTTAGCCCTCCTGATGGCAGCAAATCAGGTAGTCAGGAACTCCAGCTTCTGGTACAGTCTTGATTGGTCATAATTAAAGTTGGCTGTGATGAGAGTTCAGACAAGATGCATTAGTGTTCATCTGGGCTTTAAACTGACCGGCTGAGGGATTGCCTGGAGGTGTAACTGGACAAGGTGAGAAGGTTCGGCAAAATTACCAACGCTTTTGAGCTACGGGTTGTTATCAGTCAGGTTTCCGACACCAGGACGCACCGCCATGCGATGGAGAAACAAAGACGGTGAGTTGAGCATTTACTTTTTTCATCTTGGTAGTTAGGTTAGGGAAGTTTGGGTAAATAATTTCCCAGTCTTTATTCCTCTGTGTAACTCAGGGCCAATTTGGGATTGGGCTCAATGGAAAACAGCATTGAGATCTGGTAGAAATAATTGTTGGAGCTTAGGAGACAGTCATGGTGGCCCAAATGATGCTTCTCTTCCCTTTGACATCTAGAGGGTGATTTCTTCTTGCTCCCCACACCCCCCTCCCCGAGTGAATGCTGGGTAGAAGTGAAGGTGGCTACATTGGAGAATGGAAGGAGGTTCTAGCAGAAGTGCAAATGAACTGAGATCTACAAAACTGCCCCTTCGTGGACCAGGGGAGAGGGCTGTGGAAGAAGGCAGAGGAAGAGGGCCAAGAGAACCTCACTGCTTTCTCTACCATGTGAGAGAAATGGTCAGCAATATATATCAATAATTAATTAGAGGCTTTTTAGAAAGTAAGACTTCTAATAGATCCTTTAATAGCTGAAGTCTCTCCTCAGAACTACACATGACCTGTGGACAGATTTTAGTCATCATTAATTATTCATTTATTCAACAAATAGATATTAAGTTCAGAGTCCTAAACCATGCAGGGAATTAAATTTTTAAACAATGAAGGGCACACGCTCTGCCTCATAGGGTAATAAAATCCTAGCTGCTGAGAGAACTAGGGATGCCATATCATATACCTGGGCTCTAATTATAACTGGGACTCTGCTGCTCATCTCTCCCCTTGTTCTTAAAAGCTATTATCATTTGGCTCACTCCCTACCCCTGGCATGGCCAGCCCACTTGTAGATGGACCTCCCTCACCATTACTATCTACCTAAATATTTGTTCATTTTTAAATGTCTGGTTAACTTAAAGCTGAAATGGTCTGTAGTTTGGAACGTGAGACTTGAGGATGAATAATGGCTAAAGTTGTCTTGATTCAAAGACCTTTGGGAGGAGGAAGTTAGTAGCCAAACTCCTTTGAAAATTGTCTCTGTCTTTCACAGGTTTGAAGCTGAAAAATTATTTAATTTCTACATCAGTGATATTTTAATAGGCATTCATGTAAGTCAGTTCTGGTGGGAGTTTATTATCCTCCTCCAATAACAAGTGGTACATTTCTTACTTAAATTCAGTGTAAGGATAAATTCCAGATGGTATATAAAGCTATCTTTTTAAATTACAGCTATAGAATATACCAGGCTGTGTAGGTTTTAGGATATACCAGCTAATTTTCATGCATTTTAACATTTTCAGGAAAACGTTCCTTTTATTTCAGTTTATATGACTTTAAAACTTGTAAGTTACTATCTACCAGTTGAATTACTAACTTAATTCAGCATGCCTAAATTTATTTTCATATTTATCAAATTATCTAGATGCTTTCTCAGAGTCCTCCTATGGCTTTTTGAAAATAAAAGAGAAGTAATAATTTAAAAATTGTGTTTGAAACCAGGATCATATAGTGAAGGGTTGTATATTTTTTTCAGCTGTTCATAATGGATACATTACTTTTTCAGTGTAATAGTTTGTCATTAAAAAAGTCACTCAGCTCTGACTTTTATTTAACAGTGTTTTATAACGTGAATCTAGGCAGTGAGAGGGTATATGCCATCATCTATAGTTTACTAGAAAGTGCCAGTCATCAACCTTGAATGCGTATCGCTGACCACGGAACGTTTCTTCAGCTGCCAGGAGTTATCCCAGATTTTGAGGTTGGAACAAGAGCTAATTTGGTATCTGTGCGTCTATAATGATAAACTACTTGGCATTTGAATGTATTAATATAAAACCTAGAATAGTTCAAGGATAGTTGGATAATTTCTCCCGTCAAGAATGTGTATCATTTCCAAGAGATTTAAGAGTGAACTACCTTAAAACCCCAAATAATAAATTGAGTCTCCGGGGTGGCCTTAGAACTGCCTGTCTCAATGGAAGCTTCTCCAGAAGAAGGACAAATCTTCCAATCTCTAGATGGTGTCTTCTAAGTTGGCTTTAAGGGATAAGTGGTAAATCTCTGGTTTAAATACACATGGCATCCCATATCAGTCTCTATCTCTACTATCTACCTGTGTGAATAAAACATGATGGCAGCAATGATGGCCGTCATGGGGCAAGTGGCTAATTAGACTTTTTAGTATCAAAGATCCTTTTGTTATTAGATGATCGGGGTAGTCTTATAATAGTACCCATAACTTGCTGCACACTTGTCTATTTTGATTCCTTTTTTTTTTAACATCTTTATTGGGGTATAATTGCTTTACAATGGTGTGTTAGTTTCTGTTTTTATAACAAAGTGAATCAGTTATACATATACATATTTTCCCATATCTCTTCCCTCTTGCGTCTTCCTCCCTCCCACCTTCCCTATCCCACCCCTCCAAGCTGTCAAAAGCACCGAGCCGATATCCCTGTGCCATGCGGCTGCTTCCCACTAGCTATCTACCTTACGTTTGGTAGTGTATATATGTCCATGCCTCTCTCTCGCCCTGTCACAGCTCACCCTTCCCCCTCCCCATATCCTCAAGTCCGTTCTCCAGTAGGTCTGTGTCTTTATTCCTGTCTTACCCCTAGGTTCTTCATGACATTTTTTTTCCCTTAAATTCCATATATATGTGTTACATATGGTATTTGTCTTTCTCTTTCTGACTTACTTCACTCTGTATGACAGACTCTAGGTCTATCCACCTCATTACAAATAGCTCAATTTTGTTTCTTTTTATGGCTGAGTAATATTCCATTGTATATATGTGCCACATCTTCTTTATCCATTCATCCGATGATGGGCACTTAGGTTGTTTCCATCTCTGGGCTATTGTAAATAGAGCTGCAATGAACATTTTGGTACATGACTCTTTCAGTTTTCTGGTTTTCTCAGGGTATATGCCCAGTAGTGGGATTGCTGGGTCATATGGTAGTTCTATTTGTAGTTTTTTAAGGAACCTCCATACTGTTCTCCATAGTGGCTGAACCAATTCACATTCCCACCAGCAGTGCAAGAGTGTTCCCTTTTCTCCACACCCTCTCCAGCATTTATTGTTTCTAGATTTTTTGATGATGGCCATTCTGACTGGTGTGAGATGATATCTCATTGTAGTTTTGATTTGCATTTCTCTAATGATTAATGATGTTGAGCATTCTTTCATGTGTTTGTTGGCAGTCTGTATATCTTCTTTGGAGAAATGTCTATTTAGGTCTTCTGCCCATTTTTGGATTGGGTTGTTTATTTTTTTGTTATTGAGCTGCATGAGCTGCCTGTAAATTTTAGAGATTAATCCTTTGTCAGTTGATTCATTTGCAAATATTTTCTCCCATTCTGAGGGCTGTCTTTTGGTCTTGTTTATGGTTTCCTTTGCTGTGCAAAAGCTTTGAAGTTTCATTAGGTCCCATTTGTTTATTTTTGTTTTTATCTCCATTACTCTAGGAGATGGGTCAAGAAGGATCTTGCTGTGATTTATGTCATAGAGTGTTCTGCCTATGTTTTCCTCTAAGAGTTTGATAGTTTCTGGCCTTACATTTAGGTCTTTAATCCATTTTGAGCTTATTTTTGTGTATGGTGTTAGGGAGTGATCTAATCTCATACTTTTACATGTACCTGTCCAGTTTTCCCAGCACCACTTATTGAAGAGGCTGTCCTTTCTCCACTGTATATTCCTGCCACCTTTATCAAAGATAAGGTGACCATATGTGCATGGGTTTATCTCTGGGCTTTCTATCCTATTCCATTGATCTATCTTTCTGTTTTTGTGCCAGTACCATACTGTCTTGATTACTGTAGCTTTGTAGTATAGTCTGAAGTCAGGCAGCCTGATTCCTCCAGCTCCATTTTTTGTTCTCAAGATTGCTTTGGCTATTCGGGGTCTTTTGTGTTTCCATACAAATTGTGAAATTTTTTGTTCTAGTTCTGTGAAAAATGCCAGTGGTAGTTTGATAGGGATTGCATTGAATCTATAGATTGCTTTGGGTAGTAGAGTCATTTTCACAATGTTGATTCTTCCAATCCAAGAACATGGTATATCTCTCCATCTGTTTGTATCATCTTTAATTTCTTTCATCAGTGTCTTATAATTTTCTGCATACAGGTCTTTTGTCTCCTTAGGTAGGTTTATTCCTAGATATTTTATTCTTTTTGTTGCAATGGTAAATGGGAGTGTTTTCTTGATTTCACTTTCAGATTTTTCATCATTAGTATATAGGAATGCCAGAGATTTCTGTGCATTAATTTTGTATCCTGCTACTTTACCAAATTCATTGATTAGCTCTAGTAGTTTTCTGGTAGCATCTTTAGGATTCTCTGTGTATAGTATCATGTCATCTGCAAACAGAGACAGCTTTACTTCTTCTTTTCCGATTTGGATTCCTTTTATTTCCTTTTCTTCTTTGATTGCTGTGGCTAAAACTTCCAAAACTGTGTTGAATAAGAGTGGTGAGAGTGGGCAACCTTTTCTTTTTCCTGATCTCAGTGGAAATGCTTTCAGTTTTTTACCATTGAGGATGATGTTGGCTGTGGGCTTGTCATATATGGCCTTTATTATGTTGAGGTCGGTTCCATCTATGCCTACTTTCTGGAGAGTTTTTATCATAAATGGGTGTTGAATTTTGTCGAAAGCTTTCTCTGCATCTATTGAGAATATCATATGGTTTTTCTCCTTCAATTTGTTAATATAGCTTATCACATTGATAGATTTGCGTATATTGAAGAATCCTTGCATTCCTGGAATAAACCCCACTTGATCATGGTGTATGATCCTTTTAATGTGCTGTTGGATTCTGTTTGCTAGTATTTTGTTGAGGATTTTTGTATCTATGTTCATCAGTGATATTGGCCTGTAGTTTTCTTTCTTTGTGACATCCTTGTCTGGTTTTGGTATCAAGGTGATGGTGGCCTCGTAGAATGAGTTTGGGAGTGTTCCTCCCTCTGCTATATTTTGGAAGAGTTTGAGAAGGATAGGTGTTAGCTCTTCTCTAAGTGTTTGATAGAATTCGCCTGTGAAGCCATTAGGTCCTGGACTGTTGTTTGTTGGAAGATTTTTAATCACAGTTTCAATTTCCATGCTTGTGATTGGTCTCTTCATATTTTCGATTTCTTCCTGGTTCAGTCTCGGCAGGTTGTGCTTTTCTAAGGATTTGTCCATTTCTTCCAGGTTGTCCATTTTATTGGCATAGAGTTGCTTGTAGTAATCCCTCATGATCCTTTGTGTTTCTGCAGTGTCAGTTGTTACTTTTCCTTTTTCATTTCTGATTCTATTGATTTGAGTCTTCTCCCTTTTTTTCTTGATGAGTCTGGCTAATGGTTTATCTATTTTGTTAATCTTCTCAAAGAACCAGCTTTTAGTTTCATTGATCTTTGCTATTGTTTCCTTCATTTCTTTTTCATTTATTTCTGATCTGATTTTTATGATTTCTTTCCTTCTGCTAACTCTGGGGTTTTTTTGTTCTTCTTTCTCTAATTGCTTGAGGTGCAAGGTTAGGTTGTTTATTCGAGATGTTTCCTGCTTCTTAAGGTGGGCTTGTATTGCTATAAACTTCCCTCTTAGAACTGCTTTTGCTGCATCCCATAGGTTTTGGGTCGTTGTGTCTCCATTGTCATTTGTTTCTAGGTATTTTTTAATTTCCTCTTTGATTTCTTTAGTGATCACTTCGTTATTAAGTAGTGTATTGTTTAGCCTCCATGTGTTTGTATTTTTTACAGATCTTTTCCTATAATTGATATCTAGTCTCATGGTGTTGTGGTGAGAAAAGATACTTGATACAATTTCAATTTTCTTAAATTTACCAAGGCTTGATTTGTGACCCAAGATATGATCTATCCTGGAGAATGTTCCATGAGCACTTGAGAAAAATGTGTATTCTGTTGTTTTTGGATGGAGTGTCCTATAAATATCAATTAAGTCCATCCTGTTTAATGTATCATTTAAAGCTTGTGTTTCCTTATTTATTTTCATTTTGGATGATCTGTCCATTGGTGAAAGTGGGGTGTTGAAGTCCCCTACTATGAATGTGTTACTGTCGATTTCCCCTTTTATGGCTGCTAGTTTTTGCCTTATGTATTGAGGTGCTCCTATGTTGGGTGCATAAATATTTACAATTGTTATATCTTCTTCTTGGATCGATCCCTTAATCATTATGTAGTGTCCTTCTTTGTCTCTTCTGATAGTCCTTATTTTAAAGTCTATTTTGTCTGATATGAGAATTGCTACTCCAGCTTTCTTTTGGTTTCCATTTGCATGGAATATCTTTTTCCATCCCCTTACTTTCAGACTGTATGTGTGTCTAGGTCTGAAGTGGGTCTCTTGTAGACAGCATATATATGGGTCTTGTTTTTGTATCCATTCAGCCAATCTGTGTCTTTTGGTGGGAGCATTTAGTCCATTTACATTTAAGGTAATTATCGATATGTATGTTCCTATTTCCATTTTCTAAATTGTTTTGTTCGTTATTATAGGTCTTTTCCTCCTCTTGTGTTTCTTGCCTAGAGAAGTTCCTTCAGCATTTGTTGTAAAGCTGGTTTGGTGGTGCTGAACTCTGTCAGCTTTTGCTTGTCTGTAAAGGTTTTAATTTCTCCATCAAATCTGAATGAGATCCTTGCTGGGTAGAGTAATCTTGGTTGCAGGTTTTTCTCCTTCATCACTTTCAGTATGTCCTGCCACTCCCTTCTGGCTTTCAGAGTTTCTGCTGAGAGATCAGCTGTTAACCTTATGGGGATTCCCTTGTATGTTATTTGTTGTTTTTTCCTTGCTGCTTTTAATATGCTTTCTTTGTATTTAATTTTTGACAGTTTAATTAATATGTGTCTTGGCGTATTTCTCCTTGGATTTATCCTGTATGGGACTCTCTGTGCTTCCTGGACTTGATTAACTATTTCTTTTCCCATATTAGGGAAGTTTTCAACTATAATCTCTTCAAATATTTTCTCAGTCCCTTTCTTTTTCTGTTCTTCTTCTGGGACCCCTATAATTTGAATGTTGGTGTGTTTAATGTTGTCCCAGAGGTCTCTGAGACTGTCCTCAGTTCTTTTCATTCTTTTTTCTTTATTCTGCTCTGCAGTAGTTATTTCCACTATTTTATCTTCCAGGTCACTTATCCATTCTTCTGCCTCAGTTATTCTGCTATTGATCCCATCTAGAGTATTTTTCATTTCATTTATTGTGTTGTTCATCATTGTTTGTTTCAGCTTTAGTTCTTCTAGGTCCTTGTTAAATGTTTCTTGCATTTTGTCCATTCTGTTTCCAAGATTTTGGATCATCTTTACTGTCATTATTCTGAATTCTTTTGCAGGTAGACAGCCTATTTCCTCTTCATTTGTTAGGTCTGGTGCATTTTTATCTTGCTCCTTCATGTGCGGTGTGTTTTTCTGTCTTCTCATTTTGCTTCTCTTACTGTGTTTGGGGTCTCCTTTTTGCAGGCTGCATGTTTGTAGTTCCCGTTGTTTTTGATGTCTGTCCCTAGTGGCTAAGGTTGGTTCAGTGGGTTGTGTAGGCTTCCTGGTGGATGGGACTAGTGCCTGTGTTCTGGTGGATGAGGCTGGATCTTGTCTCTCTAGTGGGCAGGTCCACGTCTGGTGGTGTGTTTTGGGGTGTCTGTGGACTTATTATGATTTTAGGCAGCCTCTCTGCTAATGGGTGGGGTTGTGTTCCTGTTTTGCTAGTTGTTTTTCATAGGTTGTTCAGCACTGTAGCTTGCTGGTCGTTGAGTGAAGCTGGGTGCTGGTGTTGAGATGGAGATCTCTGGGAGATTTTTGCCATTTGATATTATGTGGAGCTGGAGGTCTCTTGTGGACCAGTGTCCTGAAGTTGGCTCTCGTACCTCAGAGGCACAGCTCTGACTCCTGGCTGCAGCACCAAGAGCCTTTCGTCCACACGGCTCAGAATAAAAGGGAGAAAAAGTAGAGAGAAAGAATTAGGAGAAGTAGGAAGGAAGAAAGAAAGAAAGAAAGGAAGGAGGGAAGGAAGGAAGGAAGGAAGAAAGAAGAAAAGGAAAGAAGGAAAGAAAGGAGGGAGGGAGCCAGGAAGGAAGGAAGGAAGGAGGGAAGGAAGGAAAAAAGAAAGAAAGAAGATACAGCAAAATAAAATAAAGTATAATAAAGTTATTAAATTAAAAAATAATTATTTAGAGGAAAAAAGGGACGGATAGAACCTTAGGACAAATGGTGGAAGCAAAGCTATACAGACAATATCTTACACAGAAGCGTACACCTACACCCTCACAAAAAGAGGTAAAGGGGAAGTCATAAATTTTGCTCTCAAAGTCCACCTCCTCAATTTGGGATGATTCGTTGTCTAAAGGAGGGAAGGAAGGAAGGAAGGAAGGAAATAAATAAATAAATAAATAAATAAATAAAGTATAATAGTTATTAAAATTATTAAGAAAAAAATTAAAAAAAATAAACGGACGGATAGAACCCTGGGACAAATGGTGGAAGCAAAGCTGTACAAAGTCTCACACAGAAGCATACACATACACACTCACGAAAAGGGGAAAAAATCATAGATCTTGCTCTAGAAGTCTGCCTCCTCAATTTGGGATGATTCGCTGTCTATTCATGTATTCCACAGAGGCAGGGTACATCAAGTTGATTGTGGAGCTTTAATCCGCTGTTTCTGAGGCTGCTGGGAGAGATTTCCCTTTCTCTTTGTTCTCACAGCTCACAGGGGCTCAGCTTTGGGTTTGGCCCCGTCTCTGTGTGTTGGTCACAGGAGGGAGTCTGTTTTTTGCTCAGACAGGACGGGGTTAAAGGAGCCGCTGACTCGGGGGCTCTGGCGCACTCAGGCCGGGGGCAGGGAGGGGCACGGAGTGCGGGGCGGGCCTGCGGCGGCAGAAGTCGGCGTGACGTTGCAGCAGCCTGAGGCCCGCCGTGTGTTCTCCCTGAGAAATTGTCCCTGGATCCCGGGAACCTGGCAGTGGCGGGCTGCACAGGCTCCCCGGAAGAGGGGTGTGGATAGTGACCTGTGCTCGCACACAGGCCCCTTGGTGGCGGCAGCAGCAGCGTTAGCGTCTCCCGCTCGTCTCTGGGGTCCGTGCTTTTAGCCGTGGCTCGCGCCGTTCTCTGGGGTCCGCGCTTTTAGCCGCGGCTCGCGCCCGTTTCTGGAGTTCCTTTAGGCAGCGCTCTTAAAACCACTCTCCTCGCGCACCAGGAAACACAGAGGCAAGAAAAAGTCTCTTGCCTCCTCAGCAGGTGCAGCCTTTTCCCCGGACTCCCTCCCGGC
>NW_006780914.1:125332-142802 GCF_000442215.2 Lipotes vexillifer | reverse complement strand
TCCGCGCTTTTAGCCGCGGCTCGCGCCCGTCTCTGGAGCTCCTTTAAGCAGCGCTCTTAATCCCCTCTCCTCGCGCACCAGGAAACAAAGAGGGAAGAAAAAGTCTCCTGCAGCTCCAGACCTTTTCCCGGACTCCCTCCCGATAGCCGTGGTGCACTAACCCCTTCAGGCTGTGTTCACGCAGCCAACCCCAGTCCTCTCCCTGATTCCTTTTTTTTTTTAAGTGAATTTTAAATGTACAGGTTTCACGCTCTTGATTCACACATATGCGTCATTTATTAGAATAGTCATGCTTTTGAATATCTTTTCCTTTGATAACATAACTAGGTATCAAGCTATTCATGTTTTTTTTAATTTTCAGAAAAATGATACTCATATATCACTAGATGAAGAAATGCTTGATATAAATTTTATTCTTGTGACCCTTAAAAGTGTTTTCAATCTACATTGTTTATTTTTGAATAATTGTACATAATTGTAATGGCTGTTCCTACTAGTCAGACACGTGTGTGGTTAACATTTAAAAGTGCATTGTAAATGAAAATATGGTTGAGTAGAAATAGTATTCTGCAAGTATTGCTCTAATTATTCAGGACTGCTGATTTTCCACAGATTGAAGATCCTAGATCTGTCTTTATCTTGCAACTTTGGATCATAGGAACTTCTCATTATAATGAGCCAAGGGCCTCTTTGATAATTAATGATAATGCTTCTGAATAACCACTTAGGACACAGCTAATTTGGAATGGGATTTTGAAAAGAAAATTACATATTTCTCTTTAATTAGATGGGCACTATTCATTTACACCCCATATACACAACCAACTTCAGTTTGTCCCTGGAAGAAAGCTTTAATTTTGCATGTCCAATCCACAAAACAAGGTGTTAATAAGCTACATCTTTATTCTCACTTTTAAGTGACTTCTTTTTAATCATAGTACAACACAACTACAGTTTGTATGGAAATAAAAACATATTTCACAGTCAGGTTCCTTAAGGGGATCATTTACTTCAGTCATATTCAGGATATATATACTTTTACAGTAGCAACAGGAATTCATAACTATTTGTTACATTATGCAGTCCTCCTTGAAGACGTCTCTAAATTACATTTCCCTTGTTATATAGCTAGTTTTCATGTATTCACGAATGAAGTACATTATAATTATTAATGTAGAAACATAGCATAAAGTTTAGAATATAAATAGCTTCACTTCAACAAAGAACATGCTGAATGAATTTTATTGGTTCTCAGATTTACCATAGAAGAAATAAAACACCCTTATGAAAATTTCCCAGCACTTAAGTCCATTTAAGGTCTATTTCATATGCCCTTAAGTTCTTCAGTTGTTATTGCCAGTAAAAGGAGAGCACCTGATAATAAAACCATTCTTCTCTCATAATCTTCTTATGAGTACATGGAAGAATACTGTCTCCATTCTGGTTGGGAACACTGCCTCTCTGTCTCCTTAGAGTTTGTGTGGCTGTGAGGAGAAAATGTTTGTTAATTGTGCTTCCTGTAAAGTAAGGTCTCAATGGTTGAAGGTCAGTCAACAAACTTTTATCTTCATACTGTCTTGCAATTGCCAGCTGGCTTCTATTTAGATGTTGTGATACTGTGATTTATAAATATATTTTGGTTTTTGTCCATGGTTCCTGGCTTACAGCTCCCCAAACCCTAGGAATTTCCTGACCAATAAGAGCATTTTTTATATTTGGTCTCTTGTCCTCAGTTCCTGAAATTGCTTCAGAGCAATAAAGGTGAAATGGGTGTCATGTTATTCATAACAAGAACCTTTCAAGCACACCTGAGTTTAGGTTAATGAAGTGACTTCTGGGAATCCCCTTAAAGATGACTGTGGTTGCCGGGGGAACTTACCAGGAACAGAGAGTTGGAACTTTCAGTCCCATATCTCGTTTTCTGGGAGGTTGATTCAGTCAACCTCATTAGAATGAGTATGTAATGAAGCCTCATAAAAAAATCAGTAAAGGATGGGATTCAGAGAGCTTCTGGGTTGGTGAACACGTGGAGATTTGGGGAGAGTAGTGCACTTGGAGAGCGTGAAAGCTTTTTACCATACCTTACTCTCTGCATATCTTCATCTGGCTGTTGATTCCTATCCTTTGATATTCTTTGTAATAAACCCATAGCCTAGTGAGTAAATTGGTTTCCTGAGTTATGTGAGTTATGTGAGCTTTTCTGACAAATTAGTCGAAACCAAGGGAGGGGGTCATGAGAACATTTGATTTATAGCCAGTTGGTCAGAAACATGGGTGACAGTGTGGACTTGCAATTGGCATCTGAAGTTAGGGGGCAGTTTTGTGAGACTGAGCCCTTAGCCGGTGGGATCTGATGCTATCTCTGGGTAAGTAGTACCAGATTTGAGTTGAATTGTAGGATGCCTAGCTGGTGTCAGAATTGCTTGGTGTGGGGAAAAACTCACACTTTGGAATTGGGTGCAGAATCCTTAGATGTTGAAACATAAATGTTAGCTTTCTTCCTTTATAAGGACTGACATATGTTCCAAAAATTGTATTGATACTGTTTCTTTTAATTATCATACTCATTTTTCCAATTAGTGTTATTGTTTCCATGCTTTGAAAGATTCACTAACTGGCTGTAGATTTCATAGCTCACAAGAGGAAGAGACCACAGTGGAAGTCAGGTTTGTGGAACTCAGGTTTGTCAGGCTCAACAAGTCACATGCTTTCATATCTTTGTACTGAATAGAGAACCAAAATTTTGTGCAAGCAGAGAACCAAAATTTTCAATCAGAAAAATTAATTATCTTTAAACTTTGAAGATAAAATAGCAAAGTCTCAACTCATGACTAAATTTAAAAGTAGTGACATGAGTATCTAGGACATATGTCTAGTGACACAGCAGTGTAAGGTTGCTGTGAATACCTGGCCAGAAATCTCCCTCATGGTTCCCAAATCGTATGTACAGCTGCATTTAGTGAGAGTTACATGAATCATTAATTATCAGGCTCTGAAAACTGAATTATCAAAGGAAGGTTAAGATTGTCAACAACAAAGATCTTGTCTAAATAATAAGAAAAATATATTAAACAGAGAACTCTATTCTCCAGGCAGTCTGCTTAACAATTCATCTTGCTCAATGTTATCAAATATGACAACTGAAAAAATTACAAAATGTCTTTTAACTGTGCACAATGTAGTTGGCCATACTTCCTCTTGGGAATTAAAATGGCAGATTTTCTGTCAAAGCTTTTTGCCATTCTCTTGCAGTTTCCACTTCTGGAGAGATCTAGAATGAGGATGATTTAGATAAAATAGCAATTTTTCAATTTGGAAGTAATTTTTAAGAAACTAAAAAAAATCCAAATCCTAAAATCACTAAATCCTAATTGATAAATCCAATCATCTGTCCCTCATATATTAACAATTTTTAATCCTGGCTCAATGTAACTGTCCCACACACTCCTGTCTTAATTCTAGTTTATGTCAATATAGTATTGTCATGGATGACCCTTTGCATGAACTGAATCTCTGTCTTAGTTCCTTGAATTCCTCTACTCCAGTGACAATGTTTCTACTACTCAGAACACTTCTGATACCAGCTGTATGGGATTTTTTCCTCACAACAGCCAATTCTCTACTCTCCAGAGATCAACTGGGTGTCCTACAATTCAATTCAACTTTGAAACTATTTACTTGCAGTTAGTGTCAGCCCCACAAGTTAAGGACAGTCCCACAAGACTGCCCTCCATTTCAGACACCAATGGTGAGTTTAGAGCTTCTGTACTTCTGACACACCAGCTATAAATCAGGGGTTCCTACAACTCCCTCCACAGGTTTGATAATGCCTAGTCTTGGTGTATTACCCTACCAGCAGCTTGAGGTGTTCAGTAACCCAGAAGCTCTCCAAACCCCATTGTTTAGGGGGTTTTATAGTTTTCATTACATAGGTGTGATTGATTAAATCATTGTTCAAGGTAATGATGACCTCTCCAGAGTTCAGGGGGCAGGGATGAAAATTCCAACACTCTCTGATTGTGCCTTGGTCTTTCTGGTGACCAGCACTCATCCTGAAGCAGTCTAGAAGCCTCCCCGCTATACTAGTCATCTCATTAGATGTAAACTTAGAATAACCTCACCTACAGTTGAAATACTTTTCTTACCCCTATCACTCAGAAAACTACAAGGTTTTAGGATCTCTGTGCTAGGATCTAGGGACAGAAACCAACTGTATATTTCTTACTGTATCACAATATCACACCACCCTGTCTTGTTCACTCTCTCGTACAGGACCTACCCTAGATCTGTGGTTCTAATTACTGTGGGTGTGTGTCCCTGAAATTGTGTTAAAATAGAGACTCCTGGACCCTGTCCTTGGAGTTTCTGGGTCAGTAGATCTCGGGGGGAGACTGAGAGTATGTAGTTCTAACAAGTCCCCAGGTGATGCTGATGCTGCATGTCCAGAGGCCACACTTTTCAGAATGACTCTCTAAGACATTGCCTCAACAGTAACTCGCCATGCTCACAATTATGTGTAACCCAGTCTCAGAGCTCTTCCTTTAATCATTTCTTTAGGTACTTACTTTACAATCTTTCAATCTCTCTGGGATCTCCAAATTACTCTCTTAACACATCAACATGACCCTTACTCCTTTGATGTCCTGTCTTCTTTTCCTGCCTGAATTCCATGGTCAGTCATTCCCTTGCATATACCTTCAACTTCCGTGTTTCTCTTTCACTTTTTTGAACCAGCTTGGAAAATAATCAGTCCTAGTTAGATCCAAATTTCCATCTAACCTTCCTTTATTCCTGAGAAAATGGATGTATGGAGTAAAGCATGCTGTCATCTTGCATGTAAATTTATAACTGAGAACCTCAGAGCTGCCTATCAGTCAATCATCTAGATATGCCCCAATCCATTCACTGTCTAATTCACCTAGGTAATAGTTTTTCATCTTTTCCTGTCTCTTACATTTTCAACACCTGCCCAGAAACCATTCTTTTTGGTTCCTACTTCCCTGAGAACATTGAATCAAGCAGAAGAGAACTTTCATAGACTCCTAAAACCACTTATACCAACTTTACTGTATCTGTACCCATATAGATTGCCTTCTCCCCATTGTTACACATGAACTACCTGGCCCCTACCTGTACATTGTCTCATCATCCTTATTTTACAGATGAAGGTAATGAGAATGGAGTTAAAGTTATTTTCTCATAACATAGCTTAGATTCAAACCCATGGAGTCTGTTTCTGGGACTCAAAATCAGTGCATTGGAAGGGGAGGACCTATGAGAAAACCAGTGCTGGAAAAATGCTGGATGAATCTGCTGACTGAGAAAACACTTACTTCTATGAGCCCCTTGAAATAGACCTTTGACATTCTCATCTGGACCAAATTCAGTCACTCCAGAGAGCTGACAAGGGTTTGAGATTTCTAAGCTCAATGAACAAATACCCTCACTCAGAAAGTAGAGATAAAAGGCTTAACAGGCTCGTTATCTTAAGGACATTTAAATCCCTTTGGCTGCAGTTTATATGGAGTTATATCTGTACATTCTGATAATCTAAAATCCTTAAAAAGTATTCTAATAGCCTTGAGTGACCAACTTTTTTTAAAGCACAGATGTAATTGTCTATGTTATGGGAACATAACACATATTTTTATATAAAAAGAGACTGAGTTAACATTACAGAAAAAAAAATAAAACATACTTCATTGGTCAAATGCAGTTTTAATAACTGTCTGCTACCTGATCATTTCCAATCTATAACAGTGGGAAGGGTGGGGAGGGAACCCAGAACTTTCCCAGATGCCTGAAGTTAGGGAAAAGTTTATATCCATGGAAGAAAAGGGCTCAGAAAGGGAAGCTTGAGGACATAGAAAATAAACCTGAAAAGTGTTATCTTTTTGAGAAAATGTTGATTCCATGCAAGAACAACTGATTGTGTGAAGATAACTGTCATTCATATCTGTCAGTGTGCTCAGCAATAATTTAATGTATATGCTCTTTTCAAACAGTAGCTTAAAGTTTTGTTTCTGAGAAATTTATCAATCAAAATCTTTAAAACACATCCTTAAAATGCAAAAACTGTCAAATATTGTCAGATAACTCTACATATAAATAACTTTATGCAAATGTACATGCTCCATGACAACAATGCCGCTGGTGGCTGGTGGTTTTGGTTTTATTTCATTTTGTCATATAATGACAAATCTAGTTAAAATGCAACTTCTGAACTGAATTTCAGAATAAGTATCTCAGAGATCAATGTATACATAGTCTAATCTTTAAAAATAAATCTTCTCTAGTTTCTTAAAATATTACATAGGCTCTGACTTTGCTTGTACCCTGAAAAAACTATCTAGATTTATGTACAGTAATGCAAATTGGACACTCTGAATGTCTGCTCTGTTTTGGTGGCTCTTTAATTACTATAAAATACTTACAAAAATAAATTGGTTGACAAATGGAAAATTTTAACATTATGCACTAATTTTTTACTCTGTGTTTTCAACCCTTAAAACAGATGCATATACTTGAACTGACATTCATTTTACAATATCATAATATATTTTAGGCTTTTCATCTTCAGCTGCAGAATTCCCCCATTCTTTTAATTATGTTAACAGCGTTGAGTCACCCAGCATTGCCCATCCACCTCCACTAATTCACAACTCTTATATTTCTCCAGAGGATGCATTTCCATAGTTCTGCCTTGTTATAAGGTTTATTCTTTTCCTTCCATTTTTTTGACTGTCATCCAAATTTTTTTGGCTTTATCAGGGATTTTCACTTTATTGTTTGTCACTTCCTTTTTTCCCCTAGCTTTTCATAATTTACTGCAGTTGTATCTGCCTAGGCTTTTAGTTCCCTTACAGATTTGTTTTTAAGACTTCAAACTTTTTCATTTTATTTTTAGCTCATGAAACTTGCAAAAGTCTGTACCCTTTTGATTTTCACTTGCTTCATTGACACGTTCTTGTGTTTTGTTTTCATTTTAAAATACCAGAATGTAAAATGTCTCAGTGGCTTGGTGAGTGGAATAGTTTATTTTTAATTTCAAAAAACCTTTACTTTTTGTGAGATATTTGCTTATAGGTTAAAACCTTGTGTACAAATTCCTAAAAAAAGAAAAAAAATTAAATCTCTGGGGAGTTCTCTGACATTCTTTTATTGTTCAGTGCAGCCATTGGTGCAATATTTTTATTCTCCCACTCGGGAAATAACTAACAAAGATGTGTTGTTATTAGTTGCATCTAAATGTGAATGTATTCAGTTAGATATTATTAAAATGCCATTAAACTTAAGTGGATGTGGAAAAGCATGAAACAAAAAAGTATATATTTTAACTTTATTCATATTAGACTTCTTTTCTCTTCTGAAAATGAAGAGCAATCAGTGGTGTGCTGGCAAACTGGCTAGGAGAGGAGGGAAGCCCTCATTCACAGAGCTAGCCCATTTCTATGCTGTGGATACTATCACCACGCCCAATTTCAAGCTACTGGTAGTTTGACAACCAGCTCACAAAATTGCTGAAAATTTAATTATCAGCTGACACAAGTGGGTACAGGCCAGCACAAGCCAGCTCCAGCACAAAGCAGAAAACAGTTATTAACTTTTACTAGGGCACGGATATCTTTGAACATATATTGAGTCTGGGACCCTCAAACAATAAAAAATGCTTGTAAACAGATTTTGACAAGCCTTTGCCATTCTACTGATGAATCCCTGTATAAGAGTCCCCTTTCTGTGTGTCCTTGTAATTTAAAGGTTTTAAGCATTATGACTTACAAATGATAACTTACTACTTAATCTTAGCAGTTTGGCTTTCATATTTTGGGAGCCAGATATTTAACTGCAGCATTAACAACTGTAGTTTCTCAGAGGAACTAAGGAACTGTCAAAAGAAAGGGGCCTTCATCTCCAAATAGTATATTCCTCTTCTTCCTGAAGCTCACTATGTTAAATATTAGTTTTCTTTCACAGATTATGTATGATTTTTGTACTTCCAGTTTTGGGACTCTTTTTGACCATTATTTCTATCAGATAATGTGAATAAAAGAGCAACTTTTGCTTGCTGGTGTATTGAAAAAGCAAATTTTTCTTTTCATATTTTGATAATTTTGTCAAAGTACAAAATTATAAGTTAAATTAATTGAAGATTTGAAATTTTCTGCTCTACTGTTATAAAAATAAATTCTAGATGTCTTCCGTGTAAAGAATAGCCACAAAAGAATAAGGTAATTCTCAAATGCTGCTTCAGTGATTCTTTGCTTATAGTGTATCTAATTAAAAGGCAAGACTCTCCATTTCAAGTTTTATATGCATCAGTTAATTGATTAGAAAGTAAATTCTTATTAACCATATAATCTGGAGTCAAGAAACTTATTTAAAAAATCACTTTAATTTTTCATTGCTGATAAGTTTGAGAATTTAGATCTCAACTTACTGTGATGAATTTATTTACTTTTTGCTGACAGGACAGTATCTTGAAATTAGTTCCAAGTCATTTCTAAATCCGTAGTGTATCAAAGTCTCCTCATTATGCTTTGGATGTTATGGTAGATAAATGGTATCTTCACAAAGATACATTCATTCTCATATTGAAAATACCTACTTAAAATTCTGCATGGATAGTTTTATTGAAAAAATATGTAGGCAAGCCTTTAATTATACACAAAGACTTGGAACAAATTCTTATAAGAAACATAGCATGCCTTCCATTAAACATATACATTTCATACAAAGTTACTGAAAGTCTTCCTGAGGTTAAACAGTAAATCTTAGAAATTTAACCACTCTCTTCCCCCAAAGGTAATTTTTTTTTCCTCTATGACACACACAGGGCATACACTCAGATCTTAGCCTACTTTAAATAACTAGACAGCATTTTTTGCTTCTTAAAAATCTAGTTGCTGAGAGTAAGTTGCTCAATTATTGTCCTCAATTTCTTTTTGTTTTATTTTGTAATTATTCTATTTTGGTTCTCCTTTAGAATTATGAAATATCTCGAGTCAGAAAATGCAGAGAATATATAAATGAGTGAGAATGCATCCTGCCATAGAACTGAATCTGGAAAACGTATTTTGTTACAGACTATACCTTGAATTTTAAGCAGCATTTTATGCAAGGCACATGAAGCATTTTCCAGCTCATTTATTTCACAATCGTATAGAATTTATTGCTCTGTTTTTGGAAAAGAGATTCAGCAGATAAGTTATCACTTTATTTCTTACATTTATAACTTCGAGTTATAAACTCTATTCTAAACTCATCAATTTATATGGATTAATATTCTAAATATTAATCCATATTTTGATTTTGATATTCTAAACTCATCAGTTTATATGGATTAATGAGTCTTCACATGTATAATTCACAATTTTTTTTCCAGTTTAAAAATACAAATAGTAACTATACATGGACAAAAATGTTTAAAAAACTAAAAAAATATGGTCAATTGGTCAAAAAGAAACCCATAAACATGCCTTAAAATTCTTAATATCTTGAGGACCAGAATGGATTGAAACAAACATTTCAGGGGTGGGGGGCTACTAAAAAGCTGAAATATGTGACAAATACATTTATCATTGTTATTATATAGAAGACTTAGCCTGGCATTTTAATGAATCCTCAATTTCTCTGAAAGCATACTGGGTGGTAGGATTGCAATTTCAAGAGAGCTCCTTCTACAAGTGTCATTCCTATGACTGGTATGAAAGAATTGTCCTCCTCATTCACTATAGTGGGATCAAGAAATCGGAGTCAAATTCTTACCAAGAAGTCTTAGAGCAGTTTCTTCTGTATAAAAATATGAGCCATATTGCTTATTCAAGTTGTAACTAGAAAATTCTCTTTATTCCCTCTGCCACATGAAACATGCACAGTCACTTCACTTTCTGGGCAAGTCAGTCTTCTTACTATAACTTCAAATTCCTAAGATCAGGAATACATGATTCCCTAGCTGAAATTTCCAAAAATGTTTCTCAGGATGGAAGAATGAGAAATAACTGCTCACAGGGCTAACACTTTGGATCTATTCCTTTGGCCATTTCACTCTGCCACTGAAAAATAGAAGTTATAGAGATGTATTAATCACTCACCATATGTCAGGTGTTCTGGTGTATATTGAGGGGATAGGAAGGAAAACAGAGTAATTCAAAAATCATTGACCTTAGTTTGCTTGAAGTTGATCTTATGTGCCCTGTAGCTGAATTCCTGGTAAATCAGAAGACAGTTTCAACTGGTATGAACATTGTCCCTCCCAGGATGCCTAATGCCAGCCTTGAAATGTTAGCCAAACCTGATCCCTGGCTTCATTTGTTTACAAACTCAAATTTCTGTTTTGTAAGTAAATAAATGGATGTTGGCCGCTCATTTAAATTCACTTTTAAGCTTCTGTGATGCCACTTTGTCTTGGCTTCTGTATGCCTCTAAAGCCACACATCATTCTTCTTTCTAGTCTTTTCTTCCCTCATCTGCTCTTAAATTGTGATGCCCTGAACCACCCTCCCCCCACCCTCCTCCCCACGCACCACCCAGAGTTGGCCCTCCATTCTCTACTTTTATCATCTGTACTCCCTTTGAGATTTTCTTTACAATCATGATTCAGAGGCACCTGCAATTTTAAGACTGTAGAATCTGTACCTGTGTTTTCAACATCTCAGGTAGATACCCAAGTGTGACTTGCTTCTGAATCTCTCCAGTGGGAATTCCCAGGCTGCTCTCAAACTCAACATGCCAATAATGAACTCCTCTGTCCCACTGCCACACCTCCGTTCCAGCCCACTTCCCTTCCTCCTTTCCACCTGCTGGTTATTGAGGCCACACACCTGGTCATCAACACGAGACACTCCAGCTTCAAGATCACCTCCTTTCGTTCATCTCAAGCCCTGCCTCATTTGTATTCAGTGAGCCACCAAATACTCTTGATTTTACCTCTGAGATCTTTCACCCCGTCTGTCCTCCTTTCCCCTGCTATTGCTATATCCCTCATTGCCTCTCACCTGGATCGTATCATATACTCTTTTAACTGATCTGATTCCTTTTTCCATTTTTACTCCTCTACAATCTACCTTTTTCTACAGCGTCTCTCAAATCTTGGTAATAAAACCAAGGCTCTTATTCTGAAATGCAGGCTTTTTAGGCTTTGGAGCTGTCAGCTAGCAGCCTTGGCTTTGCATCCAAAACACCTGAGAAATTTTTTAGTCACACAGGCTCCCAGGACACTCTTCTGGAGATTCTGGTTTAATTGGTTTGGGGTAGGGTCTATGCACCAGTATTTCTAAAACACCCGAGAGATCCAAATAGGCAGAAAGAGTGGAGCACCTCTGATTCGGTCCTTTTTCACCTTTCTCGCTGCCCCGCCCCCCCACCCCGTTACATAGGGGCCTGAATGCTCCTCCTCCACTTACTCAGGCCCCTGTGACTTCACTCTTGACTCTTGGCCAACACACCGTTTCTTCTCAGTTATCCTCCCACTTCTTGTCCCTCTTCTTCAGTAATCTGCTTTTCAGTTGTATTTAAAACAGCTGAAAAGTCAGTGTCATTAACACACCTCCACATGAGGCAATAGAATGCCCTTGACTTCTCTTTTTAAATATTGAAGCGTGGGCTTCCCTGGTGGCGCAGTGGTTGAGAGTCCGCCTTCCATTGTGGGGGACGCGGGTTCGTGCCCCGGTCCAGGAAGATCCCACATGCTGCGGAGCGGCTGGGACCGGGAGCCATGGCCGCTGAGCCTGCGCGTCCAGAGCCTGTGCTCCACAATGGGAGAGGCCACAACAGTGAGAGGCCCGCATACCGAAAAAAAAAAAAAAAATTGAAGCATGTACACTTTATTTATTTTATCTCATTGTATTTGTATTTTATCTCTCCTGCTGGGCTGTGAGCTCCTTTTTAAGAAAACAACAGTGTTTCTGTTTTATTCTGCTCTGAGGTCCTCATTGTATCCTGTTGCCTGGAACAGAGTAGGTACTCATTAAAAGACTTTTAAGCCAATTTTAAGGTATTATACAAAATAGAATTCTGTATCTGATGTTACTTAGGGTTAGATGATGTCAAAGTAAAGTCCAGCCCACCTCTTAATCACCTCCCCTGCTCACTGTAGCCTGCCATGGACTCCTAACTGGTCTATCTGCTTTCAGAAACTTGTCCTTCTGCAGTTCTTTCTTGACACCATGGCAAAGTTATCTTTTAAAATGAAACATTCCAGTGATTTCCCATCAAGATGGTAAGGCTCTACTTTGGCTCCTTCCCGAGGGGACGCCCCTTGCTCCCTGAGCTGCAGCCACAGTAGCCTCTGATTCTTCTTCACACTCCTGTGCTGAATGTGCTCCCCCGCTTCTCTCCCCAGTACATTACATTTTTCTCCCTTCCCTGCTCTGTAGGCTGCCCTTTGTGATTTAGTCACCTGGGCTCCTTTGCCTTCTGGCTTTCTCTTAAGTTCAGCAAATAGGAGGCCAGAGCAGGAGAACAGAGGACTGGACAGGAGGCAGACTCGGATATTTATCCCCCTACTCTTCCTCCCTAACCTCACTCTGGCATAGCTGTGTTTCTTTATAGCTATAGCTCTTGGAACTTTTCTCCCAAGCCACTGACTCTTGCCACTTCCACTTGACACTGTTTCTCCTTTTTGACCCAGTAGGTTTAGGAGTGTTAAGTGTTTCCCACGGTTGCTAGTCCCTGGGTGTCCCTCACCAAGGCTCATTAGTTTGACATAGCTCTTTCATTAAATTCCTCTAAGTTAACCCTTTCATGTGTGCCACCTGCTTCCTGTCAGCACATTGATCATATACGTACGGAACATGCTTCCATCTCAAGGCCTTTGCACTTGCTGTTCACAGTATCCGATAGGTGCTATTCCTAAATGTCCTAGTGGCTCATTCATTCACATCATTTACACCTTTGTTACAATGAAATCTTCTCAGAGAGGCCTGCCCTGGTCACCTTATTGAAAATAGCACCTTCTACCTGATCTGTCTCCCTGCTCTATTTTCCCCATGGAATATCATACAGTATTGTCCTATTTATATTTACTTACTTGCTTGTTCATTCATTCACTCACTTCTACTCTGGAATGTAAGGTCCTTGGGAATGATGCTGACCCCAAAATAGGTGCTCAAAAATTAAGGATAAATGAATAAAAGTTACTTTTATTATTGAAATCTCAGGAGTACAGTTCTGACTCACACTTATAATCATACTCATTGGTTAGATTAACAAATCTTTGCTCATTTTTATTTGCAGTGTGTTCATCAGAAATTGTTTTACTCGTTGTTGGCAAGATCTAAACATTAATACTTTGAAGTAAACAACATTCATGTAAATATCAATTGCCTATAGCTCTATTTTTTTTTTTTCAAAATCTAGTTCAGTGTGTTTCATTTTACTTCATAAAGATTTAAATGCCTTTAACTTCCAGAGCATGTTCTTGGGAGGAGGTCAGCATTGCTTCTTTGATAGATTAGAAGAAAAATTAGGCAGGCAGAAATAAAATGATTTATGTCATATGCTTGGTATGCCTAACCATTCCCTTCTTTCAGGAATCCTTAACGGCTGTGTCCTCAGTACTGCATTTTTCTTGTTCTACCACTGGTCTCAGGCATGCTTTTTTTTTTTTTTTCACTGAATCCTGAGCCATCATGTTTTATTACCACTGAGGATGCTATTGCGCTTACTGTTGTCATTTTACAAAATTCTGGTCTCAGCTTCCTTATAAATTTAGTGTCACTCCTTGGCATTTTCGAGAGTACCTAGTGAGAGACTGATTTTTTCAAGTTCACCTTTAGACTATCCCTCTTGCCAGTTTTCAGAATCTATTTACTTAAACCTATAAGTTTAACTCTGAATATCAAACAAGGAAGTTATGTCCCTCTTAACCAGTTGTTAGCGCAACTACTGATTTTTTTTTTTTTCTGCTTGGTTATTGGATTTTGTGTGCTTGTTTTATTGTTTCTAACTTTTTTCTCTCCTAAGCCTCAACTTTTAATCAATCGCTTTTCTTGTTTTTCTTTACAAATAGTGTCTATTCAAATCTTTTTTCTTTGTTTTTTCCATTATCGCTATTCGCATATTGATATAAGGCTTGGTCACCTATTTCCTTAAACACTACAGTAATGGTAAGGAAAGCTAATACTCTATTAAGTACTTACTGTGTGTCATGCAGTATCCTAAGCATTTCGCATGCCATTTCAGACTCAAAGACATAAAACTTTCCTGATTCTCTTAACCCAGTGAGGTTTATCGGTTCTTATTTGGCCTTTAGTTGATACTGACTAAAATTAATCAATTATAATGTGAAGTTATAGAAAGATGATACCTGATGATTGAAATCGTTACAATTACTTTTGTAATATCATTTGGGATTTAATCTCATGTTGTATCTGAGCTGGTTTGCACCTCCTTCCCCACATGGGTACTACACCTTGATGTATACTATACTACAGTGTTATTCCAGTGCTGTGTTCAAAATGTTCAGTCAAGAAATAGTGGCTACTGCTTAATTTCTGCTTTCATTCTTCCTTGTGGTTAGTCCTGCCCATCCGCAGTTAGTAGAATAGTTTTACCATTTACCACACTACCATTTAAAAAATATTTCGTTCCCCTATTTATTAACTTGTCCACATCTCTGTGTCAGGTCCCATATTTCTGACCTCACATCATTATCTGTAGGTTCATGACACTTCTTATACATAACTTTCCCTTATATTAAAAACTCCTCTCAAAAGCTGTTTAACCATATGTTCTCTTACTGTACTCACACCAACAATCCATTGCCTTCATCTCACAACATTTAAGTACCAGTATTAACCATAGGCTGCAGAATGAACTCATTAGGATTCTATATACTTTTTCAGATCATGAAATCACACAACTTTGAATATGGAATTGGGAGGCATTTAGAGGTCATTTAATAGAAAATAGATCTCATCTGTGACATTAGTGAAAGGTGGTCTGCTTAAATCCTATTTAAAAACTGCACAACCTTGAAATAGCAGATATAATTGCTACTAATATTCTTTATGAAGTGACTTTCATATTTTGAGATTAATTGGCTTTTTGAGAATTATTTCATTTTTTTTCCTCTTAAATTTCAACTTCCAATCAATCATTTTTAAATTAAGAGATCCACAAAATTCTAAACCTTTCTGGTTTAAATATGCCAGGACAAATTGCCTTTACATATGCATGGACCAATTTCTTATTATTTTCTTTGAATTAAACATGGATACCCTAAAGTTGTGTACATCTTTTATGAATTTCAAAGCATTCATCATATTTTGAAGCATATTCACTCTCTGCATTGTGTTAGCATATCCCTTGAGAGAGGGCCAAAAAACGATCATAATATTTGGCTTGTGGTCTGACAATGTATTAACTTTTTAATCACTCTTTTGTGATGAAATACTTTTATTAAGCTTACTGTAGTTTTATCCTTTAATACTAAGTTTAGCAGTGAACTAATTCATTCTGACCTTTGCAAAATAAAATACTTTTAAGTTTTCCATCCTGTATTCATCTATTAATGCATTAACCCATCCAACATTTATGGTTGAACAATTATTCTAGGTAATAATTACTATTAGAGCTGCTAAGGATACTGAAAAAAATATAAAAATCTTATACTTACTATACAGAGGGAAAGCAAGACAAATGAACCAAAACTTATACAACACGGTGACACATGTTTCAAGTTTGGGTATCTTAAATACTTACATTTCTTAAACCTAAATATAGAACTTGATACTTATTGCAACTAAATTTGGTTTTATTATACTTAGGCATATTATTTTTGAATCTTGAATTAAATAATCTAACATGTTTGCAGTTCATATCTATTCCATTGATAAAAGTAATGAATAGGAAAAGTCTAAAGGACGGTGACATCCGATGTTATTAGAATCCTCTCTCCAAGATGAAAAAGGAATAAGAACAAGGATTTAAGACACATATCCCCAATAAGGCAGGTGTATTAAGTCCAGGTTCTCCAGAGAAACAGAACCAAAAAAGAAAAATAGAATATATTGAATTTATTATGAGGAATTGGCTCACATGATTATGAAGGCTAAAAAGTTCCACCATCTGTTCTCTGCAAGCTGAAGACCCAGGGGAAAAAAAATGTGGTGTAGTTACAGCCTGAGTCAGAAGACCGTAGAACCAGGGAAGCTAATGGTGTAAATCTCCATCAAGGGCAGAAGAATGAGAAAAATGATGTCCTAGCTCAGTCAGACAGACAGGAAGGGAATGAATCCTTCCTTCCTCTGCCTTTCATTTCATTTAGGACTTCAGTGGATTAGGTGATGCTCACCCACAACGGGGAGGGCAGTGTACTTAGTCCACAGATTCAAATGTTGCTCTCATGCAGAAACACCCTCAAAGACACACACAGAATAATGTTTAATCTGGGTACCCCATGGACCTATCAGGTTCATACACAAAATTAATGATCACAGCAGGTAAAATCAATGCGTGCTTGAAATCCTTTCTCTCTTTACAGTCTACTTATATCGTTCTGCCTTACAAACAAAATTAAAATATTCCTTTTGAAACAATATTTACCAAATTTTCTTTTATTATGCCTATTGTGATAACATTATGCTATCTCTCTCATATCCTGACCGATATTCAAGGCAATTTGGTATAGTGATCAAGAGTGTAGGTCATATTTCTGGGCTACACCAACCTGACGGTTGCCAAGTATAAAATGAGACAAATAGGAAGGCAATGGATGGTCTCAAGAGAGAAAGCCTTCACAGTCAATAGCTACCTGAGAGGAAATTCACAAGTCACAATCCAAAAATCTAATTCTTAAAAATGTTAGCATAAGCGACACCATTTTTGGCCTATTGTCTTTTACTTTTTAAACAGTTGTTATTTCCTTAACCTCTTCAGTGAAAACAAAAAATAGAAGTTGAACTAAGAAAAGGCTAGAATGGTGGTGAAGTTGGGTCCTGTGAGGTAAAGAGAAGAGTCATGGTAATTCCTCTGGCAAGTGAAATCCTAAAGTAGAATCTGGGTCCTCAAAATCCGCTTTCAGATCAGAGAGAGAATGAAAGCTGGAAGTGGCATAAAACTATCCAGGAACTCAAGTGAATTTTCTTCTAAGTCTATAACTTAAAAATAAGCAAAGGAATTAACTTTTCTTTGTATAGGTGTCTATCTTTGTTAAGCCATTCTGTGTGTAAATTCCTTTGAGTTTTGAGGTGATAGTGACACTATTTACTTGTTTCCTCCAGGTTGACACAAGGTCATTCAATTCCTCAGATTAAAATCAGTGTATGAAAATACAAAGAAATTTTTTTGTGGTTGATCAAAAACAAATTTTCAGCATTACGTAATTGCATCTACAGACCTCCATATGTTTGCTCTTTGAATAACGTATCTCAGAGTTTGCTTTTGTCTTTTTTTTTTTTTTTTTTTTTTTTTTTTTTTTCATACGCGGGCCTCTCACTGTTGTGGCCTCTCCCATTGCAGAGCACAGGCT